>NC_025691.1:10598937-10606286 GCF_000633955.1 Camelina sativa
ATTAATAAATGATTAAATGTTAATATTTAAGTTTCTGAAATTTAGCAATATTACTTACATTTATGTGTAGGAGATTTAAATTGATCTTTTCTTTGTATCAATAAGATATAATTTAGGATAATTTTAGAAGAATATTAATAAATGATTAAATGTTAATATTTAAGTTTCTGAAATTTAGCAATATTACTTACATTTATGTGTAGGAGATTTAAATTGATCTCTTCTTTATATGAAGACAAATTTGAATCTTAGGACATTTTTATTTATATATAATGGATATTCTTTAGGACTAAAAAGAACAAAGTTGGTTTTGTCTGATAATGAATTTAGACTTGTAAATCCTTTGCGTTCTCTTCTTCACAATGTAAAATCAGAAGCTCAGGTTTTCCAGACACGTGTTGGTTATGTACTTTTGTTTGTTCAATCCATCAATTAATATACCAGGAGGGTGCAAGCAAATCAGAAATAACTGAAAATACAGTGGCTTTTCAATTCAATGAGACATAAATATATAAGGCCCAATAGGCCCATGTATACAAAAAGCCTTTTAAATTAGTTTCATCACTCTCTCCCATTTTTAGGGTTTCACCAGAAACAGAGGTGAGAGAGGAGTAAAAAATGCCGGCGGGACACGGAGTGAGGGCTAGAACTAGGGACCTGTTCGCCAGACCGTTCAGGAAGAAGGGTTATATCCCACTCTCCACTTACCTCAGAACCTTCAAGGTCGGTGATTACGTAGATGTCAAGGTTAATGGAGCCATCCACAAGGGTATGCCTCACAAGTTCTATCATGGTCGTACTGGTCGTATCTGGAACGTTACCAAGCGTGCCGTTGGTGTTGAAGTCAACAAACAGGTTTGTAATATGTTGATTTGTTGGTTTTTAATGATCTGTGTGTGTTTGTATTGTGATTCCTGGCTTGTTGAAACTTGAGAGTTAGTGTTGATTGATTGTGATTCTTTGGTATCTGTTTCAGTTCTGAAACTTGAGATTTTGTGTTGGTTTAGAGGATTCATGTTTTGGAATTTGACTTGAGATTTTTGCCTTGTCTTAGTATCTGTCTTGGCTCTAACTTAGAGCTTGGCTTATGTATTATATGGTGTGGGTTTTGCTGTTTCGTTTGGAGTGTGACTTAATTTTGTGTTTGGGGTTTGGTACATAGATTGGGAACAGAATCATAAGGAAGAGGATACATGTCCGTGTGGAGCATGTGCAGCAGTCAAGGTGTGCTGAGGAGTTCAAACTGAGGAAGAAGCAGAACGATGAGCTTAAGGCTGCAGCTAAAGCCAGAGGTGAGACGATCAGCACCAAGAGACAACCTAAAGGTCCTAAACCGGGTTTCATGGTTGAAGGTATGACCTTAGAGACTGTTACTCCCATCCCTTACGATGTTGTGAACGATCTCAAGGGTGGTTATTAAGTTTCTATTTACTTGGAATTTTTGCACTTGCTTTTGTGTTCTTAATGATGCTTTTGTACCAAACAAGACTGATTTCTATATGGTATGACAGTGCAGTTCAGATTTTGTTAGGAGAGATTGGTTTACATTACCATTTGGTTCTTGCATTCTTTTTTGTTTGTTCCTCGTCTCTTAAATTGGTAGTACGAGAGACATTTTGATACTGGTTGTAGTCTTGTGTTCGACATTTTCCCATGTACACCAACCATTGTCTCGATGTTGGATAGATACAAACCTAGAATTCACGTAGGAAATACAGTTGCGATATCTTATTATAATAAACTCGACTCAGAAAAATGGTTCTAGTTCATAAGGCATTGCTTCAATCTCAACTATAAAAGACATCTTTTTTGTTTTCTTCACCAATGATCTAGATAAGATAGCTTTCACTAGAAGCTCTTAAGAAAGAAACCATCTGCAAAATAAAGCAGCCATTGGTATTGTAACTGTGAATTAGTTTGAACTTCCCTAAAAAATAGAGTGGAAGATTAAGCCAATGTCATAGTTCATCACCCATTTCCCTCATAAAAATCAATTGCAATGCAATAACAGACTTGAGGAGAACATCAATTATCCAACGGATATTAACGTTTTCAGATTATACCCAAAGACTAATGCAGAACCTCGGAACTCGATGTTTCACTTCAAACTGGTCAAGATAGAAGGGTGAAATTTTCATTGCAAGGACGAAAAAGAGAACCACCAGTGACTTTGAAAGACTATGTCGTCAACTCCGTTGTATGTGAAGTCTCTGATAAGGTACGATATCCAATCTCAAATCACGATACAAAGAGGCATTTTTTTGGGTCTCATGTTGCTTATATGGTCGCCATTGCAACGGCTCGTGAACCACGTTCATATAAAGAGGCAGTGGTAGACAAACGTTGGAATAAATCTATGACTACTGAAATTGATGCGCAAGAAGCAAATAAGACTTGGTCAATTGTGGATTTACCTCTAGGTAAACGAGCTATTGGGTGTCAGTGGGTCTACAAAGTTAAGCATAATTCGGATGGCTCGGTCGAACGGTATAAATCTCGTCTTGTTGCTATTGGTAACAAACAAAAAGAGGGTGAAGATTATGGTGAAACCTTTGCACCGGTTGCAAAGATGGGGACAGTTCGCTTATTTCTTTATGTCGCCGCAAAACATAACTGGGAAATCCATCAAATGGATGTTCACAATGCGTTCTAATCCATCAAATGGATGTTCACAATGCGTTCTTACACGGTGATCTTCACGAAGAGGTTTACATGAAACTGCCTCCCGGTTTTGGTGCATCTCATCCTAAAAGGTATGTCGCCTTCACAAAGCTTTATACGGTTTAAAACAGGCTCCCCGATGTTGGTTTGAGAAGTTAACAACCGCTTTGAAGAGTTATGGGTTTGTGCAGTCGCTTTCTGATTACTCTCTATTTACTCTCGACAAAGGTCTTGTTCACATCAATATCTTGATATACGTTGATGATTTAATCATTGCGGGCAGCTCTTCCAAGGCGACTCAGGATTTCAAAGACTATTTATCTTCTTGTTTTCACATGAAGGATTTGGGGCCTTTGAAATATTTTTTGGGGATAGAGGTGGCTAGGNTGTCTTAGTATCTGTCTTGGCTCTAACTTAGAGCTTGGCTTATGTATTATATGGTGTGGGTTTTGCTGTTTCGTTTGGAGTGTGACTTAATTTTGTGTTTGGGGTTTGGTACATAGATTGGGAACAGAATCATAAGGAAGAGGATACATGTCCGTGTGGAGCATGTGCAGCAGTCAAGGTGTGCTGAGGAGTTCAAACTGAGGAAGAAGCAGAACGATGAGCTTAAGGCTGCAGCTAAAGCCAGAGGTGAGACGATCAGCACCAAGAGACAACCTAAAGGTCCTAAACCGGGTTTCATGGTTGAAGGTATGACCTTAGAGACTGTTACTCCCATCCCTTACGATGTTGTGAACGATCTCAAGGGTGGTTATTAAGTTTCTATTTACTTGGAATTTTTGCACTTGCTTTTGTGTTCTTAATGATGCTTTTGTACCAAACAAGACTGATTTCTATATGGTATGACAGTGCAGTTCAGATTTTGTTAGGAGAGATTGGTTTACATTACCATTTGGTTCTTGCATTCTTTTTTGTTTGTTCCTCGTCTCTTAAATTGGTAGTACGAGAGACATTTTGATACTGGTTGTAGTCTTGTGTTCGACATTTTCCCATGTACACCAACCATTGTCTCGATGTTGGATAGATACAAACCTAGAATTCACGTAGGAAATACAGTTGCGATATCTTATTATAATAAACTCGACTCAGAAAAATGGTTCTAGTTCATAAGGCATTGCTTCAATCTCAACTATAAAAGACATCTTTTTTGTTTTCTTCACCAATGATCTAGATAAGATAGCTTTCACTAGAAGCTCTTAAGAAAGAAACCATCTGCAAAATAAAGCAGCCATTGGTATTGTAACTGTGAATTAGTTTGAACTTCCCTAAAAAATAGAGTGGAAGATTAAGCCAATGTCATAGTTCATCACCCATTTCCCTCATAAAAATCAATTGCAATGCAATAACAGACTTGAGGAGAACATCAATTATCCAACGGATATTAACGTTTTCAGATTATACCCAAAGACTAATGCAGAACCTCGGAACTCGATGTTTCACTTCAAACTGGTCAAGATAGAAGGGTGAAATTTTCATTGCAAGGACGAAAAAGAGAACCACCAGTGACTTTGAAAGACTATGTCGTCAACTCCGTTGTATGTGAAGTCTCTGATAAGGTACGATATCCAATCTCAAATCACGATACAAAGAGGCATTTTTTTGGGTCTCATGTTGCTTATATGGTCGCCATTGCAACGGCTCGTGAACCACGTTCATATAAAGAGGCAGTGGTAGACAAACGTTGGAATAAATCTATGACTACTGAAATTGATGCGCAAGAAGCAAATAAGACTTGGTCAATTGTGGATTTACCTCTAGGTAAACGAGCTATTGGGTGTCAGTGGGTCTACAAAGTTAAGCATAATTCGGATGGCTCGGTCGAACGGTATAAATCTCGTCTTGTTGCTATTGGTAACAAACAAAAAGAGGGTGAAGATTATGGTGAAACCTTTGCACCGGTTGCAAAGATGGGGACAGTTCGCTTATTTCTTTATGTCGCCGCAAAACATAACTGGGAAATCCATCAAATGGATGTTCACAATGCGTTCTAATCCATCAAATGGATGTTCACAATGCGTTCTTACACGGTGATCTTCACGAAGAGGTTTACATGAAACTGCCTCCCGGTTTTGGTGCATCTCATCCTAAAAGGTATGTCGCCTTCACAAAGCTTTATACGGTTTAAAACAGGCTCCCCGATGTTGGTTTGAGAAGTTAACAACCGCTTTGAAGAGTTATGGGTTTGTGCAGTCGCTTTCTGATTACTCTCTATTTACTCTCGACAAAGGTCTTGTTCACATCAATATCTTGATATACGTTGATGATTTAATCATTGCGGGTAGCTCTTCCAAGGCGACTCAGGATTTCAAAGACTATTTATCTTCTTGTTTTCACATGAAGGATTTGGGGCCTTTGAAATATTTTTTGGGGATAGAGGTGGCTAGGAACGCCACTGGCATCTATATCTGTCAACGCAAATATGCGTTGGACATCATCTCTGAAACTGGTCTGATGGGTGCTAAACCAGCGGCATTTCCTCTTGAACAAACTCATGATTTGTTCTTATCTACGTCTTCACTTCTTCCTGATCCACAGAGGTATCGACGACTGATTGGTCGCTTGATTTATTTGGCTGTCACAAGACCTGATCTTGCTTTCTCGGTTAATATGCTAGCTCGGTTTATGCAGCAGCCTCGAGAGGCTCATTGGGATGCAGCACTTCGTATTGTTCGTTATCTGAAATCTGATCCGGGACAAGGTATCTTGCTTCGTTCCAACGGTGGTTTTCAAATCACTGGTTGGTGTGATTCTGACTATGCCACANGACAACCTAAAGGTCCTAAACCGGGTTTCATGGTTGAAGGTATGACCTTAGAGACTGTTACTCCCATCCCTTACGATGTTGTGAACGATCTCAAGGGTGGTTATTAAGTTTCTATTTACTTGGAATTTTTGCACTTGCTTTTGTGTTCTTAATGATGCTTTTGTACCAAACAAGACTGATTTCTATATGGTATGACAGTGCAGTTCAGATTTTGTTAGGAGAGATTGGTTTACATTACCATTTGGTTCTTGCATTCTTTTTTGTTTGTTCCTCGTCTCTTAAATTGGTAGTACGAGAGACATTTTGATACTGGTTGTAGTCTTGTGTTCGACATTTTCCCATGTACACCAACCATTGTCTCGATGTTGGATAGATACAAACCTAGAATTCACGTAGGAAATACAGTTGCGATATCTTATTATAATAAACTCGACTCAGAAAAATGGTTCTAGTTCATAAGGCATTGCTTCAATCTCAACTATAAAAGACATCTTTTTTGTTTTCTTCACCAATGATCTAGATAAGATAGCTTTCACTAGAAGCTCTTAAGAAAGAAACCATCTGCAAAATAAAGCAGCCATTGGTATTGTAACTGTGAATTAGTTTGAACTTCCCTAAAAAATAGAGTGGAAGATTAAGCCAATGTCATAGTTCATCACCCATTTCCCTCATAAAAATCAATTGCAATGCAATAACAGACTTGAGGAGAACATCAATTATCCAACGGATATTAACGTTTTCAGATTATACCCAAAGACTAATGCAGAACCTCGGAACTCGATGTTTCACTTCAAACTGGTCAAGATAGAAGGGTGAAATTTTCATTGCAAGGACGAAAAAGAGAACCACCAGTGACTTTGAAAGACTATGTCGTCAACTCCGTTGTATGTGAAGTCTCTGATAAGGTACGATATCCAATCTCAAATCACGATACAAAGAGGCATTTTTTTGGGTCTCATGTTGCTTATATGGTCGCCATTGCAACGGCTCGTGAACCACGTTCATATAAAGAGGCAGTGGTAGACAAACGTTGGAATAAATCTATGACTACTGAAATTGATGCGCAAGAAGCAAATAAGACTTGGTCAATTGTGGATTTACCTCTAGGTAAACGAGCTATTGGGTGTCAGTGGGTCTACAAAGTTAAGCATAATTCGGATGGCTCGGTCGAACGGTATAAATCTCGTCTTGTTGCTATTGGTAACAAACAAAAAGAGGGTGAAGATTATGGTGAAACCTTTGCACCGGTTGCAAAGATGGGGACAGTTCGCTTATTTCTTTATGTCGCCGCAAAACATAACTGGGAAATCCATCAAATGGATGTTCACAATGCGTTCTAATCCATCAAATGGATGTTCACAATGCGTTCTTACACGGTGATCTTCACGAAGAGGTTTACATGAAACTGCCTCCCGGTTTTGGTGCATCTCATCCTAAAAGGTATGTCGCCTTCACAAAGCTTTATACGGTTTAAAACAGGCTCCCCGATGTTGGTTTGAGAAGTTAACAACCGCTTTGAAGAGTTATGGGTTTGTGCAGTCGCTTTCTGATTACTCTCTATTTACTCTCGACAAAGGTCTTGTTCACATCAATATCTTGATATACGTTGATGATTTAATCATTGCGGGTAGCTCTTCCAAGGCGACTCAGGATTTCAAAGACTATTTATCTTCTTGTTTTCACATGAAGGATTTGGGGCCTTTGAAATATTTTTTGGGGATAGAGGTGGCTAGGAACGCCACTGGCATCTATATCTGTCAACGCAAATATGCGTTGGACATCATCTCTGAAACTGGTCTGATGGGTGCTAAACCAGCGGCATTTCCTCTTGAACAAACTCATGATTTGTTCTTATCTACGTCTTCA
Source organism: Camelina sativa (assembly GCF_000633955.1). NCBI lineage: Eukaryota > Viridiplantae > Streptophyta > Magnoliopsida > Brassicales > Brassicaceae > Camelina > Camelina sativa. The sequence goes on from NC_025691.1 coordinate 10,606,232, forward strand.
CTTCTTCCTGATCCACAGAGGTATCGACGACTGATTGGTCGCTTGATTTATTTGG
>NC_025691.1:10608088-10614246 GCF_000633955.1 Camelina sativa
TACGAAATCTGTATGCTCCAACTTGAGGGGGGGGGTGTTGGAGATGGATGTGGTTATCTCTTGGTTCACTCATGGTTAAGAAGACTTGGTCATCAAGTTGGTCGTGAATCTCTCGAGATCAGCTGAGTGATTTAGTTTCCTTAATATGCAGAAGATATGATTTGTACAGATTGTCTTTGTGTTTATATATGTATGTAGATTGAACATCATGAATATACAGAAAACTTTTGATCTTCTGTTTGTTCAGTAACTATGATAGTATGTACATATAAAGGACATCAGGAACACATGCAGGTTGGATAGTAAGAGATTCACAAGGTGCATTTCTTCGCGTGGGTCGAAGCAAAGGAGTCAATTGTCAATCAAGTTTAGAAGCCGAATTGCAGAGTTTGGTAATTGCAGTGCAGCAAGCATGGAGTCATGAATATACCAAAATCATCATTAAAGGAGACAACAAACAAGTTGCAAATCTGGTCAATGGAGAAACAAACAATTTCAAAGTACATAATTGGATAAGAGAAGTTTAATTTTGGAGAAACAAGTTTTTAGAAGTGGTTTCATCTGGACAGGAAGAGACAATAACAAAGCACCTGATCGTCTAGCAAAGGAAGCTTTTGTATTTCCAACAATCTTTATGTGTTACTATTATCTTTATGTCTTACTATCATGCTCCTTCTTACCTTGTAAGTTGTAACATCCCTCCATATTATTAATGAAAGCAGCTGTTAAAAAAAATATATATATTCAATGTGTTTTTTTCTTCTTCCTTTTGGTGTAAAGACGCTTTCATAGTCCCAAAATTTTTTAAAAAACCCGCCTCTTCACTTTTTTTTTGTTTTTTCGTTCTCCCTCCTCTTAAATTCCCAATTCTCCCTAGAACCTTCCATTCCCCAAATCCCTCGATATCTCTGAAATGGCGCGTGACATCCAATTCCCGTGCGACGGCGACGGAGTATGCATGCGATGCAAATCAACACCTCCGCCTGAAGAATCTCTCACTTGCGGCACGTGCGTTACGCCTTGGCACGTGTCCTGTCTCTCGTCTCCTCCTGAAACCCTAGCTTCTACTTTACAGTGGCATTGTCCGGATTGCTCCGGTGAAATCGACCCTCTTCCTGTTTCCGGCGTCGCGGCGGGGTACGGAGCTGTTGGCTCAGATCTTGTAGCGGCGACCCGCGCGATTGAGGCTGATGAGAGTTTGAGTACTGCGGAGAAGGCTAAGAAGAGGCAACAGTTACTGAGTGGTAAAGCCGTCGATGAAATTGACGAAGAAGAGAAGAAGAAGAAGGGTAAAGGGAAAAATGCGAATCTCGATGTGTTATCTGCTCTTGGAGATAACTTGATGTGTTCTTTCTGTATGCAGTTGCCTGAGCGACCTGTGACGGTTCGTTCTCTCTGTTCTGGCTCTTATACTTGTTAATGTAGTGTTCTTTTCTCGAATCTGTGTTAGTATTGATTGTGATTGTTTAATGTGTATAGTTTGATTTACTTATTCGAGAGCTTCTGATTCAACGGCTTAGACTTTTATTGACACAATTAAATCGTTCCTTTTGCTGATTTACAAAGAGACTTTGATTTTGCTTACCATTTGTGACAAATTGTGTCAATGATTAGCTACATTTATAGTTCATGATTGTTAATAGACTTGTTAATAGGGATTGGTATATGTACACTTTTGTTGTTTAGTTGCCGTTTATGTGATTTTTTTCTTTACTCATTTTAGAAGTGTCAAGTTTTTCTCAATAGAAGTCTTTTTTTTATTTTTGACAAAGATGAAGGCTATATTAAGTAGGGCTGATGGATATTTTGTATGTTTCCATTTCAGAAACCATGTGGGCATAACGCTTGCTTGAAATGTTTCGAGAAGTGGATGGGTCAGGGAAAACGTACTTGTGGAAAATGCCGCAGCATAGTTCCTGAGAAAATGGCAAGGAACCCTCGTATCAATTCTTCCCTTGTTTCTGCTATCCGGTTTGCAAGAGTCTCCAGAAGTGCTGCTGCGGGTACTTCAAAGGTCTATCATTTCGTGAGCAACCAAGACCGACCAGATAAAGCATTTACAACTGAGCGGGCAAAGAAAACAGGGAAGGCGAATGCTGCCAGTGGCAGGATTTATGTTACAATACCACCTGACCACTTTGGTCCCATTCAGGCTGAGAATGATCCTGTGAGGAGTCAAGGTCTTTTAGTCGGAGAATCATGGGAGGACCGACTGGAGTGTAGGCAGTGGGGGGCTCACTTCCCACATGTCGCTGGCATTGCTGGACAAGCAAGTTATGGAGCTCAATCTGTAGCACTCTCTGGAGGTTATGAGGATGATGAAGATCATGGAGAATGGTTTCTATACACAGGAAGGTGTGCCTTTCATTTCTGGTCCATTTGATTTATTAATTAATCTTGTACAATTTACTTCTCTCATGTGTATAAAAGTATCAATTCTCCAATTTACTGATAGATTGTCTCTTTTTGTCTTGATTATGTGTGGATGTGTCATGCAGTGGGGGTAGAGATCTCAGTGGCAACAAAAGGACTAACAAGGATCAGTCTTTTGACCAAAAGTTCGAGAAGTCTAATGAAGCTTTAAGGCTCAGTTGCAAATTGGGGTATCCGGTTCGAGTTGTCAGGTTACCTCTTATTCGAGCACAGTTGCGCTTCATGCAACGTTTTTCTCACTCTTCAACTTGCAGTGATCTTAACTTTTTTACCTATTTCGATATATGATAAGGTCTCACAAGGAAAAGCGTTCTGCATATGCCCCTGAGGAAGGAGTGAGATATGATGGAGTTTACAGGATCGAAAAGTGCTGGCGAAAAGTTGGAATCCAGGTATACAATACATTCGTAGCTAAGAACGGTAAACATTTCCTGTTCTATTTTTTATGCATTGACCTATTTTTTTGTGGTCCATAGGGTTCTTTTAAGGTCTGTCGTTATCTGTTTGTGAGATGTGACAATGAACCAGCTCCATGGACAAGGTTTGATCTACTGCTTGAAAGTGTGCCCCTTTTCTATATATATTCCATTTGAGTTCAATGCTGAGATATATTGCAGTGATGAGCATGGAGTTCATCCAAGACCTTTACCAAATATTCCTGAGCTTAACATGGCCATAGACCTGTTTGAGAGAAAAGAAAGTCCATCATGGGATTTTGATGTAAGTTCCAAGACATCTCAACTATACAAGTTGGCGTGTGAGCAGATATTGATTTTTTTTGTTTAGGCCGGTTCATTATCTGTTATATAAACTATACAAGTTGGTATTTTCTGATAATAAACTTACTGGATCAGGAAGGTGAGGGTTGTTGGAAATGGATAAAGCCTCCCCCTGCCAGTAAAAAGTCAGTGAATGTTTTGGATCCTGAGGAGAGGAAAAGTTTGAAGAAAGCCATAAAGGCAGCACACTCGAATACCGTGAGGGCAAGACTTCTGAAAGGTCTGTGTGTGTCCAAATTCTCTACTTCTGCTGTTATTATGTTCATAGACTATTCCCTTGTTGCCAAATAAGTACTAGTGCATTATGTTGTATTTCTAGATTGGCCCTTCCTAAACAGTCCGAAGTTATCTTTTCTAGAAAATAGAATATGTTTTGTACTTGGAGGCTCAAGCTATGGTTCCCTGGAAACTTTAGTATCAGGAAGTCAATGTTTCCGAAATGGGTTAACCTAACTGAAAAAGTTAACATTAATATGACCCAGATATGTTCAGCCCTTTATTTCTTAAACTGTCTTTGGGTTTATGCTGATGCAGAGTTTAAGTGCCAGATCTGTCACCAAGTGATGACTCTTCCTGTGACAACTCCTTGTGCTCATAACTTCTGCAAGGCGTGCTTGGAAGCTAAATTTGCTGGGAAAACTCTAGTGAGAGAGAGAAGCAGAGGTGGACGCACACTACGCGCACAGAAGAATGTCATGAACTGCCCTTGTTGCCCCACTGACATTTCTGACTTTCTCCAGAACCCTCAGGTGAATCATCATTATCATCTCTCTTCTCGCATTGTTTCTGCAGTAAACATAGCACACTTCTTTCGTATAATTTTATATTTTTAAGTGCAAATTGCATTAGCATTGATTTTGGCTCTGCTAGAATTAGATGTAGCTGGTCAATGGATTTTGTAATGTTATTGTATCATAGAATACCTATTGATTTTGTAATGTGATTGTGTAGGAACAAGTTTATTCAGAAGCCTATATAAATGATAAATTTGATTGGATTTAAGTATGTCATTCACGGATGCTTTCCATTCTTGAAAAGTGAAATTGTATTAAATCTGGTATTTCGCTACTTACCATTATTATGATCATGCAAATTAAGGAATAATCTCTCGTGAAATTATTCTTCGCTTCCTAATCGCAATTGTGTAAACAGGTTAATAGAGAAGTGCTGGAGGTGATAGAGAGGCTGAAGAACCAGGAAGAGGACTATGCAGAGCCTGTAGATGAAGGTGAAGGCTCAGGTACGGACCCTGAAAAAGAAACTCAGGTCGTGTCTGAAGAAGCTGAGCAACCAAAGAAACGGATTAAGCTGGACACAGACGTAGCAGTTTCTGCAACTGTTGTGTAATCTTGCATGCAGTAAGTAGGTAGGGGGACCTTTCCAATGGCTTTTTTGGATCAAACCATTCGGTAAAGTTATGGAGACTTACATGGTTTTGATTTGGTACCGAAGACTAAAGTAGAAAAAAAAACACCCTAGGTACCTGATCTCGTACGCTATTTTTGTTTTGTTTTGCGGTCTGTTATATTGGATTTTACTACAACTGAGTTCTAAATCGAGGGTAAACTTTGATTCTCTGGTTTGATTTGATTTGATTTTTGCTTATTTTGGATTTTTTGGTTTATTAGGTCAGAAGTGAGTTATATATTTAGTTAATATAGTGGGTTTGTCTATTCTAATCTTGATTTTATTCTTACAACTTTTCTAGAGACAACCGTAATAGGCTGACCAGTACTATGTTGTCATCAAAGGTTTTTATTCCACTGACGATCCTAGCTTGACAAATCGATACAAAGACTTGTGTCCATTTAAGTCATTTAGAGATGAGATGAGCTTTGTCAGTAAGGCTTGGAGAAAAATCAACTTAGAGTGACTATCCTTCTTGTGAGTCTTAATTAAGACTTGTTTTAGTTATGGATGTCATTAATTTAGCATGCATTTACTGTTGTGCATTGTCGGAGAATGTTATAACCGTGATAAAATCTCCCCAAAAATACTAGAAACGGGCAATTTGTTGGAATAAATTTCATTTTGTACTTTCAGAGTGGATTAAGCACTAACCTACGTATTTTACATGGTATGTTGCACAAAGTTATTTGACGAGCATCATGTTGTTTATGCATATTTGTTAAGTGGTTTAGTCATTCATTAATTACATAGGAACGAGAACATCTAGTAGCAGTAGATCCCATATGAATGGTAAACAATGGCCATTTTTCATCAAATCAAATGAATACGGTTGTATCTTAAGAAGACATCAATTAAACGAAATAACTCGTAACCTATATATGGTGGCATCAGCCGGCCCACATGTGATATAATGAAAGCGGGACTATTTCTTAGGCATTGTTTAAATATATAAAATCATTGTAGACCTTCCATTTCCATATCCTTGTATTTTTTATACCCTCACCACCATGCCTTAAATTTTACATCCATTGTTATCATTTTTTTTTATTTAAACAGAATAAAAGATTTCTTTGTGAAAACAAACACCTTACAAAATGATGTAGTAGCCATATAATTTTCAAATACATATTTATTTCTTAATTTATTAAAATACTAATTATTCTACTATCTAAGATGTTCAAATATGAAATTTATAGTCCATAATTAATGGTAGATATCTTTTAGAAACGAGCACTTGGTTAGGTTCAATTTCATTTTGGACTTCTACTTAGTTGAAAAAAAATGGTGAGAAAAAACCTTGTAAAATATGTATAAGCCAAACAAATTTCAAATACATATATGTTATTTAGTTTCTAGTTGGGTGATCGGTTTCTTTTATCTCCTCTAGCAACAAACTCACAACTTTGGGTGAGACTATCGGACATATCGAAGTTGTCATTTAGCATGGGCTTTGGCCTAAAAGGGATGATTAGTTAAGTATTAATATATTTGCATCGAGGTTTCTCTGAACTAATAAAAGTGTGTGTGTGTCGACCT
>NC_025691.1:10615359-10615903 GCF_000633955.1 Camelina sativa
CGACCTCTTAAGTCATTGAGAAAAAAAATGGTTTTTGTCGGCCATAAACTATATGACGTCATAGTTAACACCATAAACATATAATTCCGATACACCGGTTGACTTACTCTAGCGTTGACCAAAATTGACCAAAAAAATATTAAAAACCAAAAAATATAACTAAATATTTTATGTATACTATTAAAAACCAAAAAATATAAATTGCTATATGAAATAGTTTATAGTTTTTTTTTTTAAAATTAAGACATATTCTATATTATATAACTAAATATTTTGTTTACATCTTTAATGTATACATTCTTATAATTAGTAATTTTTATTTTGAAGCTAAACTAATAGTCAACATTTTTACAGTCAAATATATATATATATATATATATATATATATATATATCAGAAATGCAGTCAAATATATTATTTTGCAAAATATTTTTTTTGGATCTTCTATCTTCTATATATTAAAAAGAAATATTGTGTGTTTTTGTTGTTTACAATCAAATATATTTCTTTATTTTTTGTGGAAAAAATGTATTTAAATAAATCA
>NC_025691.1:10616211-10640558 GCF_000633955.1 Camelina sativa
CGACCTCTTAAGTCATTGAGAAAAAAAATGGTTTTTGTCGGCCATAAACTATATGACGTCATAGTTAACACCATAAACATATAATTCCGATACACCGGTTGACTTACTCTAGCGTTGACCAAAATTGACCAAAAAAATATTAAAAACCAAAAAATATAACTAAATATTTTATGTATACTATTAAAAACCAAAAAATATAAATTGCTATATGAAATAGTTTATAGTTTTTTTTTTTAAAATTAAGACATATTCTATATTATATAACTAAATATTTTGTTTACATCTTTAATGTATACATTCTTATAATTAGTAATTTTTATTTTGAAGCTAAACTAATAGTCAACATTTTTACAGTCAAATATATATATATATATATATATATATATATATATATCAGAAATGCAGTCAAATATATTATTTTGCAAAATATTTTTTTTGGATCTTCTATCTTCTATATATTAAAAAGAAATATTGTGTGTTTTTGTTGTTTACAATCAAATATATTTCTTTATTTTTTGTGGAAAAAATGTATTTAAATAAATCAAATAATAAGTTGATGTTTTTAATTGCAATAGAAAAAATTAACTATTATAAGACTGGATAAAATAACATATATACAATATATTTTCTATTGCAAAACTTAATAAAAGTGAAATGAAAAAGCCTTAATATTTTTTCAGATATTATAATAATTCTTAATAAAAGTGAATTATAAAAATTTCAATAGTTCTAATGATTTTGATATGTATTGGGTTTGGTTCTAAGTATTTTTGTTGTAGAAATATTATTTGTGGTTGAGAATATTAAATAATATTAATTTTCTATTTAGATAAATTAAGTAAGAAGTTGATGTTTTTACATTAATAATGTTAAAATAAGTAGTTTTCTTATTTGATTTATTACAACAAGATTATCTGGTTTGAATTTAAGTTTTAATATCTTATGAATGATTTTTATTTCAATTTTATTTAAGTTTTGAAATTGAAAAAAAGGTAACTATTATAAGACTAAATGAATGGAATATATATATATATATAATATCTTTATTTTGGATCCATATATATTTTTAATTATTAAACACCATAAATGATTCCTAAATAATTTAATTAAATTTTTTTATTTTGGTTTCTAATACTAAAAACAAAATTTGTTTTGCCTATTTTTATTGGTCAACATCGGTCAACGCCGGTCAATACTAGTCAATACCGGATTCTGATGAACAGTGTACCGGAATAAGATGGTTGTGATGTTGAGCACAGATGTCATATAGTTGGTATATATGGTCATGCAATAAATATACTTTGTGTAGTTAAATATACATTTTCAAAGTTGGCATGTGTGGTTATGTATTGTGATATAGTTTGTGTAGCTGACTATCTTTTTTCCTACGTTTTAATGTGACGATAAGTTTTGAATGACAATGATTTAGCTTGCATTCACTTGTTTGCATACATGAACTATGTTGTAACCAAGAGAGAATTCCCCCAAAATACTTAAAACGAGCACTTATTTAGGATCAACTTCATTTTATACTTCCAAAATGATTAGAAGCATCGACCTATATGTTTCTAATGGTATGATACATCAAGATACATAAACCTCCATAAAGTCATATATCTATTTCATATGTAAGTGGTTTCGTCAAAACCATATAAATAATAAAACATGGTCGATCTCTCTATTTTTTTTTGTTTTTCCAAATTAAATCGATGGAGTTGTTGAGAAAAGACATCAATGAAATGAAATAGCTCGTAACTTATGCTTGTGACATGATAAAATGGAGAATCTCGCATAGACATTGTTCAAGTATGTGAATCAATGTAGACGACCTTCCATTTTCTGGTATTAATTCTTTACATCACCACACCATCACATTAGTCAGCAGAGCAAACTTTTTAATACCCATGCGTTACAACTAATGGGCCTTGTTATTATCTTTTTTTGTTTGTATTAGAAATCAATTATATAAAAAAAAGGTTAACTAACAAACAAGACCTTGTAAAATGATATAATATCCACATAATTTTCAAATACATATTTCTTTCTTAATCTATTAAAAAGTACTAATTATTTTACTACCCAAAATTGGTCAATATAAATAATTATGATAATTAATTAGTCCATATTCAATGGTAGATATTTCATAGTAGGACAATTTTTTATTTATTTTTGACTCTATGAAATCTCCTTCCTAATTTGATTCCTCTAAGTGCTTTTTAAAACCCCGCTCTCCTCACTTTTCATTTTTCATCTTCATCGTTTTCTCCTCTCTCGCTCTCTACCTCATCTTTTGGCTATTCTCATCATCATCGGATATGGCTTCTCGTGTCATCCAACTCCCCTGCAACGGCGACGGTGTATGCATGCGATGCAAATCCAAGCCTCTGCCTGAAGTAACTCTCACTTGCGGCACATGCGTTACGCCGTGGCACGTGTCCTGTCTCTCGTCTCCTCCTGAAACCCTAGCATTCACTTTCGATTGGCTTTGTCCTGATTGCTCCGGCGATATCGATCCTCTTCCTGTTTCCGGCGTTGCGGCCGGGTACGGATCTGGTTGTTCAGATCTTGTAGCGGCCATCCACGCCATCGAGGCGGATGCGTCTTTGAGTGCTGAGGAGAAGGCAAGGAAGAGGCAACAGGTAATGAGTGGTAAAGCCGTCGCTGAGGATGACGAAGAAGAGAAGAAGAAGATGAAGAAGGGTAAAGGAAAAAGTGATGTGTTATCTACTCTTGATGAAAACTTCATATGTTTTTACTGTATGTCGTTACTTGACCTACCTGTAACGGTATATTCTCTTTCTCTTCTCTCTTATGCTTCATGCTTATTAATTAATTGTCCGATATTACAATACTGTCTATGCATGATCGTTTATGTGTACACTTGATTTACTAATTCGAGTTTGTGTCATACCACAATTACAAAACTTAGGTTTTTATTGATACGTTTAATTGTTACTTTTGATGATTTACAAAAACATAGACTTAATTGTGCTTACCATATGTGAAAACACCATGTGTACACTTGTTGGGTTGGATATTGTTTAGTTGAGACTGGAGAGTTGTATCATGGTCTTGATATACTTGTTGATAATAGTGTTAGGAAAGGAAGTGGTATGTGTGTACACGTTTGTTGAAGGTTGTTTTTGTCTATATTGTGTTTAGTGCCGTTTATGGGATGTTTTCTATATTCATTTTCGACAAGTTGGGGTTTCATTAACTCTTGCTATTGATGAGTAGTCGATATGGTAAGAGTGGAAAGACTTTAATAAGTGTTAACTTCTTCTTTTCAAAATGAATCTTTTGTGTGTGTGTGTGTGACAAATTTGAAGTATAGGGACTGATGGATATCTTGTATGTATGTTTTTCAGACACCATGTGGGCACAACGTTTGCTTGAAATGTTTCAAGAAGTGGATGAGCGCTAATAAAAAACCTACATGTGGAAAGTGCCGCACCGTTGTTCCTCTAAAAATTGCAAGAGATCCCCGTATCAACTTGTCCATCGTCGCTGCTATTCGGTTAGCAAAAGACCCTAAACGTGCTGATGATGCGGGTACTTCAAAGGACCGTCATTTCGTTAGCAACCAAGACCGACCAGAAAAAGCATTTACAACTGAGCGTGCAAAGAAAACAGGAAACGCAAATGCTTCAGGTGGCAGGATATTTGTCACCATGCCAAACGATCATTTTGGTCCCATACCAGCGGAAAATGATCCTTGTAGGAACCTCGGTGTCTTGGTCGGGGAGTCCTGGGCGGACCGACACGAGTGTCGACAGTGGGGGGTGCACTTCCCACAAGTCTCTGGCATTGCCGGCCAAGCCAAACACGGAGCTCAGTCCGTGGTGATTTCTGGTGGTTACGTCGATGATGAGGACCATGGGGAGTGGTTCCTATATACTGGAAGGTATGCATTTTATTTATTCTAATAATCATGTAGCTATATATTCTTTAGTTTACTAATATGTTCTGTCTCTGTTTGTTTTAATGTGTGGATGTGTCACGCAGCGGAGGAAGAGATCTCAGTCGCAACAAAAGGACTGCCAAGATTCAGTCTCATGATCAAGTATTCAAAAATAAAAATGCAGCTTTAAGACTTAGTTGCAAGATGGGGTATCCTGTTCGAGTTATCAGGTTAGCTGTTATTTGAGAACAACTCCATTGCATGTAACATCTTTCTCACTTTTCAACTTGAAGCTTACTTCAGTGATCTTAACTCTTCAATAACCTTTTGCCATATATGATCAGGTCTCACAAGGTGAAGTGTCATTCTGCATATGCCCCTATGGAAGGAGTGAGGTATGATGGGGTTTACAGGATTGAGAAGTGCTGGCGGAAAGTTGGAAAACAGGTATACATACACACATAGCTAACAACTGTAAATTTTCCCTGATCTTTTTCATGCATTGACCTATTCTTCTGTGGTCCATAGGGTTCTTTTAAGGTCTGTCGTTACCTATTTGTTAGATGTGACAATGAGCCAGCTCCATGGACCAGGTTTGATCTATTTCTTGAAAGCGTGCACTTAATATATACGTGTATATATATTCCATTAGAGTTTAATGGTGTGATTTATTGTAGTGATGAGCAAGGAGATCGTCCAAGACCTATACCTAATGTTCCTGAACTTAATATGGCCACGGACCTGTTTGAGAGAAAGGAAAGTCCATCGTGGGATTTTGATGTTAGTTTGAAAACATCTGATATATAATAGTTGGCGAGTTATATCAAATTTTCCTTTGCTGGTTCGTTATTTGTTATCTCTCCCCTTATACTTTAATGATAATAAGCTTACCTAATCAGGAAGGTGAAGGCCGTTGGAGATGGATGAAGCCTCCACCTGCTAGTAAATTGCAGGTGAATAAGGAGAGGAAAAGTTTGAGGACAGCAAACTCGAATACCGTGAGGGGAAAACTTCTGAAAGGTATGTGTGCCTTTCCAAACAATTTTGAAGTTACCTAAAATGATCAGGCTCAAGATCCTAAAATGTTTATTATGATCAGTTAACAAAATATTCAGCTATTTCTTTATATGGCTTTTCTCCAAACCTGGAATATGTAAACTGTTGGGTTTTTCTTTGATGCAGAGTTTAGTTGCCTGATCTGTCGACAAGTGATGACTCTTCCTGTGACAACACCTTGTGCTCATAACTTCTGCAAGCCATGTTTGGAAGCTAAATTTGCTGGGACAACTGTAATGAGAGAGAGAAGCAGAGGTGGACGTACACTACGCGCACAGAAGAATGTCATGAAATGCCCTTATTGTCCCACTGACCTTTCTGATTTTCTCCCGAACCTTCAGGTAAAAACATCATCATATCTTCTTTTTGCATTAATTTCATACAGTGAACATAGCACACACTTTTTTTTGGAATAATATCATATGAATTGGCTCTGCTAGAACTAGATAGATGAAGTTGGTCAATAGTAATGTGTAGGAAAAGGTATATAACCAATGAATTTGTGAGGATTTTAATTATGTCATTCACTTGTTTGATGCTTCCAGTCCTTAAAATTGAAACTGTAGCAAATCATATGATATTTTTACCATTTTGTTACGATCACACAAATTAAGGAGTAAATACTTTTGGGAAATGTGTGTAAACAGGTCAATAGAGATGTAATGGATTTGATAGAGAGGCTGAAGAATGAGGAAGAGGAGAACGCAGAGCCTGAAGGTAATGAAGGTGAAAGCTCTGGTACCAATTCTGAGGAAGAAACTGATGTGTTCGTGTCTGAAGAGGCTGAGCAGCCAAAGAAACGGATTAAGTTGGACACTGACGCAGTGATTACCGAGGCTGTCGTTGAATCAGACATGGAGTAGGTAGGGACCTTTCCAATGGCAGTTTTTGGATCGAACCATCAGGCCAAGTTTGAGACTATATGGTTTTGTTTTGCAAGTTTAAGACTTTAATTTTAATTAAAACTCTAGTACGTAACATTCGTGGAACGTATTGCGATCTGTTTATTTTGTATTTTACTTCAACAGAGTACTAAATATAGTACTTAAAAACTTGGTTCTCCGGTTTGATTTATTTTCTTTCTTATTTTGGATTTTCTGGTATATTAGATTTTAAAACCATTAAATTAGGTTTGGATGTTGTCTCATCTCGCTAATCCAATCTAGATTCTACTTAGGTTCAGCTGTTCTCTTTTGTATTATTTTTTATTTTATTTTTTTCTGTCAATTTGGATGTTCAATTGGTTGCTCCTAAGATGTTTAAAGCGTTTATAGGTTATAGATGCATGTAAGTAGATTTTGTCCCAAAGAAAAAAAAAGGTTTATAAACCGTGGATGAATTCTCGACAAACCGTGTTCTCTCTTGCACCATCTTGCTATCTAGCTTTGGTTCCCAAGCCTTCATGGATCCTTGTTGAGCTACCTTAGCTACCTTCGTGTAGTATTTGTTTTCCCCTTGTTGTTGCTTTTACTTTGTGTTAAGCTGCATTCTCTTTGTTTCTATGGTTTGTATGAACTCATATTCTGTTGATTAATGAAAACAAACCTTTGTTCAAAAAAAAAAGGTTTTAAACATTTACTAAATTTCAGAAACTGATTAAAACTTTTTCTGTTTTGTGTGCACCAACTGATTAAAACATGTTTAATTTCTAAGTAATATGTTATAAGGTTCCTTAATTATAGGAATCTCACATCTTTATGTAAGCCGATGCAATTGAATGTGCGCAAACATGAAANCTTCCCCCCCCCCCCACAAATTTGGTTGGTTGATAACTTGATATTGTCGGTTAGTGTATTTCTCAAGTCGCTGTTTATATAGCATGACGATAGTTAATTAATTACCCTTATTGATATTTTGGTAACAAAAAATAGAGTAGAATGATTTGTGAGCTTGAAATTACATGAACCAAAATTAATTTACGAGAATCAGAGACAGATTATTTTGGCAGCAACAACACGTTGTTTGTTCTCCCCAACTTTTGGCCAGCCTTATTAATTATTTTGGGCCTAAAATACTCAATTAAATAACCTACTAATGTTTTCCCAAAAAATAAATTAGTAATCTTCTAACATCTTAAACTGCATGTTTTTATATATCTTATATAATATATTATATGAAAAAGTTTTTTCTAACTTTTACTTACACTTCCACATTTGGCATTCTCTTTTAGTAACACCTGTCATAATTTATTTCCATTTTATTATTTTAAAACAAATTTATATCATTTCTAATTCCAAATAATCATATTTCTTTTCTTAATGTTGGTATAGTTGACATATATTTTTTAATCCACTTTTATATCTTAAGTTCTTTTGGTCAAACAAAATCAGATTATTTTATAGGAAAATCTCATATTATATATACGATACAAAATATAATATTCTATAAAATTTACTAATAAATAACTGATATTTGATACATCTACTTTACACATTTTTCTTACTTTTTATTTAAATTTTCTTTCATCCTTTAAAGTGAAAAACATATAATTTTATAATAAAAGAAATATCATAATAAAAATATATAAGAGAAGGTTTTTTCTAACTTTTACTCACATTGGGACATTTGACATTCTCTTTTAGTGACACCTATCATCCTTTATTTCCATTTTATTCTTTTAAAACAAATTTATATCATTTCTAATTCCAAATAATCATATTTCTCTTCTTAATGTTGGTACAATTGACATATATTTTTAAATCCACTTTTATATCTTAAGTTCTTTTGTCAAACAAAATCAGATTATTTTATAATAAAATCTCATATTATATATATATGATACAAAATATCATATTCTATAACATTTACTAATAAATAACTGATTTTTGATACACCTACTTTTACACATTTTTCTTACATTTTATTTAATTTGTCTTTCATCCTTTAAAGTAAAAAAAAACACACACTATTTTATAATAAAAGAAAATATCATAATAAAAACCAAATCTCGGATGAGAAATGAAATGGTTTAGATACATGATTATGATTAAGCTTTTATATAATTTTATAAAACTTAATTTTTACACGTTCTAGAATCATATAATATTTTTTTTCATTAATTGAGTAGGCAATAAAGTTAGTCAGCTCCACACTTCCACTAAAATCCTATTAAATTATGATAAATTACACAACAATAACTTTTCCTTTTATATCAATACACATATCAACATAAAATTGATCTTGTCAAGAGCATTTCAGAATTGTTGTCATGTTCAAATCTCACACACATATATATATATATATAAGAAGATTTTCATATATGTTGACTTTCTTGATTTTCTATCTATTTATTTCATTAGAAAATTGTAAGTGACATATTTAAAATAGTATTAATTAAATCATTAAGTTTGATTATTTCTTATATGGAAAATATATGAAAATTTTATATTTAATATCATGTAGTGGGTTACAAATTGCTTTTACTATGCATTAAAGAGAGTATAATTTCAATAACCATGCATTGAAATGTATTTAGTCTAATGAAAAGATTTCCGTTTGCAAATATTTATGTTAGAAAAGTTATGACACCAAATTCTATAATTTCCAAATTTGTAACTGTTAATAAAATATTTTGAACCTAAGAGTAAAATCTATCTAACATTCAAATAGCGTACATATATATAGCCATAGGTAGACATTTACTTAAATAATTATACTCAAATTTACTCTCAAATTCTAGACCTGTTATAACATATATCATCAACACTGCAAAAGGAAAAAAAATCGTCATGTTTTTTGATTATGATGGTACCCTTCTCCAGTCCTTGATGATCCAAACAGAGGTTTGATGTCTATCAAAGGATCCTTATAATTAACCAATATATATATATATATACCCTGAAATGACTCGAACTATTTTTTTAATAATAAATAATATATAATTAATAATAATAATAATAATAATAATAATAATAATAATAATAATAATAATAATAATAATAATAATAATAATAATATACTACAACTAGTGGTCCCAACCCACTAGGCACCTAACCACAACCACAATCAAACAGCGGAAATAACCAATATTAATAACCAATAATCCAATAATCAAATCTAACCATAAACAATATCCAAATACCAATCATCATAAAACATGAAACCAGCAACCTAGAACTGTTTCTAATGACCCAACTCTAGCAACCTAGCAATGCCAGACAACATCCAATCGAGTCCCTAGAACATCCTCCTCTTCATTGCTTTGATTCCACGATCACACTTTGCCTTTACCTGCACCACAAACACAGATTGCAATGCATGAATATTTTATAAACACTCAGTAAGACAATCCTCTCATCTACTCGGCTATACACACGAGCAATAGAGACATCTCTAACCATCAACCAACAATCAACAAACAACAAATAACAAACCAGGACTCTGCATCGACCGACACTCGCACTGCATCGACCGATGCATGCTCGACATAACACGAAAACCCTAAGGTTTTACGCGCCGTCCTCGCACTTGCATCGACTGACGCACAAAGTGCATCGACCGATGCAACATGCCGAGCATCGTGTTTTCCCTGAAGCTTCTCGCCGGATCTTTGTTCCTGCAACCACAAAACTCGATCCCAAGCCACAAGAAAGCTTCCTAACGTCCGAAATAACCATCTAAGAAGCCTAACAACACATAAACAAGCAGATCAGAGAAGCTCTAGCTTAGATAAGCCATGGTCCTGCACTTACCTTTGCCACAGAAGAATCTGAACCTCAAACAAGCAATAGAACACTCCTAGCAAGCTCCTACAACGTTCTAAGCCTCAGATCTCACCAGGAAACGCCACAAACCCACAAAAATCACCAAGAACACCAAGAACACTCTTTCTCTCCTTTGTTTCTCTCAAAAACGGCCAAAGTCGACTAATGAGAGAAAAGAATCGACTTAAGGGTTTTCCTCTTCCCTTTGCCCAAAACGCAGCGTTTCACTTAAGTCAAAACGCAAAAAACTGAACCTGCATCGACCGATGCAATCCCCAAACTGGGATTTCGATTCGCGGGTGTTACAATTCTCCCTTACCAAACTAGATTCATCGTTGAGTCTCGAACAACCATCAGTCAAGGACTCCCGTGCAACCGTCTCCACGGCCCGCACTCCTCCGATCGATCTACGAAAGGTCACCTCTAGGCGATAGACTCACGCTCCAGGCATTATTTGCTCTCGACTTTTGGATTTTCCTTTACTCATAGGCCTAAACCTTGAGTTTTTATTGGCTCCTCATCAGATCTAAGTCTGCATGCCATATTGTTGGCTCCTCATCGGGCCTATGCCCGCATGCCATAATACATAAGGAAAAATCCAATACTCGTCTCTCGGGTTGCCACCCTACAGCGCGCCCCCGGATCATCATCTGAAGTCGATATACCAACCATACTCCCAAGCCACAAAGTCTCAAAATATGGCAGTACTAGGAGAACCTAAGTTCCCCAAGAGTCGCGAGCAAACAATTCTGAACACGTCTGAGTCCTATCCCTATCCAGGTTTTATTCCCGTGGCTCGCGTAAGAGGGCCGCCACAAAGGCCAAACACATCTCAATGTCCTACCAACCACATATCCCCTCACTGGGATACCTCATGAACACACATGGATCATCTCACTGCCACAAGGGCCGCCACAAAGGCCAAACAAATGTTCTAAAAAGGACCGCCACCAAGACCAAACAAATGTCCTAAACAGGAACGCCACCAAGGCCAAACAAATGTCCTAAACATGACCGCCACTAAGGCCAAACAAATGTCCTAAACAGGACCGTCACAAAGACCATCTGTCCCGAAGGACCGCTTAAACAAGCACTCTGGCTAAACAGCCCGCCACAAAGGCCACACATCTGGCTAAATAGCCCGCCACAAAGGCCACACATCTGGCTAAACAGCCCGCCACAAAGGCCACACATTTTCTCAAAAGACCGCCACTAAGACCACACAATGACTAAAAAGTCCGCCACTTAAGCCTCACAAGCCCCTCCAAGGCTCTCTCCACTAAAATGAACAAATTTTAACTCACATAAAACTTTCCATTTTTAACACTTTCCACTTTTGGAAACTCCTAATTCAGGAAACTTTCCTCCAAAACTCCGCCTCACGGAAACTTTGTACCCCGAGCACCACCTCATCTTGTTACTTAGTCGCACAACCAACCACCCCAAGCAAAAAAAGTAAACAAGAGAGATGGGCTGGAATACTCCATTCCCGCTCCAGCCACGGATTACAGATGAGACTAGGCTAGACAAGCTCAAGTCGCGGCTTGCTTCTCATCCTCGCCTTAGGATCCCAAGTCTGCTCTTCAACACCATCACAGTCCCAAAGGACTCTCATCAAAAGAATCTTCTTCTTTCGAAGTTCCTTGATCCTCCTCTCGAGAATCCGCACTGGTCTCGCCTCCAAAGTCATGTTAGGCTGAAGATCCTCAGGAATCTTAGCAAACAACTGATCATCCTCACGGAGACACTTCCTCAACATAGACACATGGAAAACCTTAAGGAAAGCACACATAACCTCAGGTAACTCCAGTCTATACGCCACTGGTCCAACACGCTCAATCACTCTGAACGGACCCATATACCTCAGACTCAACTTAGTCTCAGTCAATGACCTGTTCGGACCCCGCAACATGGCCATCTTGATGTACACTCTGTCTCCTACCTGAAACTCAAGATCTCTCCTTCTCCTATCGGCATAACTCCTCTGCCGATCCTGAGCTTCCTTCATGTTCAGCTTGAGAACCCGAATCTTCTCTGAGGTCTCCTGAACAAAATCTGCCCCGTAAATGCTCCTCTCCCCCACCTGAGTCCAGCATAACGGTGTANACAGCCCGCCACAAAGGCCACACATTTTCTCAAAAGACCGCCACTAAGACCACACAATGACTAAAAAGTCCGCCACTTAAGCCTCACAAGCCCCTCCAAGGCTCTCTCCACTAAAATGAACAAATTTTAACTCACATAAAACTTTCCATTTTTAACACTTTCCACTTTTGGAAACTCCTAATTCAGGAAACTTTCCTCCAAAACTCCGCCTCACGGAAACTTTGTACCCCGAGCACCACCTCATCTTGTTACTTAGTCGCACAACCAACCACCCCAAGCAAAAAAAGTAAACAAGAGAGATGGGCTGGAATACTCCATTCCCGCTCCAGCCACGGATTACAGATGAGACTAGGCTAGACAAGCTCAAGTCGCGGCTTGCTTCTCATCCTCGCCTTAGGATCCCAAGTCTGCTCTTCAACACCATCACAGTCCCAAAGGACTCTCATCAAAAGAATCTTCTTCTTTCGAAGTTCCTTGATCCTCCTCTCGAGAATCCGCACTGGTCTCGCCTCCAAAGTCATGTTAGGCTGAAGATCCTCAGGAATCTTAGCAAACAACTGATCATCCTCACGGAGACACTTCCTCAACATAGACACATGGAAAACCTTAAGGAAAGCACACATAACCTCAGGTAACTCCAGTCTATACGCCACTGGTCCAACACGCTCAATCACTCTGAACGGACCCATATACCTCAGACTCAACTTAGTCTCAGTCAATGACCTGTTCGGACCCCGCAACATGGCCATCTTGATGTACACTCTGTCTCCTACCTGAAACTCAAGATCTCTCCTTCTCCTATCGGCATAACTCCTCTGCCGATCCTGAGCTTCCTTCATGTTCAGCTTGAGAACCCGAATCTTCTCTGAGGTCTCCTGAACAAAATCTGCCCCGTAAATGCTCCTCTCCCCCACCTGAGTCCAGCATAACGGTGTATGACACGACCTCCTATACAAAGCCTCATAAGGAGCCATCTTAATACTCGCCTGATAACTGTTGTTGTAAGCAAACTTTACCAAGCTCAAGTGATCTGCCCAATGGCCTCCCCAATCCAACACACACATCCTCAGCAAATTCTCCAGCGTCTAGATAGTCCTCTCTGACTGTCCATCTGTCTGGGAATGATAAGTTGTACTCATATGCACCTTAGTGCCCATCTCTGCCTGAAACGCTCTCCAGAACACCGAAGTGACCTTGGAATCCATATCAGACACAATGCTCGCTGGCACCCCATGCAACCTGACTATCTCCTTCACTTTCTTCTTAGCCAAGACCGCTACTCCATCAGTCTTCTTAGTGGCCAGAAAATGTGCTGACTTAGTCAACCGGTCCACAATGACCCAAATAGCATCAAACGTCCTGGACACTAGCAAACCTACCACGAAGTCCATAGTAATCATATCCCCCTTCCACTCTGGAATGGGAAGACTCTTCAGTAACCCTCCTGGAACCCGATGTTCAGTCTTCACTAGCTGTCACACGTCGCACCTCGTGACCCAACTAGCTACATCGTTCTTCATCGCGACCCAATGATAGTACCTCTTGAGATCACGATACATCTTAGTCGCTCCTGGATGAATAGAAAACTTGCTCCCATGAGCCTCTCTTAGGATCTCCTGCCTCAACTCCTCATCCTTGGGCACCCAAACCCGACCGTGCACTAAGATAGTACCATTATCTGAGACCTGATACTCTGAATCCACATCCTTTGAGGCATTCACCAGCCCCAAGTCCTTCTCCTGAGCCAACCACACCCTGCTCAGAAGATCTGCTCTATCAACCGCCTCCAAACCCAACGGTTCCTGAGACACAACACACAAACTCAATGCACCGATCTCTCCTACCAGAGAATCCATCTCCTGCTCCTGAGCCGAAGATACCCTCTTCCGACTCAGAGCATCTGCAAGCAAGTTACCCTTACCAGGATGATAGGCTATCTCCAAATCATAGTCTGCCACAAGCTCCATCCACCGCCTCTGCATCAAGTTCAGCTCAGGCTGAGTGAATATATACTTCAGACTCTTATGATATGTAAACACATGTACCTTTGCACCATAAAGATAAGATCTCCAAATCTTCAGGGCAAGAACTACAACACCCATCTCCAGGTCATGAGTAGGATAGTTGTCCTCATGCTTCCGCAACTGCCGCGAAGCTTAGGCAATCACCTTCCCATGCTGCATCAACACACATCCCAAACCAACTCTAGATGCATCGGTATAAACCACATAGGGTTCTCTTTGCTCAGGCAAAGCCAACACTAGTGCAGTAGTCAACATCTCCTTCAGGCTTGCAAAGCCTTCCTCACACTCCTATGACCAAATAAAAAGAACATCCTTCCCTGTCAACTTAGTCATCGGACGTGCTCTGCTCGCAAACCCCTGCACAAATCTCCTGTAGTAACCTGCCAAACCCAGAAAACTCCTGATCTTTGTGGCATTCTGCGATCTAGGCCAATCTCTGATAGCTTGAATCTTCTCCGGATCTACAGAAACTCCATCTGCAGACACAATATGACCCAGAAAACCCATCTCACGCTGCCAAAAACTGCACTTGCTCAACTTAGCAAACAACTTCTGCTTCCGTAGCTTCTCCAGAACTGCCCTCAAATGCACTGCATGCTCCTCAGGACTTTTAGAATAAACCAGGATATCGTCGATGAAAATGATGACAGATAGATCCAGGAACTCCTGAAACACACTGTTCATCAATCTCATAAACGCTGCTGGCGCGTTAGTCAATCCGAAAGGCATCACCACAAACTCATAGTGCCCATATCTCGTCCTGAAAGCAGTCTTCCTCACATCTGCCTCATCTATCGGTATCTGATGATAACCCGACGCCAGATCTACCTTGGAGAACCAAGTAGCACCCCTCAACTGATCTAACAACTCATCGATCCTCGGAAGAGGGTACTTGTTCTTCACAGTGACCCGGTTCAAACCCCTGAAATCAATACACAATCGGAAACTCCCATCCTTATTCTTGACAAACAACACCGGTGATCCCCATGGTGATACACTAGGACGGATGAATCCCTTACTCAACAAATCCTCTAGCTGCTTCTTCAGCTCTGCCATCTCTGCTGGAGCCATTCTGTAAGGAGCCTTGGATAACGGCATCGTTCCTGGTTCCAGTTCAATCGTAAAAGGATCAGACCGAGATGGTGGTAACCCCTGCAATGACTGGAACACATCCTCAAACTCCTCTACAACCGGGATACCGCTAACCGTAGACTTCCCCACTGACTCTGGCATAGATATGGTAACCAAATAAGTCTCACGACCCTTCTCGATCATCTTCCCAGCTTGAATGGACGAGATCACGAGACTCCCTGAAGTCGGTCTAATACCCTGAAAAACCAACTTCCCTCCTGGACGCTCAAATTACACTCTACCCCGATAACAATCAAAATGCACCATGTGCCAATGCAACTAATCCATCCCGAGAATCACATCATACAACTCCACTGGACTGATAAGCAAATCCGCTGGCCAAGACTCCCCTGCGATCTGAATATCAATTCCTCTGACCCGTCCAATAACCCTCAGGAACTTGCCTCCCGCAACTCTGACAACTCTTGTACGCTCTCCTGGATCCCCTCTGATTCCCGCGCTCTCTGCACACTCCTGAGTAATGAAGCTATGAGAAGCTCCAGAATCAAACATAACATGAGACTTAAACCCGCCCACCAACAAGGTCCCTACACAAACCTCATGTGTTGAGAACCTAAAACTTTATCACGGGAAAAACATAAATTCTGAACCTACTGAAATTCACAAAGTTAAAGTACCAGAAATTATACCTGTGATCGCCCCGACACTAGGTCCACCAGTCTCTGCAGTCGTGTAAACCCGTGGCGCCTGCTCAATCCGTGTCACCTGCTGCCCTCCAGGCTGCACCTGCTGCAATGCTGCCACTGCCACCGGCTGCAACTTGGGACACAAGGGCCTGATATGCCGTGGCTCCCTGCAATGATGGCATACCCGAGCTGCTGTCGTCGGAGCACTCCTCTTGGGACAGCTAGCAATCTTGTGATCCTTGCTTCCACACCTGAAGCAACTCGCACCAATCGGCGTCTGCATAGCCTCCCACCTTCTCTTGGTTCCCTGCGCAGGCTTACCGCCCCTGCTAGAACCACCCTGCTGCTGAGCCCTACTAGGCTGAACTGCTGGACTAACCGCCACTGACTACGCCCGGATATCCTCCTCAATCCTTGCTGCAGTCTCAACCAGCTATGCACGCGTAGCATAACTCCGCCCTCTACAGTGAACCATCAAATCATCATGTAGGGCCCTCAAAAACATCCTGATCTGAGCCTCCTCAGACTCTATAGCCCGACCCCCATAACATAGAAGTCAACTGAACTCCAAGTCCAGCTCCCGGACTGACCGCGTCCCCTGAGACAACTAAAGGAACTGCACCTCCAACCGGTCCAATGCCTCTCTCGGAAAGTACTTGCGGTTGAACTCAAGCATCCGAACTCAAGCATCTCTCGGAAAGTACTTGCGGGTCAACCCAAGTCATCTCCCGCTGCACTCTCCTAGCAGCCACTGATCTCCACCACAATTCAGCATCACCAATCAAATGGTGGACCCCTATGTCCACCCAGAACTCCTCAGGACATCTCAGAGTATGGAAGTTACGTTCCACACTTATCCTTCACGTATCTACAGCAGTAGGATCTGTACCACCCAAAAACTGCGCAGTCACGAGAACCTTCATCTCCTTGAGCATGGACAAATAACGTCCATGTGCTCCTGCATCCGCAGCCACTGGCTGCCGCTCCTCCGCCATCACTGGTGGCACTACCTGAGCCTGAGCCGGTACCACTACTGGCAACCGCTCCAACAACTGTGCTAGCAAAGCCGTAAAGTCAACACCAGGGACTCCTCCCGCTGGGAGTCCCACACCCGGGACCCTAGCATCACCGACCACTGGAGCATCAACACCGCCTCCTCTGGCCACACTCATGGAATCCTCCTGGACACCCTGCGAGTCGCCAACATCCTCAGCTGTCACACTCTGGTCCTCGGTCTCACTAACCATTGGGACTCTGCCCCTACCACGACCACGTCCGCGTCCACGACCATGTCCGCATCCACGACCACGACCACGACCAGCAACAGAATCCTCTCTAACCATCTGCACTACCATGAACAGAAGGCTAAGCACGCAATTATACATAACACAAAAACATATACTCACCGTGGAATCACACTTTAGGCTCGAAGAGGATGTTCTAGGACTCCATGCCACACACAATTGACTAACTCACATAATCAATCAAGACATGCAATCCCAAACATCACAACAGAAACCTAGTGAACCCAAACCTAAAACAGTAAGCGCTATGATACCAAACTGAAACGACCCGACCCATTTTTTTTTAATAATAAATAATATATAATAAATAATAATAATAATAATAATAATATACTACAACTAGTGGTCTCATACCCACTAGCCACCTAACCACAACCACAATCAAACAACGGAAATAATCAATAATAATCCAATAATCAAATATAACCATAAACAATATCCAAATACCAATCATCAGAAAACATAAAACCAGCAACCTAGAAATGTTTCTAATGACCCAACTCTAGCAACCTAGCAATGCCAGAAAACATCCAATCGAGTCCCTAGAACATCCTCCTCTTCATTGGCTTGATTCCACAATCACACTTTGCCTTTACCTGCACCACAAACACAAATTGCAATGCATGAGTATTTTATAAATACTTAGTAAGACAATCCTCCCATCTACTGGGCTATACACACAAGCAATAGAGACATCTCTAACCATCAACCAACAATCAACAAACAACAAATAACAAACCATGACTCTGCATCGACCGACACCAACATGCATCGACCGACACCAACATGCATCGACCGACACCACATGGGGAGGCATCTACCGACACAAGGGATGCATCGACCGATGCAAGTTACACATGCATCGACCGACACTTGCACTGCATCGACCGACGAATGCTCGACATAACACGAAAATCTTAAGGTTTTACGCGCCGTCCTTGCACTTGCATCGACCGACGCACAAAGTGCATCGACCGATGCAACATGCCGAGCATCGTGTTTTCCCCAAAGCTTCTCGCCGGATCTTTGTTCCTGCAACCACAAAACTCGATCCCAAGCCACAAGAAAGCTTCCTAACGTCCCAAATAACCATCTAAGAAGCCTAACAGCACATAACCAAGCAGATCAGAGAAGCTCTAGCTTAGATAAGCCATGGTCCTGCACTTACCTTTGCCACAGAAGAATCTGAACCTCAAACAAGCAATAAAACACTCCTAGCAAGCTCCTACAACGTTCTAATCCTCAGATCTCACCAGGAAACGCCACAAACCCACATAAATCACCAAGAACACCAAGAACACTCTTTCTCTCTTTTGCCTCTCTCAAAAACGGCCAAAGTCGACTAATGAGAGAAAAGAATCGACTTAAGGGTTTTCCTCTTTCCTTTGCCTAAAACGCAGCGTTTCACTTAAGTCAAAACGAAGAAAACTGAACTTGCATCGAACGATGCACCCTCTGCATCGACCGATGCAATCCCCAAGCCGGGATTTCGGTTCGCGGGGGTTACATACCCTTTCTCTCCATAATCAAGATATATTTCATGTGTTCTGTGTTTCACAGATGAGAAGAAAAGTGAAAAACATGGCCAAGTATTTTCAAACTTTATAGTTACGTAGATGCATTTTATTTTTGGTAGAATAGTTACATAGATGCATTGACAAGGTATATTTTGTAAAATAATTTTGTTTCCCATTTTCTTAATCAAATTTGTTAACGATCAAATTACAATTTGATATGTTATTTATTAATTATATTTTTGTAGATTTATAACTTAGTGAAGCTAGCAGAACTCTATTATATAGAAGCTAATGGAATTAATGGATATTAAAGGCTCAGCTAAAGTCTTCTCAAGATACAAGAAAGTAGTTTCTTTAAAAAAATGATTAACCAAATTTTAATCAGAATTCTTTTATTTACTTTTTAATCAAAATTTACTGTTGGTTTTTATATATGTAGCCATTATTTTAACTTTCCTTAGGATTAGTTAAACGTCTTTATTTTAGGTTTATGTGTTTGTTTTAACATCTTATCGAGAAAGGAGCCAAACCAGTTCTGGAGGACAAGCAGACTAAACAACCTTAGACCACAAATTTATATTATGTTTAAAGGCAATCAAATAATATGTATATTATAATAGTCACAATATATTTTCCTCACTAAAATCTACTTCATCCATTCCTTATTAATCCATTTTCTAGAGAAAAACAAATGTTGCACAAAAAAACAATTTTTAGGTTTTCTTTATATTTTTAATAAGTAATTAATAAAAAATTGTAAACTTAAAAAAAAAAAGAACTGAATATTCTTGGTTGAAATTCGTTAACCACAAAAAAATAATGCAAGTAAAGTTAGTTTTTAATATGTTTGAAAATCCTAAAATATAGATTAATCAGGAACAGAGGGAGTATTGTCTAATATAACCATTTAATACAGTCCCACATAATTTTTAAAATTTTCAATGATGGGAAGTTCTTTTAGTCAAATGGTTACAACACCACCTCTGCGATCGATCCCACCGTAGTTCCATTCCACTATGTCACATTATTCCACTTAGTGGGGACTAACTATGAATCGGGCCTTGTCGATTATATGTTGAAAAACAAAAAATCAGTGATAAATGGAAATAAAGCCGGAATATGATTTGTGGCAACATTTACATTTTGTTAGATGAAAAGGGATTTTGTTTCATATAACAATATTGGCCAGGCTGGATTGCGGAGAATCACTATCCATGAAGATGGAGGCATATCAAAGGCACTTCAAAAGTTTGGACCGAGCAAAATAAAAGTTAATTATACAAAGGTAAAGTGAGTTGTAAAAAAAGTAAGCAATGAAATAAATGGTACATCAATATTCCATAGCATAAAATTTATAAATGTTTTATTTATGAAATCATTCACAAAACATAAAAAGTTGAAGCAAGTTAATTCAAGAGTGATGGAGAGATAATGTTTAGTATTATAATATTTAGTATTTAGTGTTTAGGGTTTAGAATTTAGTTATTTTTTATATATATATATATAAGGATATTATTGAAAATAGATTACAAGAGAAGGTATTTCTTTTGAAATTATTTGTTGTTAAGTACTACTTTTAGATGATGAAAGTAAAATTAATATATAGAACAACAATAAATTATCTATCAAAGTAATTATATAGTAAGGTCTTACAATTTTCTTTTCAGACTAATTATCAGTTTTTTCCACAAAAAAAAAGTATAAAAAAATATAATATATCTTAATTACTTAATGAAAATACCAAATTAAATTGATTTTGCGGTAACTTAAACAATGGTCCTATTATTCTACTAATATATTGTTTAAATATTTTTAATAATACTGTGTACTTAAAAAAAATTATCTATCTCAAAATGACTTTTCTATGAAGCATCATATAACAAATATATGTTAAAATATTGTAGTTAAACCGTAATATTATAAAAATTAATTTTCAATACATATAGTAACAATTACATGTATATTTCATATACAATTGAATAAAAACTTCATTCTTTATTTTAAATTAATAATGAGTACATAATCCATGCATCGGGTGGCCTACTCTCTAATATATATATATATATATATATATATATATATATATATATATATATATTACTTCTATTTTAAAGATTGCCCTTATAACCGTAAATTTCGAGCCTAAGGTATAGGTCCGGAACCAACATTAATACACTATCTTTAAAACTCGATGGATATGGAAGGCAACTCCGATCCGATCCCGATTGACATCATTCTCGACATACTCTCGAGATTGTCTACTAAGTCAATCGCTAAGTTTGGTCTCACATCCAAGTTCTGTGCGTCCATACTTAGCCGTCAAGATTTCAGAGAGTTGTTCTTGACTACTCGAGTCGTCCACGTCTCTTATTCGCCGTAGATTATTCCGATAAGTGGCGCTTATACTCGTCGCATGAGCCTCAGAATCCAGATGAGAATCATTCTCTTATCGTCGCCGCTAATTTTCATATGGAGGTCCCTGTATACATGGCCCCCCCCCCCATTATAACTATGGTCCTGTCTCTGGCTTGCTATATTTCCCTAGTATGCATATCCAAGATAGAGATAATGTGCCGGTGATATGTAACCCTAGCACGGGACAGTACGCGAGATTACCTCAGCTGAGTGGTAAGAGCAGTTGGAAAAGCCTTTTAGGGTATGATCCGATTGGCAATCAATACAAGGTACTGGCCATAAGCAATTCAAGTTATGGGGAAGGAAACATTCTGACATTAGGAACTGGAAAAATGTCATGGAGTATGATCCAAGGTCGATTAAACCATTATCGTCCTAGAAGTGGAGGGATATGCATCAACGGGTTTTTGTATTACATAACTATTGCATCAATGGTTGCGAAAATAGTTTGCTTTGATGTTAGGTATGAAAAGCTTAGGTTTCTTGACGCAGATTCTACTACTAGGATTATATCTAAGACTACTAAACTGATTAATTACAAGGGTAGATTAGGCATGATTAGTTTGTACCGCTACAGGCAACCTGTAAACTTTGTGTTGCGTTTGTGGATTCTTGAGGATCCCCAGAGTCAGGTTTGGTTGGAACATGCTTACAATCTTCCCGTGGATGTAGTTGGTGAGGACGAAATTTCCGTTGTTGGAGTGACTGCTAATGGTGAAATTGTTCTGTCCAAGGATTATATATCTAACCCTTTCTTTGTTTTTTACTTCTATCCGGAAAGAAACGCTGTGGAGAGAGTTGGAATCCAAGGTTTTGAAGCTCTGGTGGCTAAAAGTTGTAGTAAAGTTTACACCTTTGTAGACTATACAGAAGATTTCAAGTTTATATAACACGTCTAGTTACTTCACCTGGAAATGTGACTTTTCATCAACAAGTTTTGTTGTGAGCTTCATCATTTTGTTGGGTTATCATTGATATTAATTTACATGAAAGACGGTGAAAATGATGATGATATAGCAGATTATAACCAGAGGCTTCAGTTGCAATTTGATACCACAGAGAAAACTTCTTCTAAAACTTGAGGTTTGAGTTCAGTTAAATCATTCAGAAAGACACTCACCAGAATTTTTACTTGAGTCAATGCTGTTTATGGAATCTGGATCTTTTCATGATATAAGACTTGCTAATTAGCTAAGCCGATTCTATTGTTTTAGGCTATTTTCAGGTTACGTGATTGGCAAACATAGGTTTCACATATGACTATAATTTTAAGAAAAGTTTGTTCTCGTCTTACAAGAGCCACTCATAGATTTTCTCTTTAGCCCTTTAGTTCCTCGCTATTAAGTACCGTGAATTATCCGAATGGTTAAGTTATACAATTAAGACTTGCATCTAGTTTTTTTTTTTCCTTTACTTTTTACTCTAAATAAAGTTCTAATGAAGTATCTTATTTTCGATCTTATTTATCTATCTTGTTAATGATCTTATGAGCAAGAATCCACTTGCTTTCACTTACAATTATAACTCAACGGACACAATATAACGGGCCTTTGTAGCGGTGATAAGCTCGATCGAGGCGGATGCGTGTTTGGGTACTGCAGAGAAGGCTAGGAAGAGGCAGCAGTTAGTGAGTGGTAAAGCCGTCTATAAGAGTGACAAAGAAGAGAAGAGTAAAGGAAAAAATGATGTGAGAAGAACAAGAACATAAACATCATCACTTCATCCTGCTATGGAACCATTTGTATACGTTATAATTCTTTGGATATAACCTAAACCATTTTCATTATCAACGACATATTTAAAATTTAGCATAAGAAAAATACTTGATTTGTTCTTTCTGAGCGTCCTACTCAAACATGACCAAAAATTAAAACATAACATATTTCCAACCATAACCGGACTATATTAAACCATAACTAGACTATAACCATATAAAATGGTTAAAACTCGTAACTATATAGTTAAAATTATAACCGTAACGGTATAAAAATTGATAGTTAATCGTATAATTAAATCGTAACCGTTTTTATAACAAAAGAAAATATACTCTCTTTGTTCCTTGTTTATCCAATTTCTAAAATATACTTTTGTTATAAAAATATACATTATTTTAAGTATATTATTAGTTATTTGGGATACATTGTACAATTCAAGAACTAACAATTGAATATTATTGATGTAGAGATATAAAATTGTAAATTACAAAAAAATAAGGCATTCCTAATCAAATTTTAATATGTTTTCTTAATATCATAATATATTTAGTCCAAATATGGATTACTTAGGAACAAATAGAGTACTAATAATTAACTATTGAATATGAATTATATAATAAAGAAATATGAGTACACTAAGAAACATCTTAACCACAAATAAATGTATTAAAATATAATTGATATTATTCCAATATATATATATATATATATATATATATATATATATGTAAATATTACAACACAACAATTGTGTAATAATAAATTTTCAAAAAAAAACTAAATATCTTTAAAATTATTTCGAAAAAATGATAAAATCAAATAATTAGTGGAATATCGTGTTGGTATTTTTTTTCAAAATATTTTCCGAAATACAATTATACACATGGAAATATTTCTTATTTTTAGATTCAAATAAACGAAAATATCAGAAATACTAAGAAATATACAAAACAGAGTGTTGAAAAATCTAAAAATATTCGAAAATACCAAAAAATATATGAAATATGTTATAAACCGAATAATAACACATGTGATTATCCATCACATTAGTTCTGCTATAAGTAACTTTAATCTTATCTATATTTATCTTAGTCTCCAAGTTACCTGTATATATACTGTATGTATATAATTTAGTTTAGTCACCAAGTTACTTTACTATATATATGTGGTCGATGGAGACAAGAAGGAATAACACAACAATAAAAGAGAAGAATTCTTTCACTTACCTCTGCTCTCTCCCTTTATTATAATAGTATATATTATTATATTTAATACTATTATACATATATATATATACACATACATATATTATTATATATTTGCGTTATGTTTGATAATTTGCGTTATGTTTGATAACATGTTATCAGCATAATATCTTATGCATCATGAAATTATGTCTTTTTCCGGATCGCCCGTCATTTGATAAGGTAATTAAGTTTATATTATGTTTATAGAACATAAATATTATAGACATTGTGAAATTATGTCTCTTTCCGGATCGCCTTTCATAAGTTGTAGGCATTGCCTCTTTTACGATCAAATCTATATCTAAATCATATCCAGATAGATTGTTAGATATATAGTAGGCTTTGCCTCCTTCACGATCAAATAAAAGATATATCTTTTCCAGATAGATAGATCGTTATATATGGTAGGTTTTGCCTCCTTCCAGATCTAACAAAAGACTATGTCTTTTCCAGAAAGATCGTTAAAAATGGTAGGCTATGCCTCCTATATGATCCAATAAAGGCTATGTCAGTTTCTGGATTGATTATTATAAGTGGTAGACTTTACCTCCTTTGCGATCAAATATATATATATATATATA
>NC_025691.1:10640744-10642168 GCF_000633955.1 Camelina sativa
CAAATAAAAGCTATGTCTTTTTCGGATATAAAGATCATTATATATGGTAGGCTTTGCCTCCTTTACGATCATACATAAAGCTATATAATATTTGGATTGATCATTTGATATGGTAGGCTTCGTCCCTCCTTCACGATCTAGCGAAAGGTTATGTCCTTTCCGGAAGGATCGGCTTTGCCTTTTATACGATAAAATATAAGGTTGTCATTTCTGTACTGATCGTTATACATATAGAGGTTCTCCCGGTTTAGGGATTGCATCAGTCGATGCAGGTTGTGCATCGGTCGATGCAGGGTTGAGTTTATGCGTTTTGACTTAAGTTAAACGCTGCTTTTTGGGTTAGGGAAAACCCTTAAGTCGAGGTTTTTGTCTCATTCGGCGATTTTAGCCGTTTTTGAGAGAAAAAAAGAGAGAAAGAAGAGTTCTTGGTGTTCTTGAGTGTTCTTGGTGATTTTTTGGAGTTGGAAGCTGTTTCTGTAGAGATCTGTAGCTGGGATCGTTGTAGGAGCATCCTAGGAACGTTTTCTTCCTGTGTTTGGGTCGGTTTCTTCTGTGGCAAAGGTAAGTGCATGACCATGACTTATCTAAGCTGGAGATTTCTCTGATCTTCTTGTTTATGTGTTGTNTATATATGGTAGGCTCTGCCTCCTTCATGATCAAATAAAAGCTATGTCTTTTTCGGATATAAAGATCATTATATATGGTAGGCTTTGCCTCCTTTACGATCATACATAAAGCTATATAATATTTGGATTGATCATTTGATATGGTAGGCTTCGTCCCTCCTTCACGATCTAGCGAAAGGTTATGTCCTTTCCGGAAGGATCGGCTTTGCCTTTTATACGATAAAATATAAGGTTGTCATTTCTGTACTGATCGTTATACATATAGAGGTTCTCCCGGTTTAGGGATTGCATCAGTCGATGCAGGTTGTGCATCGGTCGATGCAGGGTTGAGTTTATGCGTTTTGACTTAAGTTAAACGCTGCTTTTTGGGTTAGGGAAAACCCTTAAGTCGAGGTTTTTGTCTCATTCGGCGATTTTAGCCGTTTTTGAGAGAAAAAAAGAGAGAAAGAAGAGTTCTTGGTGTTCTTGAGTGTTCTTGGTGATTTTTTGGAGTTGGAAGCTGTTTCTGTAGAGATCTGTAGCTGGGATCGTTGTAGGAGCATCCTAGGAACGTTTTCTTCCTGTGTTTGGGTCGGTTTCTTCTGTGGCAAAGGTAAGTGCATGACCATGACTTATCTAAGCTGGAGATTTCTCTGATCTTCTTGTTTATGTGTTGTTAGGCTTGTTAGATGGTTATTTTGGACGTTAGGAAGCTTTCTTGTGGCTTGGGATCGAGTTTTGTGGTTGCAGGAACAAAGATTTAGCGAGAAGCTTCGGGGAACACGATGCTCGGCATGTTGCATCGGTCGATGCACTTTG
>NC_025691.1:10642299-10650597 GCF_000633955.1 Camelina sativa
GTGGTACCGGCTCAGGCTCAGGTAGTGCCACCAGTGGTGGCGAAGGAGCGACAGNGATGGTTATTTTGGACGTTAGGAAGCTTTCTTGTGGCTTGGGATCGAGTTTTGTGGTTGCAGGAACAAAGATTTAGCGAGAAGCTTCGGGGAACACGATGCTCGGCATGTTGCATCGGTCGATGCACTTTGTGCGTCGGTCGATGCAAGTGCGAAGACGACGCGTAAAACCTAGGGTTTTCGTGTTATGTCGAGCATGCGTTGGTCGATGCAGTTTGAATGTCGGTCGATGCATGTGTAACTTGCATCGGTTGATGCATCCCTTGTGTCGGTCGATGCATCCCCATGTGGTGTCGGTCGATGCATGTTGGTGCCGGTCGATGCAGAGTCCTAGTTTGTTATTTGTTGTTTGTTGATTGTTGGTTGATGGTTAGAGATGTCTCTATTGCTTGTGTGTATAGCCCAGTAGATGGGAGGATTGTCATACTGAGTGTTTATAAAATACTCATTCATTGCAATTTGTGTTTGTGGTGCAGGTAAAGACAAAGTGTGATCATGGAATCAAGGCAATGAAGAGGAGGATGTTCTAGGGACTCGATTGGATGTTGTCTGGCATTGCTAGGTTGCTAGAGTTGGGTCATTAGAACATTGCTAGGTTGCTGGTTCTATGATTATTGTTGTTTGGTTATTTGAGATTGCTTATGTTATAATATTGGTTTATTTATTGGATATTGTTTTGGATATTGGTATTTGTTATTCCGCTGTTTGGTTGTGATTGTGGTTAGGTGGCTAGTGGGTATGGGACCACTAGCTGTAGTTTATTATTTATTAAAAAAAATGGGTTGGGTCATTTCAGTTTGGTATCAGAGCCCTTACGGTTCTAGGTTTGGGTTCACTAGGTTTCTGTTATGATGTTTGGGATTGCATGTCTTGATTGATTATGTGAGTTAGTCAATTGTGTGTGGCATGGAGTCCTAGAACATCCTCTTCGAGCCTACAGTGTGATTCCACGGTGAGTATATGTTTTTGTGTTATGTATAATTGTCTGTTAGCCTTCTGTTCATGGTAGTGCAGATGGTTAGAGAGGATGTTGTTGCTGGTCGTGGTCGTGGTCGTGGACACGGACGTGGTCATGGACGCGGACGTGGTCGCAGTAGGGGCCAAGTCCCAGTTGTTAGTGAGACCGAGGACCAGAGTGTGACAGCTGAGGGTGTTGGCGAGTCGCAAGGTGTCCAGGAGGATTCCATGAGTGTGGCCGGAGGGGGCGGTGTTGATGCTCCAGTGGTCGGTGATGCTAGGGTCCCGGGTGTGGGAGTCCCAGCGGGTGGAGTCCCTGGTGCTGACTTTACGGCTTTGCTAGCACAGTTGTTAGAGCGGTTGCCAGCTGTGGTACCGGCTCAGGCTCAGGTAGTGCCACCAGTGGTGGCGAAGGAGCGACAGCTAGTGGCTGCAGATGCAGGAGCACATGGACGTTATTTGTCCATGCTCAAGGAGATGAAGGGTCTCGTGACTGCGCAGTTTTCGGGTGGTACAGATCCTACTGCTGCAGATGCGTGGAGGACGAGTGTGGAACGTAACTTCCATACTCTGAGATGTCCTGAGGAATTTTGGGTGGACATAGGGGTCCACCATATGATTGGTGATGCTGAATTGTGGTGGAGATCAGTGGCTGCTAGGAGAGTGCAACGGGAGATGACTTGGGTTGACTTCGTGGGGGAGTTCAACCGCAAGTACTTTCCGAGAGAGGCATTAGACCGGTTGGAGGTGCAGTTCTTTCAGTTGTCTCAGGGGACGCGGTCAGTGCGAGAGCTGGACTTGGAGTTCAGTTGACTTCTATGTTATGGGGGTCGGGCTATGGAATCTGAGGAGGCTCAGATCAGGAGGTTTTTGAGGGCCCTACATGATGATTTGAGGATTCACTGTAAAGGGTGGAGTTATGCTACGCGTGCAGAGCTGGTTGAGACTGCAACAGGGATTGAGGAGGATATCCGGGCACAGTCAGTGGCGGTTAGTCCAGCAGTTCAGCCTTGT
Organism: Camelina sativa; assembly: GCF_000633955.1. Taxonomy (NCBI): domain Eukaryota; kingdom Viridiplantae; phylum Streptophyta; class Magnoliopsida; order Brassicales; family Brassicaceae; genus Camelina; species Camelina sativa. The sequence goes on from NC_025691.1 coordinate 10,644,325, forward strand.
AGGGCTCAGCAGCAGGGTGGTTCTAGCAGGGGCGGTAAGCCTGCGCAGGGAACCAAGAGGAGATGGGAGGCTACACAGAGGCCGGGTGGTCCGAGTTGCTTCGGGTGTGTTGGCAGGGATCACAAGATTGCTAGCTGTCCCAAGAAGAGTGCTCCGACGGCAGCAGCTTGTGTACGCTATCATTGGAGGGAGCCAGGGCACATCAGGCCCTTGTGTCCCAAGTTGCAGCCGATAGCAGTGGCGGCATTGCAGCAGGTGCAGCCGGGAGGGCAGCGGGTGGCACGGATTGAGCAGGCGCCACGGGTTTACACGACTACAGAGACTGGTGGAACCAGTGCCGGGGCGATCACAAGTATAATTTCTGGTACTTGTCTTTGTGAATTCTTCGTAAGTTCAGATTTTATGTTTTCCTGTGATAAAGTGTTAGGTTCTCAACACATGAGGTTTGTGTAGGGACCTTGTTGGTGGGCGGGTTTAAGTCCCATTTTATGTTTGATTCTGGAGCTTCTCATAGCTTCATTACTCTGGAGTGTGTAGAGAGCGCGGGAATAAGAGGAGATCCTGGGGAGCGTACTGGAGTTGTCAAAGTTGCGGGAGGCAAGTTTCTGAGGGTTATTGGATGAGCCAGAGGAATTGATATTCAGATCGCAGGAGAGACGTGGCCAGCGGATTTGCTTATCAGTCCAGTGGAGTTGTATGACGTGATTCTCGGTATGGATTGGTTGTATCAGCACATGGTGCATTTGGATTGCTTTCGGGGTAGAGTGGAGTTTGAGCGTCCAGGAGGGAAGTTGGTTTTTCAGGGTATTAGACTGACTTCGGGGAGTCTCGTGATCTCGGCTATTCAGGCTAGGAAGATGATCGAGAAGGGTCGTGAGGCTTATTTGGTTACCATATCTATGCCAGAGTCAGTGGAAAAGTCTACGGTTAGCGGTATTCCGGTTGTAGAGGAGTTTGAGGATGTGTTCCAGTTGTTGCAGGGGTTACCACCATCTCGGTCTGATCCTTTTACGATTGAACTGGAACCAGGGACGATGCTGTTATCCAAGTTTCCTTACGNGCACATCAGGCCCTTGTGTCCCAAGTTGCAGCCGATAGCAGTGGCGGCATTGCAGCAGGTGCAGCCGGGAGGGCAGCGGGTGGCACGGATTGAGCAGGCGCCACGGGTTTACACGACTACAGAGACTGGTGGAACCAGTGCCGGGGCGATCACAAGTATAATTTCTGGTACTTGTCTTTGTGAATTCTTCGTAAGTTCAGATTTTATGTTTTCCTGTGATAAAGTGTTAGGTTCTCAACACATGAGGTTTGTGTAGGGACCTTGTTGGTGGGCGGGTTTAAGTCCCATTTTATGTTTGATTCTGGAGCTTCTCATAGCTTCATTACTCTGGAGTGTGTAGAGAGCGCGGGAATAAGAGGAGATCCTGGGGAGCGTACTGGAGTTGTCAAAGTTGCGGGAGGCAAGTTTCTGAGGGTTATTGGATGAGCCAGAGGAATTGATATTCAGATCGCAGGAGAGACGTGGCCAGCGGATTTGCTTATCAGTCCAGTGGAGTTGTATGACGTGATTCTCGGTATGGATTGGTTGTATCAGCACATGGTGCATTTGGATTGCTTTCGGGGTAGAGTGGAGTTTGAGCGTCCAGGAGGGAAGTTGGTTTTTCAGGGTATTAGACTGACTTCGGGGAGTCTCGTGATCTCGGCTATTCAGGCTAGGAAGATGATCGAGAAGGGTCGTGAGGCTTATTTGGTTACCATATCTATGCCAGAGTCAGTGGAAAAGTCTACGGTTAGCGGTATTCCGGTTGTAGAGGAGTTTGAGGATGTGTTCCAGTTGTTGCAGGGGTTACCACCATCTCGGTCTGATCCTTTTACGATTGAACTGGAACCAGGGACGATGCTGTTATCCAAGTTTCCTTACGTAATGGCTCCAGCAGAGATGGCAGAGCTGAAGAAGCAGCTAGAGGATTTGTTGAGTAAGGGATTCATCCGTCCTAGTGTATCACCGTGGGGAGCACTGATGTTGTTTGTCAAGAAGAAGGATGGGAGTTTTCGGTTGTGTATTGATTACAGGGGTTTGAACTGGGTCACTGTGAAGAACAAGTACCCTTTTCCGAGGATTGATGAGTTGTTGGATCAGTTGAGGGGTGCTACTTGGTTCTCCAAGGTAGATCTGGCGTTAGGTTATCATCAGATACCGATAGAGGAGGCAGATGTGAGGAAGACTGCATTCAGGACGAGATATGGGCATTTTGAGTTTGTGGTGATGCCTTTCGTGTTGAATAACGCACCATCAGCGTTTATGAGATTGATGAACATTGTGTTTCCGGAGTTCCTGGATGTATCTGTCATCATTTTCATCGACGATATCCTGGTTTATTCTAAGAGTCCTCAGGAGCATGCAGTACATTTGAGGGCAGTTCTGGAANAGAGTGGAAGTGGGATATGATTACTATGGACTTCATGGTAGGTTTGCCATTGTCGAGGACGTTTGATGCTATTTGGGTCATTGTGGACCGGTTGACTAAGAGGCTGTTNGTCTGCAGATGGAGTTTCTGTAGATCCAGAGAAGATTCAGGCTATCAGAGATTGGCTTAGATCGCACNAAATAACATGTTTTATCCTTGGATTTGAATCCTTCTATTTTACACTTTCAAGTCCATTCAAATCCATTTAAAACATAATATGGATTTTGAAAATCCNAGAGCACGTCCTATGACTAAGTTGACAGGGAAGGATGTTCCTTTTGTTTGGTCACAGGAGTGTGAGGAGGGCTTTGCAAGCCTGAAGGAAATGTTGACTATTGCGCCAGTGTTGGCTTTGCCTGAGCAGGAAGAACCCTATGCGGTTNGTTTGGATTTCCAAATCCATTAAAATCATATAACCAATAACCCCCTCTAAGTCGTNTGTTGATGCAGCATGGGAAGGTGATTGCCTAAGCTTCGCGGCAGTTGCGGAAGCATGACGACAACTATCCTACTCATGATTTGGAGATGGGTGCTGTAGTTTTTGCCCTGAAAATTTGGAGATCTTATCTTTATGGTGTAATGGTACAGGTGTTTACAGATCATAAGAGTCTGAAGTATATATTCACTCAGAGCTGAATTTGAGGCAGAGGCGGTGGATGGAGCTTGTGGCAGACTATGATTTGGAGATAGCCTATCATCCTGGTAAGGGTAACTTGCTTGTAGATGCTCTGAGTCGGAAGAGGGTATCTTCGGCTCAGGAGCAGGAGATGGATTCTCTGGTAGGAGAGATCGGTGCGTTGAGTTTGTGTGTTGTGTCTCAGGAACCGTTGGGTTTGGAGGCGGTTGATAGAGCAGATCTTCTGAGCAGGGTGTGGTTGGCTCAGGAGAAGGACTTGGGGCTGGTGAATGCCTCAAAGGATGTGGATTCAGAGTATCAGGTCTCAGATAATTGTACTATCTTGGTGCACGGTCGGGTTTGGGTGCCCAAGGATGAGGAGTTGAGGCAGGATATCCTGAGAGAGGCTCATGGGAGCAAGTTTTCTATTCATCCAGGAGCGACTAAGATGTACCGTGACCTCAAGAGGTACTATCATTGGGTCGGGATGAAGAAGGATGTAGCTAGTTGGGTCGCGAGGTGCGATGTGTGCTAGCTAATGAAGGCTGAGCATCAGGTTCCAGGAGGGTTACTGAAGAGTCTTCCCATTCTAGAGTGGAAGTGGGATATGATTACTATGGACTTCATGGTAGGTTTGCCATTGTCGAGGACGTTTGATGCTATTTGGGTCATTGTGGACCGGTTGACTAAGTCAGCACATTTTCTGGCCATTAAGAAGACTGATGGAGCAGCGGTCTTGGCTAAGAAGTATGTGAGGGAGATAGTCAGGTTGCATGGGGTGCCAGCGAGCATTGTGTCTGATAGGGATTCTAAGTTCACTTCGGTGTTCTGGAAGGCGTTTCAGGCAGAGATGGGCACTAAGGTGCATATGAGTACAACTTATCATCCCGAGACAGATGGACAGCCAGAGAGGACGATTCAGACGCTGGAGGATTTGCTGAGAATGTGTGTGTTGGATTGGAGAGGACGATCCAGACGCTGGAGGATTTGCTGAGTGGACGTTCCAGACGCTGGAGGATTTGCTGAGAATGTTGCGGGGTCCGAACAGGTCATTGACTGAGACTAAGTTGAGTCTGAGGTATATGGGTCCGTTCAGAGTGATTGAGCATGTTGGACCAATGGCTTATAGACTGGAGTTACCTGAGGTTATGCGTCCATTCCATAAGGTTTTCCATGTTTCTATGTTGAGGAAGTGTCTCCGTGAGGATGATCAGTTGTTAGCTAAGATTCATAAGGATCTTCAGCCTAAAGAAGATTCCTTTGATGAGAGTCCATTGGGACTGTGATGGTGTTGAGGAGCAGACTTGGGAGCCTAAGGCGAGGATGAAGGCAAGGTTTAAGAAGTGGTATGAGAAGCAAGCCGCGACTTGAGCTTGTCTAGCCTGGTCCCATCTGTAATCCGTGGCTGGAGCGGGAATGGAGTATTCCAGACCATCTCTCTTACTTTGTCGCTTGGGGTGGTTGGTTGTGCGACTAAGTAACAAGATGGGGTGGTGCNGATAGGGATAGGACTCAGACGTGTTCAGAATTGTTTGCTCGCGACTTTTAGGGAACTTACANAGTAACAAGATGGGGTGGTGCTCGGGGTACAAAGTTTCCATGAGGCGGGGTTTTGGAGGAAAGTTTCCTGAATTAGGAGTTTCCAAAAGTGGAAAGTGTTAACAATGGAAAGTTTTATGTGAGCCTTGGAGGGGCTTGTGAGGTCTTAGTGGCGGACTTTTTAGTCATTGTGTGGCCTTAGTGGCGGTCTTTTAAGTCATTGTGTGGCCTTTGTGGCGGGTTGTTTAGCCAGATGTGTGGCCTTTGTGGCGGGCTATTTAGCCAGATGCGTGGCCTTTGTGGCGGGCTGTTTAGCCAGANCGGATAACGATCCGGGGGTGCGCTGTAGGGTGGCAACCCGAGAGACGAGTATTGGATTTTTCTTTATATATTATGGCATGCGGGCTTAGGCCCGATGAGGAGCCAACATTGTGGCATGCAGACTTAGGTCTGATGAGGAGCCAATAAAAACTCAAGGTTTAGGCCTGTGAGTAAAGGAAAGTCCAAAAGTCGAGAGCAAATAATGCCTGGAGCGCGAGTCTATCGCCTAGAGGTGACCTTTCGTAGTTCGGTCGGAGGAGTTCGGGCCGTGGAGACGGTTACACGGGAGTCCTTGGATGATGATTGTTCGAGATTCGAGGACGAATCTAGTTTGGTGGGGGAGAATTGCAACACCCGCGAACCGAAATCCCGGTTTAGGGATTGCATCGGTCAATGCAGGTTGTGCATCGGTCGATGCAGGGTTGAGTTTCTGCGTTTTGACTTAAGTTAAACGTTGCGTTTTTGGTTAGGGAAAACCCTTAAGTCGAGGTTTTGTCTCATTCGGCGAGTTTAGACGTTTTTGAGAGAAAAGAAGAGAGAAAGAAGAGTTCTTGGTGTTCTTGAGTGTTCTTGGTGATTTCTTGGAGTTGGAAACTGTTTCTGTAGAGATCTGTAGTTGGGATCGTTGTAGGAGCGTCCTAGGAACGTTTTCTTCCTGTGTTTGGGTCGATGCATGTTGGTGTCGGTCGATGCAGAGTCCTGGTTTGTTATTTGTTGTTTGTTGATTGTTGGTTGATGGTTAGAGATGTCTCTATTGCTTGTGTGTATAGCCCAGTAGATGGGAGGATTGTCTTACTGAGTGTTTATAAAATACTCATGCATTGCAATTTGTGTTTGTGGTGCAGGTAAGGGCAAAGTGTGATCGTGGAATCAAGGCAATGAAGAGGAAGATGTTTTAGGGACTCGATTGGATGTTGTCTGGCATTGCTAGGTTGCTAGAGTTGAGTCATTAGAACATTGCTAGGTTCCTGATTCTATGATTATTGTTGTTTGGTTATTTGAGATTGCTTATGTTATAATATTGGTTAATTTATTGGATATTGTTTTGGATATTGGTATTTGTTATTCCGCTGTTTGGTTGTGATTGTGGTTAGGTGGCTAGTGGGTATGAGACCACTAGCTGTAGTTTATTATTTATTAAAAAAAATGGGTTGGGTCATTTCAGTTTGGTATCAGAGCCCTTACGGTTCTAGGTTTGGGTTCACTAGGTTTCTGTTATGATGTTTGGGATTGCATGTCTTGATTGATTATGTGAGTTAGTCAATTGTGTGTGGCATGGAGTCCTAGAACATCCTCTTCGAGCCTACAGTGTGATTCCACGGTGAGTAT
>NC_025691.1:10650619-10651120 GCF_000633955.1 Camelina sativa
CCCAGTAGATGGGAGGATTGCCTCACTGAGTATTTATCAAATACTCATGCATCTCAATTTGTGTTTGTGGTGCAGGTAAAGGCAAAGTGTGATCGTGGAATCAAGGCAATGAAGAGGAAGATGTTTTAGGGACTCGATTGGATGTTGTCTGGCATTGCTAGGTTGCTAGAGTTGAGTCATTAGAACATTGCTAGGTTCCTGATTCTATGATTATTGTTGTTTGGTTATTTGAGATTGCTTATGTTATAATATTGGTTAATTTATTGGATATTGTTTTGGATATTGGTATTTGTTATTCCGCTGTTTGGTTGTGATTGTGGTTAGGTGGNTGGCCTTGGTGGCGGTCCTGTTTAGGAAATTTGTTTGGCCTTTGTGGCGGCCCTTGTGGCAGTGAGATGATCCATAGGTGGTCATGAGGTATTCCCGTGAGGGGATATGTGGTTGGTAGGACATTGAGATGTCTTACGCGAGCCACGAGAAGGAAACCTGGATAGGGATAGG
>NC_025691.1:10651899-10653480 GCF_000633955.1 Camelina sativa
TTATATATTATGGCATGCGGGCTTAGGCCCGATGAGGAGCCAACATTGTGGCATGCAGACTTAGGTCTGATGAGGAGCCAATAAAAACTCAAGGTTTAGGCCTGTGAGTAAAGGAAAGTCCAAAAGTCGAGAGCAAATAATGCCTGGAGCGCGAGTCTATCGCCTAGAGGTGACCTTTCGTAGTTCGGTCGGAGGAGTTCGGGCCGTGGAGACGGTTACACGGGAGTCCTTGGATGATGATTGTTCGAGATTCGAGGACGAATCTAGTTTGGTGGGGGAGAATTGCAACACCCGCGAACCGAAATCCCGGTTTAGGGATTGCATCGGTCAATGCAGGTTGTGCATCGGTCGATGCAGGGTTGAGTTTCTGCGTTTTGACTTAAGTTAAACGTTGCGTTTTTGGTTAGGGAAAACCCTTAAGTCGAGGTTTTGTCTCATTCGGCGAGTTTAGACGTTTTTGAGAGAAAAGAAGAGAGAAAGAAGAGTTCTTGGTGTTCTTGAGTGTTCTTGGTGATTTCTTGGAGTTGGAAACTGTTTCTGTAGAGATCTGTAGTTGGGATCGTTGTAGGAGCGTCCTAGGAACGTTTTCTTCCTGTGTTTGGGTCGATGCATGTTGGTGTCGGTCGATGCAGAGTCCTGGTTTGTTATTTGTTGTTTGTTGATTGTTGGTTGATGGTTAGAGATGTCTCTATTGCTTGTGTGTATAGCCCAGTAGATGGGAGGATTGTCTTACTGAGTGTTTATAAAATACTCATGCATTGCAATTTGTGTTTGTGGTGCAGGTAAGGGCAAAGTGTGATCGTGGAATCAAGGCAATGAAGAGGAAGATGTTTTAGGGACTCGATTGGATGTTGTCTGGCATTGCTAGGTTGCTAGAGTTGAGTCATTAGAACATTGCTAGGTTCCTGATTCTATGATTATTGTTGTTTGGTTATTTGAGATTGCTTATGTTATAATATTGGTTAATTTATTGGATATTGTTTTGGATATTGGTATTTGTTATTCCGCTGTTTGGTTGTGATTGTGGTTAGGTGGCTAGTGGGTATGAGACCACTAGCTGTAGTTTATTATTTATTAAAAAAAAAAAAAAAACAGGTCGGGTCGTTTCAATTTGTAATAAATAATTATATGTGTCATATAAGAATTAAAGACAATGAAATGTCTTTATAATCAAAAATATATTTCTCTTATGAGAATATATAAAGCACATGTACATATATTTTATACAGTGCAAAATTAATTGGAAGTTCTAGATGAGCTAGTCTCTCGATGTCTAGTGTTCTCTGAAGTCTTAAAGAAACTCATGGAGTTTCATTTTCTCTTAATAAAATTATTATGTTGAGACTATAAATAGATATGGTATCACAAGTGTGACCATATTAGAGACATGCATGTACACTACAAGAAAATAGTGTCATAGCTACGCTAAAATTTGTTGCAATAACTCCATATTTTATTGTAAATTTGAAAATGCAATAAAACTCAGACACATATTCTATTGTTGCTATATTAGCGTTGCAAATNATATTCTGAGAATTTGTGGCTTGGGAGTATGGTTGGTATATCGACTTCGGATAACGA
>NC_025691.1:10654878-10666586 GCF_000633955.1 Camelina sativa
TTATATATTATGGCATGCGGGCTTAGGCCCGATGAGGAGCCAACATTGTGGCATGCAGACTTAGGTCTGATGAGGAGCCAATAAAAACTCAAGGTTTAGGCCTGTGAGTAAAGGAAAGTCCAAAAGTCGAGAGCAAATAATGCCTGGAGCGCGAGTCTATCGCCTAGAGGTGACCTTTCGTAGTTCGGTCGGAGGAGTTCGGGCCGTGGAGACGGTTACACGGGAGTCCTTGGATGATGATTGTTCGAGATTCGAGGACGAATCTAGTTTGGTGGGGGAGAATTGCAACACCCGCGAACCGAAATCCCGGTTTAGGGATTGCATCGGTCAATGCAGGTTGTGCATCGGTCGATGCAGGGTTGAGTTTCTGCGTTTTGACTTAAGTTAAACGTTGCGTTTTTGGTTAGGGAAAACCCTTAAGTCGAGGTTTTGTCTCATTCGGCGAGTTTAGACGTTTTTGAGAGAAAAGAAGAGAGAAAGAAGAGTTCTTGGTGTTCTTGAGTGTTCTTGGTGATTTCTTGGAGTTGGAAACTGTTTCTGTAGAGATCTGTAGTTGGGATCGTTGTAGGAGCGTCCTAGGAACGTTTTCTTCCTGTGTTTGGGTCGATGCATGTTGGTGTCGGTCGATGCAGAGTCCTGGTTTGTTATTTGTTGTTTGTTGATTGTTGGTTGATGGTTAGAGATGTCTCTATTGCTTGTGTGTATAGCCCAGTAGATGGGAGGATTGTCTTACTGAGTGTTTATAAAATACTCATGCATTGCAATTTGTGTTTGTGGTGCAGGTAAGGGCAAAGTGTGATCGTGGAATCAAGGCAATGAAGAGGAAGATGTTTTAGGGACTCGATTGGATGTTGTCTGGCATTGCTAGGTTGCTAGAGTTGAGTCATTAGAACATTGCTAGGTTCCTGATTCTATGATTATTGTTGTTTGGTTATTTGAGATTGCTTATGTTATAATATTGGTTAATTTATTGGATATTGTTTTGGATATTGGTATTTGTTATTCCGCTGTTTGGTTGTGATTGTGGTTAGGTGGCTAGTGGGTATGAGACCACTAGCTGTAGTTTATTATTTATTAAAAAAAAAAAAAAAACAGGTCGGGTCGTTTCAATTTGTAATAAATAATTATATGTGTCATATAAGAATTAAAGACAATGAAATGTCTTTATAATCAAAAATATATTTCTCTTATGAGAATATATAAAGCACATGTACATATATTTTATACAGTGCAAAATTAATTGGAAGTTCTAGATGAGCTAGTCTCTCGATGTCTAGTGTTCTCTGAAGTCTTAAAGAAACTCATGGAGTTTCATTTTCTCTTAATAAAATTATTATGTTGAGACTATAAATAGATATGGTATCACAAGTGTGACCATATTAGAGACATGCATGTACACTACAAGAAAATAGTGTCATAGCTACGCTAAAATTTGTTGCAATAACTCCATATTTTATTGTAAATTTGAAAATGCAATAAAACTCAGACACATATTCTATTGTTGCTATATTAGCGTTGCAAATTGGTATTTGTTGCATATATATTACAAAATTTGCAATAAATAGACTCCTTACTATGTTGTCGTATTAGTGCAACATTATTTTTTTAGTAAATTTNTTTATATATTATGGCATGCGGGCTTAGGCCCGATGAGGAGCCAACATTGTGGCATGCAGACTTAGGTCTGATGAGGAGCCAATAAAAACTCAAGGTTTAGGCCTGTGAGTAAAGGAAAGTCCAAAAGTCGAGAGCAAATAATGCCTGGAGCGCGAGTCTATCGCCTAGAGGTGACCTTTCGTAGTTCGGTCGGAGGAGTTCGGGCCGTGGAGACGGTTACACGGGAGTCCTTGGATGATGATTGTTCGAGATTCGAGGACGAATCTAGTTTGGTGGGGGAGAATTGCAACACCCGCGAACCGAAATCCCGGTTTAGGGATTGCATCGGTCAATGCAGGTTGTGCATCGGTCGATGCAGGGTTGAGTTTCTGCGTTTTGACTTAAGTTAAACGTTGCGTTTTTGGTTAGGGAAAACCCTTAAGTCGAGGTTTTGTCTCATTCGGCGAGTTTAGACGTTTTTGAGAGAAAAGAAGAGAGAAAGAAGAGTTCTTGGTGTTCTTGAGTGTTCTTGGTGATTTCTTGGAGTTGGAAACTGTTTCTGTAGAGATCTGTAGTTGGGATCGTTGTAGGAGCGTCCTAGGAACGTTTTCTTCCTGTGTTTGGGTCGATGCATGTTGGTGTCGGTCGATGCAGAGTCCTGGTTTGTTATTTGTTGTTTGTTGATTGTTGGTTGATGGTTAGAGATGTCTCTATTGCTTGTGTGTATAGCCCAGTAGATGGGAGGATTGTCTTACTGAGTGTTTATAAAATACTCATGCATTGCAATTTGTGTTTGTGGTGCAGGTAAGGGCAAAGTGTGATCGTGGAATCAAGGCAATGAAGAGGAAGATGTTTTAGGGACTCGATTGGATGTTGTCTGGCATTGCTAGGTTGCTAGAGTTGAGTCATTAGAACATTGCTAGGTTCCTGATTCTATGATTATTGTTGTTTGGTTATTTGAGATTGCTTATGTTATAATATTGGTTAATTTATTGGATATTGTTTTGGATATTGGTATTTGTTATTCCGCTGTTTGGTTGTGATTGTGGTTAGGTGGCTAGTGGGTATGAGACCACTAGCTGTAGTTTATTATTTATTAAAAAAAATGGGTTGGGTCATTTCAGTTTGGTATCAGAGCCCTTACGGTTCTAGGTTTGGGTTCACTAGGTTTCTGTTATGATGTTTGGGATTGCANTGAGTTTCTGCGTTTTGACTTAAGTTAAACGTTGCGTTTTTGGTTAGGGAAAACCCTTAAGTCGAGGTTTTGTCTCATTCGGCGAGTTTAGACGTTTTTGAGAGAAAAGAAGAGAGAAAGAAGAGTTCTTGGTGTTCTTGAGTGTTCTTGGTGATTTCTTGGAGTTGGAAACTGTTTCTGTAGAGATCTGTAGTTGGGATCGTTGTAGGAGCGTCCTAGGAACGTTTTCTTCCTGTGTTTGGGTCGATGCATGTTGGTGTCGGTCGATGCAGAGTCCTGGTTTGTTATTTGTTGTTTGTTGATTGTTGGTTGATGGTTAGAGATGTCTCTATTGCTTGTGTGTATAGCCCAGTAGATGGGAGGATTGTCTTACTGAGTGTTTATAAAATACTCATGCATTGCAATTTGTGTTTGTGGTGCAGGTAAGGGCAAAGTGTGATCGTGGAATCAAGGCAATGAAGAGGAAGATGTTTTAGGGACTCGATTGGATGTTGTCTGGCATTGCTAGGTTGCTAGAGTTGAGTCATTAGAACATTGCTAGGTTCCTGATTCTATGATTATTGTTGTTTGGTTATTTGAGATTGCTTATGTTATAATATTGGTTAATTTATTGGATATTGTTTTGGATATTGGTATTTGTTATTCCGCTGTTTGGTTGTGATTGTGGTTAGGTGGCTAGTGGGTATGAGACCACTAGCTGTAGTTTATTATTTATTAAAAAAAAAAAAAAAACAGGTCGGGTCGTTTCAATTTGTAATAAATAATTATATGTGTCATATAAGAATTAAAGACAATGAAATGTCTTTATAATCAAAAATATATTTCTCTTATGAGAATATATAAAGCACATGTACATATATTTTATACAGTGCAAAATTAATTGGAAGTTCTAGATGAGCTAGTCTCTCGATGTCTAGTGTTCTCTGAAGTCTTAAAGAAACTCATGGAGTTTCATTTTCTCTTAATAAAATTATTATGTTGAGACTATAAATAGATATGGTATCACAAGTGTGACCATATTAGAGACATGCATGTACACTACAAGAAAATAGTGTCATAGCTACGCTAAAATTTGTTGCAATAACTCCATATTTTATTGTAAATTTGAAAATGCAATAAAACTCAGACACATATTCTATTGTTGCTATATTAGCGTTGCAAATTGGTATTTGTTGCATATATATTACAAAATTTGCAATAAATAGACTCCTTACTATGTTGTCGTATTAGTGCAACATTATTTTTTTAGTAAATTTGTCGTATAATTGTGACGTACGTTTGCAACTTCCATTTGTTACAAAATATTTCCATAGAAAAAATGTAGCAAATATTATTACAAATTTGCAAAGAAGTAATATATTGCTATATGTGTTGTATTAAAGCAACAATATTTATGCAACAAATTAGTGGTATAATCACGATGGTCTAATACAACTATATATTGTCGTAAATAAATGTTACGTAAAATATAAAGCAAAAAATGTTGCAAATTTGTAGTAATTATTTTTAAAATTTGTAGCATATGACGATGCTCACAACTAAAAATGTTGCAAATATTGCCACTGCAATTTTTATTTGTTGAAATATTACAATAATATATAGTCATAAATCTCATTGCCTAATTTCACTTAATTTTACAACATTAAAATGAATCACAATATTTTTCTATATTTTTGTTCGACACATGATTTCTTAAATTATATTTTTTTTAAAAAACTTTCTTTTATTAAATATATATTATGATAGGAAAAAACAGTGAAAGAAATAAAGAACTTTATTGAGTAATAAAATATTAAAATATTCCAAAATGCAAAAATAAAAAATAATAGAAAAAACCAACCATAAATAAAAACTATGTTCAAAATAAAAAACCTAAAAGCATAACTAAAACAAGTAAATGAAACTTAGTTGTTCACACCATTTTGACGGGAAAACAAAATGTCAAACATTTTCTCTAATCCTTTAAGCTTATTGAGCCTCTCTTTGATTTTTGCATTCTCTTTATAAATCTCTTCCAACTTTTGTTTGATAGCCTCATCATTTTCCACATTATTTTCACCAGGAAGAGGACGATGCAGAGCTTGTAGATGAAGGTTAAGGCTCAGGTACGGTCCCTGAAGAAGAAACTCAGGTCGTGTGTGAAGAAGTTGAGCAACCAAAGAAACGAATTAACACTACAAGAAAACAGGGATTTACGACTACACTAATAGTCACTAAATAGTCGCTAATTCATAAGTAACGACTAAGTTACAACTAATAACTGTTGTTGTAAATCGATAGTCGGTAAGGAAATTCAGTCGTAACATAGTCGGTAAATAGCGACCATATTACGACTATAACATAGTCGTAAACGTAGTCGTAACCTAGTCGTAAATATTTATGACTATTTAATGACAATGTTACGATTAATAAAATGTGAACAGAAGTAGTTTACGACTAGTTTGAGAATAGTTGTGATTTCATCGTTAACTTATGCGACTACTTGGCTATTATCGGATGACTATTTGACGACTATGTTACGACGACTTTAAGCCAGATTTAATGACTAAGAACACATCATCCCAAAGTAACAAGTTCATGAGAGTTAAAGAATAGAGATAAGTAGCCTAAGAATTAACCTAAGAAGGATATGTTCTTTGTGTTGGAGGGGCGGTGGATGCATCACTTGATTCAGACACAAGGAATTCCACAAAGGCCGGATCAGTTTTGCGCAAGTACTTTTCCAAGTTCTCTATCTTCTTTTGTTGCTCAGCCACAACTTTGGAATGTTCTGCTTCACGAGCAGCAATATCAGCATCACGTTTTGCATTATAGGCAACTTGTTCTTCAATTATACGATGAGCTGCTTTCATTGGCTCTTGCAATGCTACAAACGAAGACTCTCCTTGTTGATAGATCTTGCCATTAAGAAGATCCTGAAGATTATCCTTGAGGCTTCCAAGTCCAAAAAGATTACCTTGTGAATCCTTCTCAGTAGACTTAGAAAAGAAAAACTTAAATTGTTAGTTCTGAAAATGAAAGTTTTGAAGACTCTTTAAATATAGATTGTGAAAATGGTACTTTACCTGAAGAAAGATGGCCTTATAATTTTCTGCTGTGAGCTCCTGAGCTCGTGAAGGATCTGACTCGATCTCAGATATCTTAGCTTGTAATTTTTTCTCATAAGTTGAGAAGATCTTCTCGGCCTTTCGATCGGCATACATACTATCTGGCCTTGTATGTGTCTCTTTAAAAACCTCACCAAGACTCATTGGTCTCCCAAGTTTCTCTTCCTAGAATGTTACAAAAACAAAAAAAAGGGTTAAGACATAAGTTAAAGCTACAAAAAAAGGTTAAGACATAAGTTAAAGTTACTCACCAAGCCTTGTTTGACTTGTTGATACGATGTTGGCCCAGATAAGTGCATGTGTGAACCGAGACCATTACTGTCTTACATACGAGCATTGGAATAGACTGTGCTTCTTCAAGATCTCGCTGCGCAACCATTGTTTTCCAGAAAGTACCCCCGATCCATTTAGGTTGGACTCGACTAGTCCTAGCGTCACTTACCATGTTTTTCATCTGGCGTTGACATATATCATAGAAAAACTGTGGCACTGTCCCTGTTATCAATGGATCCCAAGTGTGTGTACTCTAGGAAAAAAGAAAATATAATTAAGTTAGTGAATAACAACAATTAAAACCTATCTATGAATGATATGTGACAGAAAACTATACCGCAAACTCAAGGAAGTATCTTTCTCGTCTCTCTGGAGGCACACATGACCAATTATAGTATGGACCATCAAATTTTTTTGTAAAAACTTTAGTAATCTTCCGCACCAGTTGTGGTTTGACATCACGAGTAAACCTCAGAACATAAGAATCAAGTCAGAATCAAGCGTAAGCGTAAACCATACTAAAGTCATTTAAAATCAAATAAAAAAAATGTTGTTTGAGAATGTATGAAAAGTCGTGACAATCACATAACACATGTACTCTTATAGTTACTACTAACTGATGAGAGACTTGGGAATGATAATACAATAGTCAATAGCGATGTTTGTCTGCAACGGAGTTGTGTGTCATCTAAAAGCAACTAATTCATCGAATCTAATCTAGAAGAAAACATATGAAAACCTAAGGGAAATGAAAACATGTACTCTTCTAGTTAGTATGTATAAGTGATAAAACACTTGGGAATGACAACATTCCACTAGAAAATGAAATTAATTCTAAGTCCATATCCTATTTTAAACGTGTTTACATACCAAGTCGTGTTAGGCTTCGGTTCCGGAGAGAGAATGGTGGTAAAAGTATGACGGTCCGACACCATAAGTATGGCGTTAAGAGCCCTCAACGTGTCCTCCTGGAGTTCTGACAACACTGGATCTAACTCGTCGAAGTTGTTACGTTGAGAAGAAGGATGACTTTGAGCGTGAGAGTTCTGAACTGGAGATCTCGCAGAATCATGCAAAGGATTCGATTGAACCAGTGGATTGATCTGAACTTCTGGTAATGACCGAGTTGGTTGGTCTTCAACGCTTCGATTTTAAGGAGTTCTGAAATAGGATCTGTGGGGGTGGATAGGTTCTCACCTGCGGTGCGGCTGACGTCGATAGTTGGGGGGAAACGCGGACTTGTTTTTGAGCCGCTGACGTGAAGTTGTATTGAGGCGGTAGAGGGTTGACTTTTCTCACCTTGGACGGAAGGTTAGAGCCATGGGTCTGAGAGAAGTGTTAGGGACAACATTCCTCTTTCGTCTAGGCTTCTTGACAGGAGGCATCGTAAGTATCTCGTTGAGATGGCTTAGGTGAAGAGGAAGACGAAGAAAAGACAGATTGGAGATTGAGAGAATCGACGAAGAAGAAGAGTGGTGAGAAATGAGAGATTAGGGTTGTAAAATTAGGGTTAGGTCGATTGTTATGGGCTGGACCGCGTAAATGGATTACCAGGTTTAATTAACCCAAAATGTTTTAAAATTAGTCGCTTATTAGTCGCGAATTAGTTGGTATGATATTTTATTTTAAAAAGCTGGGCTTGTTTTGGAGTCCAAAATCTGGTCCAACACGTAATAACCATCTTTAAACCCAATATTTTGAAGTTAGTCACTTGTTTGTCGCGAATCAATAGCCGAAATTAATTTTATAAAAACATATAATTTAATTTAGTTTACATATTAGTTAAAGCATACTACTAATATATACACTATATAATATATTGATCACTTAAAATTTACAAAACATTACTGACATATATATTTAATATAATAAATATTACATTTTCTATTTTGAAATTAAAATTTAGTCCAACACGGTGACTATCTAATAATATCTTAAGAATGTGAAGCATAAAAGTCTGATCATTTATTACCACAATCCAAGAACAACACAACATAAACAAAGTCAGAAAAAGTACAATCGAATACTTTAGCTAGAAATGAATTAGCATAAATGAAAGACTACTAATTTTAAAAATTCAGACCTAATGATTCATATATATTTTCTTGAGCTTC
This sequence comes from Camelina sativa, assembly GCF_000633955.1. Lineage (NCBI taxonomy): Eukaryota > Viridiplantae > Streptophyta > Magnoliopsida > Brassicales > Brassicaceae > Camelina > Camelina sativa. The sequence goes on from NC_025691.1 coordinate 10,663,164, forward strand.
ACCTTCATAGGTAATTTTTCACTTTGCAACCAATTCACATCTGCAATAATAGAAAACAAAAGCTAAAGTCTAAACAATTAATAAGACATGGTGCACCTAAAATTATTTAACAATAAATATAGATATGGTAAAGCAAGCATAAGAAAAATTTATATTACGGGTTAATTTTGTTTGTAACTGCAGATCAATTGGTGACAGCTTGTCCTGTAGGAAGGTTGTTAGAGGGTGGGGACCAGGGTTCCAGGAACGCCTGACACACCAATAACCTACTGGTAGATTTGGATATTCACAGTGATGAGTTAGGATCGATGCCTTGTAGAGCCAGCTTGGAACCTATAGAGGAAAGCTAGTGGGGGCTAGTGGGGTCCACGGGATGGGTTGTTACAACGAATTTCTCTAAAATACTTGAAACGAGCACTTAGTTAGGGTCAACTTCATTTTATACTTCCAAAATGATTAGAAGCATCGACCTATATGTTTCTAATGGTATGATACATCAAGTTACATAAACCTCCATAAAGTCATATATCTATTTCATAGGTAGAAAATATTCCATCCTCTAAGCAAGCTATATATATCTGCCACGAGGCACCTCTGAATCTTTTGGTTTTTTTTTGTTTCTCTCATGTTTAAGCTAATTATTAGGCTGTAAATGGTTAATGGGTCACAGAAATATATGGACTTCCCAAAGCAAAACCGACGTAATCTCACAGTTCCGTCTTCTCCTCTTTCTTGCCTCTCTCTCTTCCCCACCCTCCCCTCTTATATGTTCAATTACCGCTAGAAACCCTAATTAATCTCACCTCTGTTTTCATGGTGTTTCGTTGACCAACAACGGAGATCTTAAATCAATATTTCGTTTGTAAAAAGATTACATTAAAGTTGTTAAAAATCGTAACAATGATATGTGGGAAATTGGAAAATCGTGATTATTCATGTATTTTTTTATCACCTATAAAATAGTTAAAGTATTTTTCTGGTAACGAAAAAAGTTCGTGTTTTTTTCTGGCAAATATTAAATAAGTCATGTATTTTGTTGGCATTTTTCCCTTTTTCTGTTTCATCTTTCAAATTTAAAAATATGAGAAACACACTCTTCTCTTTTTGATCATTATCTAATTTAAAACTATATAACTTATTTTCATATTTAATTTTTTTGTGACATGTGACATATTGTCATGTAATTTTCTTTTAAGTTTGTTTTGTGGTCTCTTTTTAATATTTTCTTACCTAATTATTTTATATATTTTATATTATATAATATTTTCTAATTTCAGTTACTCTCTCCTTAATGGTCCATTCAGTGTTTATTTTCTTAAACATATAATATTTATTTTTAGTTAAACCTAATATACAACATATTTAACCATATACATTAATTCATACTTTAAATATACACTTTAGTACTAAATTGTAACAGAAATTACATAAATTATCAATTAACTATTTGTTTTCTCCATTCTCTTTCAGTTAATTACCCTAGCAATTATAATTATAACTCCTCTAATTTATTTTTTGAGAAATATAACTTCCATCACTTCTTATCCTATAAATAATCATTCTACATCCTCCTCCATCATATCTCAAATCCTAAATATTTTTTTTTGTTTTAAATGTTCTTGCATTGGTTGAAAACTCAATGAAGGTTATATTTTTATATTATATAATATTTTCTAATTTTACTCTCTCCTTACTGGTCTATTTGGTAGTTATTATCTTAAACATATAAAATTTATTTTTAATTAAACCTAAAATACAACATATTTAATCATATACATTAATTCATACTTTAAATATACACTTTAGTACTAAATTGTAACTGAAATTACATAAACTGTAAATTGACTATTTGTTTTCTCCATTCACTTACAGTTAAACACCCTCACAATTATAAATATAACTCCTCTAATTTAATTTTTGAAAAATGTAACTTCCATCAAATCTTATCCTATAAATAATCATTCTCATATCCACCTCCATCATATCTAAGATCTAAATTTTTTTGTTTTGTTTTTTTTTGTTTTTAATGTTCTTGCATTGGTTGAAAACTCAATGAAGATAATATTGTAAGAGTTTGATAATATATTTTACATTCTTCTCAATTTTATTTCTTCTTGCTTTTATGTACTCCTTTCTTTACTTTAGATGTATATATATATATATATATATATATATATATATTTGATTCTTAAAAACATGTAATGTTCTAACTTCTAAGGAAAGAAATTTTTGTAATATAATTATGAAATATCAAATTAATTTTTCTTAACTCTCTCTCACCTCTAACAAAATTCTAATACATTTTTTAAGAATACACATCATTATATTTAGTTTCTGATTAAACATATAATTACATAAAGATCATTAAGCTATATTTATTTAATTCAAATATGTACTTCAAAAGGATTTCTCTATATAAAAAACAATATAATATTCTATTTTTTTTATCTAGATTTTACTACAAAGATGAAACAATTATAACTAAATCTAGCAAAAAGAGACTTAAAAGTAAAATTAATCTTTGAGAATTGTACTTTAAAGCTTTGCTTGCACTTCATATGATTTTATAGAGAATAATTTCGTTTCTCTCATTTAATACTTTAGGTTATATGTTAGCTTATATGAACAAATTAAATTAATATTTGAATATTATAGTTAATTTTTTATTATTTTTTTTTAATATCAAATCAACAGAGAAACTAATGAAAATTATTATCAAAGTTAAATAATAAAAAAAACAAAGAAAATTAAGAGATATGTATGTGTGATTATATTTAAATTAGTTATATATTAAAATGTAAATTTCCTAAAGACATTTAGGTTTAGATTTTTTTACTTTTTATTATTAATAAATAAAATAAAATTAATTAATATAATTTCTTATATCCCTACTATTAAAAGAAAATCCGTTTAACAAACTAACCTTTGTTTTGTAAAAAATTACAATTGATTGCCATTGGAATTATGACCAAATATCTTTATATTAGTAAAAGAGAAGTACAAAACTGAGTCAATTAAAAAAATAACCCGAAATCAAGGGGCTCGGATTATGTGTAGTCGGATGCTCCATCTTTAACGGATCAAATCCAGAATTAAGAATACGCAATCGAATTGGAAATATTAGGAAAATATTAATGTTAGCTTTTAAGGAATATTCTGTATAGTTAGTTTTAAATCATTAATAACATAGAAATATTAGGTAACTAATAATGTTAGTTTAAAAAATCTAAAATTTGTTTAGATATTTTAGGAACTACGTAAGAATAAAATTAACTAATTTAAATTCGAAATCTTTTGAATAATAAGTTACAGATATGTTAATCGTCTAAGCGAATATATGGAGCATATTCCCAAAACTAAACTAATCTTATATAATAAAGTAAGGTTTCTTCAAAGTCATACTCTAAGAAGCTGACAAGTGGT
>NC_025691.1:10667514-10715267 GCF_000633955.1 Camelina sativa
TTTGACAAAAAAGAAACAAAAAAAACAGTCATCATATTAATACACTTTAATGTATTAATTCCCACACAATTTATATTTATTATTGAAATGTAACAATATGTAAAACCTATGATGTTTGACAAAAAGACACTGAAAAACATTTCATGATACAAATGGAGTATTATTGCATAAAAAATATCTATAAATATCAAGTAAATGTCTTCATCCAACATCATATTCTATCTCTAAAATAATTTTCTAAATTTTGTACTATCAATTTTATATTCAACTAAAATAACTCCATTTTTTTTTCTGGGTGATTTTTGTAGGTTTTCAAACAAATAGGACAAGATAAAATTTTATAGCATATGCAGTGAACATGTGAAAGATGATTCATCATTAGAAATAACTACATGAAGAATGTAAAACAGATGGTATCTTCTCACTTTTAGATGAATTTTTTCGTATGTCTATCTTCTTTATCTTTAGTTTATACTTCTTCTTCATGTTTTTGCAACTGTTGTTTAACATGTATATTTTGCTAAGTTGCTAAAATTCATATTAGTTTATAAAAGTAGTTTAGTTTCCCAGTCAAAATAAACATAAACATAAACAGCCAAATGATGAACATAAACAGCCTAATGTTCATTCAATACATATATAGGCTCTTTCCAGGTTGATACTGATTAATACCATATTCACTTTTTATTTTAATCTGTGGTTGCTTTATTTTATCTTTTTCATTTAGTTTAAAATTTTAATATACAAACATTTCTCATATATGTACACACTTGGTTTCTTTTTGGTCAAGTTTAAAAATATTAATTTTCTGCACATCTAGATTAAAAATTTATGTACTTTTGCTCCTTCTCACAAAATGGAAAAAAACTTATGTGCTAAATAGTAAACTACGGTGAGAGTCAAAAGAAGGTGTACAAAATAAATATGTATGTGACTTCACATCATTGTATGTTCTTTTAAAAAATAGCTCATTCATACATGTTAATCTCACTAATTAATCAAAACATTCTCAATTTGATAACTTTGAAAGTAATGAAAATTTTACAATTTAAACACAGACTATATATACAATTTCAAATTTGAAATCTAACAGTCAAAGAAATGGTGCATATGTGTTTTTACAAATTTAAATAAAACAAAAGGTTTATATTGTATATTAATATTTTAATTTGTTCCTTTTGATCAAGTTGAAAAAATTTTAAGATAAAATTAGTTTTATATAATAATTCATAAAACCTGATAAATTTTCAATTTACAATTAATATATATTAGTTACAATATTTATGTTAATTAAAATTGCATGTATATATATATATATATATAGTAGTTTCAAAATATTGTATATTTCACTCCAACTACTTCTTCAACTTTGTCATCTTTGTTGAAATCATCATGTAAGGCATCTTAGATAGCGATGTTGATCTCGGTTCCAACTCAATCATGAAGAGATCAGGCCGACATGGTGATAATCCCTGCAACGACTAAAACACATCATCAAACTCTTGAACCACCCGAATACCTCCAGCCGTAGCTTGTCTCACCGACTCTGGCATAACAATAGTAACCAAATAGGCCTCACAATCATTCTCGATCATCTTCCCTGCCTACATGGCCGAGATTACGAGATACACTAAAGTCGGTCTCACTCCGTGAAATATCAACTTCCCTCCGAGTCGCTCAAGTGCTACTCTCCCCTGGTGACAATCCAGATGCACTTTGTACCGATCCAACCAATTCATACCGAGGATAACTTCATAGGACTAATAATCAAATCTAATGGCATTGACCTTTTACAATCTAAATATCCACACTCCTCGCCCGTCCAAATACCGCCAATAACTTGCCTCCCGCAACTTTAGTGGCTCTAAACCACTCACCGGAATCCTCTCTGATTTCAAAATATTGCATATTTCATTACATTTATTTTATCCACGCATCTCGTGGGATTTTTTCTAGTTTACTATAATATTGATTGATTGAAAGATTGTGTATCAAACCTAAGGAATTATTTGTAGTATAAATAAATTCTGCATCATTCTGATTTCTGAATAACCTAAATGTAAGAACCTGATCACAAATAAAAATGGCTTCACATACTTTAAAGAGATCAAGCTTCTCAACACAATTTTGCGCATCTTGGTCAAAATCCTCCATTCCTACAAGCAATACACTTCACAAACTGGGGAAACATTGAGTGATATGTAAGTTGCTCCACCAATTCCATCTATACTATTAAAAGAGAATCATTTTTAATAAGTAGACATAGAGTTAGAGATTATTACAATGAAATGCCACTTAAATATGAATAAGGATATGTATAATCCTTGAAGCCAAACAGATATTACATGAGTTACATTTTACCAAAGAATTGGATCTAAACAGTACCTTATTTGGATCTTATATCCAAACAGAGTATCCCACCAAAAATTTAATTTAGGAAACAAGAATTGCACATAATTAAGTTGATAAAACTATATTTATTTCTTATATTAAAAACAGAAATAAATTTAATAGACTTTCTCAATTTAAAGAGTTTCCAAAAAATGGTAGTCGAGATAACTAGATTTTAGGAAACAAGAATTAGAAAAATATAATTTGCTGACATAGTATTCATATAAAGAGATCTCAATCTTTTGAAAATATTCTAAATATCATAAAAAACCGTATTATTAGTGATTTGATTGATTTGATTAGGAAATCTAATTAAATAATATTATGATTCTAACCCAAAAAAACTAAATGGTAAAGATTTAATTACTTACTTAATTATACAATATTATAAATTATACTAACGAATATACCTTAAAATCTACCCTAATCGTAATATCATTTCAAAATGCTATAAATGATTACCAAAGATAAAATATCTGTAAGAAACAATTAAATGATTTACTTGAATATTTGATCTATTTTTTTGGATAGTTTCAAATACTCCCGAAAATTTCCTGAATGATTGATTCACTAAAATTACTGATTAAAAGATATTTAACCAAGATATGGTGTTAATTCAGCTTTTATTTTGCGTAAGCAATTATTGTAATATGCAATTAAGAATTTATTTGTTGAGATTTTTATCCTTCAAAACCTAATTATCTTTGAGCTATATATATCTTCTTAAAATCACACACACTACATAAATTGTTTATTAAAAAATATTTTCATCAGCCTGGGAAAAAATGGCAGATGATTATGAAGATGTAACCAAGCTCCATATTTTATTTGGGGTGAGTGTTCTTTTTATTGTACCGTAGGTTCACAATTTTGTTATTTTTGTATCTTTTAAGTAAGAAATTTTGTGTTTGCACATAGTGGATGACATACATAAAAAAGTGACTTCGGCTATGCATTTAGGTTTTGTACATGAGTTCTTTCGACAATTTATACACACATTATATAGTCATCATATATCTTATATATTTACAAGCATTACCTTTGTGTATAAACATTTAACAATTTTGCGTTCATTAAATTTTTTAAAAATATATTTATTTTCGATTAAATTTGGTTTTCATATAATTTATAAGTCGGAGTAAATGTGAAACGCTTTTCTAGCTTTGTTACTGTAGGAGAATGATTCCATTAAATTATATCTTACGTTGTTTCCTCTCATATACCTCAATATAATGATTTCTTTCAGATCTTTATCTAGAGTGAATCATACAGTGAATCCTAATTCATGGCGCAACAGTTGAATTCTTTATTTGTCAATAAAAAGGTATTTTTTAAACCAATAAAAAATAAATTCATGTCATTTTTGTTTGTCTAACAAAAAAATGTGTTAATTAAAAACAAATCATTGTTTCGATAGAATGGTTTTGTTTGTTTCAAATGTTTGTGTTTTCTTATTTACATGAAAACATTTCTAATATATGTTATGCTTGAATAAGTAGGTATTTTGGATTGAAGCCACTCAAACAAATTAAACCGAGAATGGTGTTTACAAATCCGAGAATGGTGTTTTTCCATTTCAACTTTACAGATTACCATAAACACAAGGGATAAAGCAAAAAGATATGGTTCAAGTATTTGAGCACTCAAGAGACACTTTTAGTTTTAGATTTGTTCATTCTAAAATTTGGAGGCTATATATGTCCCTCTGGAATAGGGAGAAGATGATGGTGTCTCTTCCGGATGAAGAGAGAAGTACTTTGGTTGGGATTAAGTCTCTGACTCTCATGTCATTGTTTATGATTAAATTGACGGTGTTTAGTCTTTAGATATAGAAGAGAACAACATGTAATTGTATTAGTAGATTTGTCTGTCCATCCACACAACATATAGCATAAGGTGTAGACATGTATGTCCCATAATCAAAATGTTTCATAATACAGGTTATAAAACTAATTACAAATTGTAAATTCACATTATCTGCTTTATTTTCATTGAATTTGTGTGTTATTTAAATTATATACATAAAACAAAAGAAAACTTTGTTTACACATTTAAGAATTAAATAATACTTTTTTTATTTTAATTTTATGTACCATAAAAACCTTTCTATATTTGAATATATAAAAACAAATGTTTACAAACTATTCCTGATAAAATAGAAGATGGGATGGGTTTGTAATATATTCAAAATCTCCTTAGACTTATTTATTTCAAATATCATGATTAATTATAGCGGGTATAAGATAAAAATGTGTAATTTAAAAAATAAAAAAACATTATAATGTAAAAAAATTGGGTAACGAGTTACAATATAAATTTTTTTGATAGCTATATTCAGTTCTCAAAATCTCACTAATTTGAGTATGCATCAACTTCGGAACGAGTACATGTCTAATTTAAGATGATTATTTCAAAAAGTTTTAGTAGATTTAAACATGTTATAGAGTATTCCGTCATAGTGTCTTACCCCATCTCTTAAAATATATCTTACCTATTAGAAAAAATTATTTATTGAAATGCATTTTACCCACGGGGTTTACAAATTCAAGCAAGCGAATGCATACATTACTCATGTGGTTTCTTGGAGTGAGTTTTTTACGGGCCAAAAAATATTAAATTCGTTACTTGACAAACCTATCGTGATGGGTTTCACAAGCGCTTTGGTAACAATTTTAGGTCATTCGATCAAAAAATTTAAATTTTTAGCGCTTTTTTCCGGTTTGATAGTTTACAGATTTGATAATAATTAATCTTATCGATCACTAATTCGGTTCTTATTTGATCCGGATCCACCAACACATCAATTCAAATTTCTTCGTAAAACTGCTATTATTTCAACCTAACATTCACAAAATGAATATAAACAATCAATATTAGTTTCAGTTATAAATGTTATACCCTCTAGTTATATGTTGCCTATTGAAAAGCAGTACTCTCAACTATGGTGTATGTGATTATTTTTACAATTTTTTAATATATAGACTGATTTGTCATATATTACTTTCAAATATATTATTTTATTACATTTTACAAACTAAAACAAACTAACATTTTCAAAATTAAATATACAAACATATTTTATATATATATTTTTTTGGCACTTACATAATATACAAACATGATAGTCTCTTCTTTTGTAAGGCGGATAAGGAACAATATGGTGTGGTTTTGGATATCCTCAAGCAATATGAGGGTGTTTCGGGGCAACAAATAAATTTTATGAAATCTTCGATTCAGTTTGGTCACACTGTGGATGACCGGGTCCGGTCGGAGATACAGGGGGTCCTTGGAATAACAAATCTGGGTGGTATGGGGTCGTACTTAGGGATTCAAGAGAGTTTAGGAGGGTCCAAAACGAAGGTTTTTTCTTATGTTAGAGACCGGCTACAGGGCCGGACGATGGGCTGGTCGACCAAGTTTTTGTCCAAAGGGGGTAAGGAGGTGATGAATGCATACATTACGCCTGGGAGAAGCTTTGCTGTAGCAAGCAGATGGGTGGTCTGGGTTTCAGGAATGTTGATGATTTTAACACGGCTTTTTTGGCTAAACAATTATGGCGACTAATTGAGGTTCCAGACTCTTTGTTCGCCAGGGTTTTCAAAGGTAGATATTACCGGAATTCCAATCCTATGGATCCGATACGGTCCTACTCTCCTTCCTATGGATGGCGGAGTATCGTATCTGCTCGATCTTTGGTTAACAAAGGGTTAATTAAACGGGTTGGCTCAGGAGACACCATTTCTATATGGAATGATCCCTGGGTTCCAGCTCAAATCCCAAGACCAGCTTTAAGTAACGGTCCGTTTAAGGACCCAACTCTTTGTTTGACTCAGTTCATGGATCCTCAGACGAATACTTGGCATCGAGATCGGCTCTTTGAGCATTTCAACCCTGTGGATGTTGCCTTGATATAGACTATTCCCTTCAATAATCTCCCGATGGCAGCTTCCTTAGGGTAGCACTTTACAAAATCTGGTAAATATACGGTTAAGTCAGGGTATGAAACGGCACATCTGGGTATTCCTAACACTTTCCAGGCTCTTGGGTGTGGTCCAGAGATTACCCCTCTTCTTGCTCGGGTTTGGCGAGTTCACTGTCCACCAAAAATTAAACATTTTATGTGGCAAGTGTTAACGGGTAGTATTTCGGTGTCTGTTAATTTGAGATGACGGGGCATAGATTGTGATGTCGGATGCATGAGGTGTGGGGCGGATGTGGAGACTGTTAATCATGCTATTTTTGTGTGTCCGCCTGCCCGTCAGGCATGGGCTTTGGCCAATGTACATGTGGGGTCCCAACACTTTCCGACGGAATATATTTATGCTAATGTGAATCATTTTCTGGGTTCTATGAATCCGGGTTCCCAAATAGAGGTTTCCCTTGGCTAATGTGGTATATCTGGAAAGCGCGGAATGCCTGTGTGTTTGAGAATCAGACAGAACGCCCGGATGACATTGTGCGAGTAGCGCAAGGGGAAGCGTTCTCTTGGCTCCAAGCACAGGTGGAAGAAGAGGGTGAGGAGGCTATCCCCTCCTCTGTAGTTCCTACCTCTCGGTTACAAGGGGGTAGTTATCCCCTTTCACTAGTTTACTCCGGTTATAGATGCTTTGTAGATGGCTCTTGGAAAGAGACCGATGCTTTTGCAGGTGCAGGATGGTTTTGTACTTCTATGCAAGGATCGCCACCTTTTCTAGGCGTTACCAATTATCGGCGTAGTCTATCCCCATTACATGCAGAAGTGGAAGCTTTCAGCTGGGCGATGCGGTGTATGATTGGCCTTGACTTTCGAGATGTGGTTTTCTTTACGGACAGCTTGGATCTGGTGAAGATGGTGTCTTCCCCTCATGACTGGCCGGCCTTTGCAACATATTTGGATGGAATCAAGACGGATCGAGAGGAGTTTTCTTCTTTTTCTTTATGTCATATTCCTCGTAATGCAAATGTTAAAGCGGATTCTTTGGCACGCCAAGCGCGCTTATCTCCGCATCATGTTTTGTTTGTAAACAATTTTCCTTCCAATTGGCTCTTTTGAGCTGATTCTTTTGTTGACAAAAAAAATAAAAAATAAAAATAATATATTTCAAACTTTATAGCAAGCTTAGTTTATGAAATCAACCTCGCACGTACGTGCGGGTCTGAATCTACTACTCATATATATAAGTATCTTATTCATATTTTTATTTTACATGTATATAATTTTCTTTAATATTTAAGTTTCCAAAGTTTACTAGCTGGCCTTGACCAATTTTGACATATTTTACCTAAAATTTTCTTTGGAAAATTTGCAGCTGACTTTGATGCAAACTATAATTCAGCCGGTGACGATGTAGTCATTTATGTTTTTGGCGTTTCAAAAACATTTGCTTTAAGGTAATTCTATGTTAACTGAATTCAGGTGTTTCTTCAAAGTTATTTTGTAATCATTTTTTAATGGATACATAATTTCAAAATCGTTACAGGTTGCATAAAGGTTAAAAGAGAAGGTTCTCAATTTATCTTCGATCCATTAATTCCAAAAACTTACTGAGTTTACGCAGAGCTAAGCGTATTATGTCTAATGATATTTGTTATGGAGTTCAAATTGATTATTTTTTTTTTTTTTTTTTTTTTCCAGTTTTCCACTATCAAGAGATCATCCGGAATTTGTACTGTGAAGGTTTATCCATTTTTGTTTTCCAAAAATTCATTCAATTTATCTATTGTCGGACTAAATCATCTTAGCGTTTATTTAAGTTATTCTCGACTTTATATATTCTTTTTGTTTATGCGTAGCAGTGTGCACAATTTTGTTTTTGAATGAACCATTGGCCTTAATAGCATTTTCATAACAAAATAATAAAAACCATTTTCAGACATAAAAATTCCAGTGACCAAACCAAGTCTTTGTTCGTATAGCTGTACTGAGATTAATTTACATTAACTATAAAGATAGTTTATGGAATCACAAGTAACACTTAATTGTCTTATAAAAAAATCATTTATTATTTGATTGCATGTCATATAATTATGGTGTTAATTGGTATAAAATTCTATCATATAATTATGAGATTTATCAAATAACAAACAAACTTGGTTACCAAGTATTTAAAAAAATCTGATATTTTGACATATTTAAAATATATATTATGGGAGGAATAAATTTACTATATTACTGGAAGTATAAATTATTAAATTTTGTTCTATTTAAAATATATTAAAATAATACTTACTTACCCTTAATAGAATGATACTTACTAAATTTTGATATATTTAACATATATTATTTCTTAATTACTTACCCTACTAAATTTCAAAAATCATAATCTTGCAGTTTCCATAATTCTTGAAAATTTAAATTAAATCGGATTAATTATTATATAATTTGGTAACAAATTTTTTAAAAATCAAGGATATTTTAAAATTAATATTAATATATTCTTTTTTATCATCAATCTCACTTTTTAATCAAATTCATATTTTTGAATTCGATTTCTGTTTTGTATTAATCTGGTAATCAAAAATCTTTGAATATAGACTAATAACTAATATAGAAAGCTGATCTTTATCAAATCCAAATTATTAAATTTAATACTATATAATTTATTATATGCAAAGATTTCTCCACAAGTTTAGCAATACATAAAATAGAAATTAAATTTATTTGATTCAATAATAAATGTTATGACCATCAACGGCAATATTAACGAAACCCATTCCTTAAAATTAGTTATCAAAATCCAAAATCTATGCATAAAAAAAAAAGAATGAACAAAACAATTCCATCATAAATGTTGTGCATCTTCAGCGGCTATCAACTAATAAATTTCTTAAAAATAGTTACCAAAATTGCATAGAAACTAATTTGGAAAATACATAATTGATTCATTACATGATCTAAATATTAAAAATAAGGCAAATAATAAAAAAAATCACAACACTTCCTATACTTAAGTTTTATTCTATGGCATATTCTTTATTTATACCGTACCTAAAAATTCAAAATTAAAACATAAATTTCTACTTTGCTAACACTACACAAAGTGGAGAGCCTTGGCAATTATTAAACGTCTAAGAGTCGACAAACATCATTCCATAGAGGTCACATTGTTCTTAAACCCTACAATTTTTCCTATGATTTTTAATCCTCAACTCTCTTTTTTTCACACCGAGGACGGTGTGATTTAAGTCTAGATAAGGATGTTCCATCTTATTCTAACAGTTTATTTGATTTAGATTAACACTCGTATGACTCTTGATTATGCTTGACAACAGAACCAAAGTTTGGAAAGACTGTGAGCCAACTCAACAATCCCCAAAGTCTCTATTCGATGGATATTCAGATGATCTAACATTGTCTCTAATTTTTATAGGACCTAAACCGGACTTAATTATCAAGCCCTGGGAATTGGTATACATTGGACTAGATCTCTACATTCAAGCCACACAAGACATTGCACTTCTTCAAAAGTATGTTCCCCTTTCTCATCCCTTCAATACTCTAAAAAAAAAGTGAGAAAAAAAACAAAAGAAAAAAAAAGAGAAAAGAAAAGAATAAGGATATAGGTAGCAAAGAAGTGAGCCAAGGGATGTCGCGTAAACCCGTGCATACTTTAGATTTCATGGAAGCCTTTCCAATATAAAAAAAAAAAAGAGCAAGGGATCGATAAAAAAATAAAATGATACCCTAGAAAATTAGGGAGAGATAGATTCCTTGGAAGTGAGAAAAGGGATAGGAAAGGAATCATACGAAGAAAGTCTTGGCTTGAAGAGAGTCGACAAGTCATTGATCGATTTTCCCTTGGGAAGATTTCACTTTTTATTATTGCTTTAATTTATGTAAAGAGATGACAATGGAGATTCTGGAGACTCTAAAGAATTGTGGGATCAAGGAGCGTTGATGATTCTCATGGTGGATTACAAATGGAAGTTCCTAATGTCAAGGTGAAGAAGAGTGCAAAGACGATATCCCTAAAGATAAGTGAATTCTCATTATTTTCAAAACCTCTTTTCCATGATTTAGTTTGATTATTTGCTTGAGTACAAGCAAAGTCTAAGTCTGGGGGAGTTGATAACATCATTATTTTACCCATTTTAGCTATAGTTTTAGTATGCATTTAGGAAGATTTTGATATGATTTCAAGGCTTAAATATCTATTATCAAGTATTTTAGGTTTCAAGAAGGTTTTACAGGTTTTATAGCAAAAAGGACCAAAAGACAAGGAAAATTCGTTTCAGGAAAAATTCAGAGCTTTACAGTACGGGCAATATTTGAAGACCTTATACGTACTTGGTGTCTATGGAAAGCTTCGAGAGTCATCTTTCTCCTCGAAGTGGAATCAAGTCAATCCGTTCACTCAGCAGGAAGTTATGCCCGATTTACCGAGACGTGTTATAAACCGACGTAAGGAGAACCATTCAGCCAAGTGGACTTTTACGACGGCCCGATTAGCAACCATCACGGCGGCCCGACCCGGAGGAGTCACCACGTTCCAGAACCTTCTTATGCCGCTCCTTGTCCTGCACTCAAGAAGAAAAGACGTTTCTACCCTTACAAAACCCTAAACCTAGACAAAACCCTATAAATACTCTTCTAAGCCCTAGGGTTGAGAGTGTGAAATCATTGCAGCAGCCAAGAGACACGACCAGAGGAGCAGCCGACGACCAGAAGCTCTCTCACGTCCCTCTCTTTGAAGCTTTGAGATCAGAGATCCACCAACTCTTTCTATTCTATTTGCTTTGTTCTTTGTTTCTAAAGGAAGAAGATCCTACACTTTGTTTGACAATCATTGAAGTAATATCTAAATCCTTTTTCTCTAATTATTCTTTTATGTTTATAAATTGCTTAAACCTTGATTTTATGATTCCCTTAAACATGCTAGAGTAGTTTTCTAGTTGGGTTTAAAGGGATAATCAAAGGGGGGAGGTAATCAAAGACAATTTTTAAGGTTTGTTAGGTTTATATTATTGTTTATTCTATACTTTAATTTTAATTCTTTGCTTAATGCTTTAAGTTAGCCTCATAAACTAACTATGATCTAAAGTGTGTGTGCTTTTCCAAAAGCTTGCATGTGTGCTTGACCTACCTATGGAATCTCATGGATTAGAATAGAACTTGTTTAAAATGCTTTGATCTATGCGTTGTTGCCTGCGACAGTTGAGTCTCGGAGTATAGAGATCTTAGACGGTTAGCTTGTGAACTATAAATTAACGGTTCATTCGTGTTTTGTAGTCTGAGTTTTAGATAAACAAACCAATTCTAAACTTTCCTAAATAGATAGACCATTGAACCCCTGCGATTTCCCTTAATGCCCAACACTTGTTTTATTTATTTTACTTGCATTTTTATTTACGTTTATTGCTTAGTTACGAAAGTGACAACCTAAACCACCATTTTTTATTGAGTCATAGCCTTACTTACTTCCAGCGGATTCCGTTAAACAACAACTCTCTCTCTGTGGGATCAATCCTTAAATACTACTACTGATTAGCTGTGAACTTGCAGCAGTTGTGTGGTCTTTTAAGGTAAAAGATTTGAAGTGATAGAAACCACGCACATCATCTGGCTATAAGAGAAAAACTTGACTTGCGGCTAATGGATGTAGTGACCGCATATTTATATGGTCCACTGGATAATGAAATATATATGAGATTACCAGAGGGTATTGAGCTTCAAGATAAGAATGGTTCTCGAGAACAGTACTGCATAAGGCTAAACAAATCCCTTTACGGACTTAAACAAAGTGGACGAATGTCGTACAATAGATTGAGTGAGTACCTAGCCAAAGAAGACTATAAGAATGATCCTATTAGTCCATGTATTTTTATAAAGAAGTTTGCAAACAAAGGATTTGTAATCATAGCAGTATATGTGGATGATTTGAACATCCTAGGAACCTCTGGGGAAATTTCCCAAACAGTTGAATATCTCAAGAAAGAGTTGGAAATCAAAGACCTAGGTAAAACAAAGTTTTGTTTGGGATTGCGGCATAAATAATGGAATCCTTGTGCATCAAATGGCATATACTGAAAGATACTCAAGAGATTCAATATGGACCAAGCACACCCATTGACTAGCCCAATGGTAGTGAGAAGCCTTAATTTGGACAGTGATCTATTCGGTCCAAAGAAGGACGATGAAGAAGTTCTCGGTCCTGAAGTGCCATACCTCAATGCTATAGGAGCTTTAATGTGTTTGGCTAGCCACACTAGACCAGACATTTTTTTTGCCGTGAACCGTCTATCAAGATTTAGTTCTTGTCCGACCCAAAGGCACTGGAACGGTATCAAACATATATTGTGTTACCTATAAGGAACAATTGATTTGGGTTTATTTCATACTAACCATAACAAAGAAGGTTTAGTTGGTTTTGCTGATGCAGGTTATCTATCTGATCCACACAACGCTAGGTCTCAAACCGACTATGTGTTTACACACTGTGGTACAGAAATTTCATGGCGTTCAATGAAGCAGACTATTGCGTCCACATCATCTAATCATGCAAAAATTCTGGCTATGCATGAGGCCAGCCGTGAGTGTGTGTGGTTGAGATCAATGACTCAACACATCATGTCAGATTGTGGCATGGCCGATGACAAGGAACCAACCATCATATATGAAGACAATACTGTCTGCATCGCACAGCTCAAGGAAGGTTACATCAAGGGAGGTCGGACGAAACATATATTGCTTAAGTTCTTCTTCACACATGAACTACAAAAGGCCGGAGAAGTTCAAGTGGTGCAAGTTCAATCATGCGACAATTCAGCTGATATTTTCACCAATTCATTACCAACATCAACATTTAGGAAGCTCACGCATCAGATTGGGATGCGTAGACTCAAGGATCTTTAGTGATGTTCAGAACATGGGGAGTAATACGTGTTGTACTCTTTTTCCTTCACCATGGTTTTGTCCCACTGGGTTTTCCTGGTAAGGTTTTAATGAGGCAGCATCCCCAAGCGTATTATGATGATCTCTTAGCATTTGCACGGTTATGTCATCCAAGGGGGAGTATTGTAAACCATTGAAGGTGGATCTCCATAACCGGACCATACATGTCCAAGTCCACAAGGCCCATCATCCTACCTCTTCTTATTCATTGTCGGTTTAGGATTCCTATTGTGTTTAGGGCTTTGTGTACTACTATATATATGTACTCTTATTTTATTGAATTAATAACACAAGAGAATACAACCTCTAGTTTTTCTACTTTCTTTACAAAAATTCAATACTAGGATATATTATTCACAATAATACAAAGGATGGTTATATAATAGAGAGGAACTGTAGCCTCAAGGTTAAGCCATTACTATACATTCCTAATACGAACAAATCATATATTCTTGAGTATCTTTTCATATCTCTTACAATACATTCTTTTGTAATGATAATAAGCCTCGAGTTATACAATTAATATTAACTAGATTATGACCCGCGGTACTCCGCAGGGTAAGTTAAATATATTTTTTTGTTACTGTACTACTTTAATACAAATTTTTCTAATATATTCTTCTGATAATTTTAATACTAATTTTGCTAATAATATTTTTTTTTGTTACTGTACTATTTTAATACTAATTTTGCATAATAATTTTTGTTTACTACAATCTTAATTAAATCAGTTTGATTCGACATATTTTATATTGGAGTTGTTAAAACATTAAAATGAGGATTTAACCCGTATTGAAATATCATATTACTGATAGTTTATTTTTTAGTATTATTAATTCAATCTTGTAATGTCATATAACTCGTCATGTAATATAACTCGTTTGTGTAATTTTAAAAATTTAATATGTTTAAATATTTATAATTTTAAATTTTTATTAAGTTTAGATATATCAGTTATAAATTATAAACTTCTTAAAATTTTATAATTTACTATATACAGTAAATTTACTATATATTTATGTTGAACACACACTTTTTATATTAATTGAGTAATATATGTTTGTTTTTTAAAATTCAAATCACAATATATGCAGGAAAAATATACCTTTTTATTAACCTTATGTATTATATGATGATTCACTTCATTTAAATTTTAAAATTAAAAAGATATGATAGGAGAATATTTTTTTTAATCTGGAAAAAATCTTCTAAATATCTATATTAATTATAGAACATTATATATATGGATATTTAAAATTTTAATTGTGTTTGATTATAAGGATAGTAGAGAAAATTAACTAAACTTGTTTGGATATGAATATAAACATTAAATAACATTCAATGTAAAAAACTTTCCAAAAAATATTTTTGAGCAAAAACTGCTGCAAAAATACTAGTATAGATTTACATGAAAGACAGTGACAATGATGATGGTATAGAAAATTATAACCAGAGGCTTGAGTTGCAATTTGATACCACAGAGAAAACTTCTGCTAAAACTTGAGGTTTGAGTTACAGTTAAATCATTCAGAAATACTCACCAAAATTTTTACTTCAGTTAATGCTGTTTATTGAATCTGCTTCCTTTCATGATATAAGACTTGCTAAATTAGCTAAGCCGATTCTATTGTTTTAGGCTATTTTCGGGTTACGTGATTGGCAAACATAGGTTTCACATATGACTACAATTTAAGAAAAGTTAAGTTATACAATTAAGACTTGCATCTAGTTTTTTTTTTTCCTTTACTTTTTACTGTAAATAAAGTTCTAATGAAGTATCTTATTTTCGATCTTATTTATCTATCTTCTTAATGATCTTATGAGCAGGAATTCAGTTGCTTTCACTTACAATTATAACTCAACGGACACAATATAACGGGCCTTTGTAGCGGTGATACGCTCGATCGAGGCGGATACGTGTTTGGGTACTGCAGAGAAGGCTAGGAAGAGGCAACACTTAGTGAGTGGTAAAGCCGTCTATAAGAGTGACAAAGAAGAGAAGAGTAAAGGAAAAATTGACGTGTTATCTGCTCTTGGTAAAGACTTGATGTGAGAAGGACAAGAACATAAACATCATCACTTCATCTTGTGCTCACAGCTTCATCATTTTATTTATATTTGCTATGGAACCATTTGTATAGGTTACAATTCTTTGGATATAACCTAAACCATTTTCATTATCAACGACATATTTACAATTTAGCCCAAGAAAAATACTTGATTTGTTCTTTCTGAGCATCCTACTCAAATGACCAAAAATTAAAACATAACCATATTTCCAACCATAACCGGACTATATTAAACCATAACTACATTATAACCCTATAAAATGGTTAAACCCCGTAATTATATGGTTTAAATTATATTAATCGTAACTATATGAAAATTGTTAGTTAATCGTATAATTAAACCGTAACCGTTTTTATAACAAAATAAAATATACTCACTTTGTTCCTTGTTTATCCAATTTCTAAAATATACTTTTGTTATTAAAATATACATTAGTTTAAGTATATTTATTAGTTACTAGGGATACATTGTAGAATCCAAGAACAACAATTGAATATTATTGATGTAGAGTTATATAAAATTGTAAATTATAAAAAAAATAAGGCATTTCTAATCATATTTTAATATGTTTTCTTAATATCATAATATATTTAGTCCAAATATGGATTACTTAGGAAAAAATAGAGTACTAATAATTAACTATTTAATATGAATTATATGCTAAAGAAATATGAGTACACTAAGAAACATATTAACTACAAATAAATGTAATAAATATAATTGATATTATTCCAATATATATATATATATATATGTAAATGTTACAACACAACAGTTGTATAATAATAATTTTTCAAAAATAACTAAATATCTTTGAAATTATTTCAAAAAAAGTGACAAAATCAAAATAATTAGTGGAATATCGTGTTGGTATTCTTTTCCAATATTTCCGAAATACATTTATACACAGAGAAATATTTGCTATCTTTAGATTCAAATAAACGAAAATATCAGAAATACCAAAAAATATACAAAACAGAGTCTTGAGAAATCCAAAAATATTCAAAAATACTAAAAAATATTGGGCAATTGACAAAAATAGCACCATTTTAAGTTTTTTTTTCCAAAGATAGCACACACTATTATTTTCCAGAAGTAACACACAAACTCTAATTTAATATTAAATACAATGAAATTATTAATAAAATACTTCATTAAATTTTTTATCCTTCTCGATTGTTATTTCTGAGATCTCTCAATTTCTCCGGCGACGATTGTAATCGGAGAACGATGAAGCAGACAAAGAAACAATTCCCATGAGCATCCAATCTAAACCTTACTTCCCCACTACCTTGAAGCATCTTAGATCTCTCCGTGAACAACGACTACTTTTTTTCTTCATCGGGATCTTTGTCGGATTCACTTTCTTCATCCTCCAGCCTTCTCTCCCGTTCTCTTGTTCCGTTTGTGGCATGATTTTATAACCCTTGTTTTGGATTTGTGATTTTGAGGGGTTTGTTTTGCAGGGGAAAAGAGTGGTATATGCTGGTATGTGAATAATAAGATTTGATTTGGAAGGTTTCCATTTAATTTGAAATGAACATCTCTCGAAAATGTATCTTAGCGTATTTGTATATTCTCATGGATGTTCATCTTCCTAAGACCTTCCTTAACATCAAAGAATGACAATATAGCTGAACTTTAGAGAACCTGAGCTGATTGGTTTACTTAGAATGATAACATTTTCTTAGTCTGAATCATTCACATCCCATCTCTCAACAATGTGTTTTTTAATTGATAACGATCGCTCTCAAGTTAGAAATCATTCACATCACATCTCCCATCACAGTCACATTTGAAGATTGAGGAAGCATTGTTGCGAATTCATGAAGACTTTCCTGAAATTTATTCTTTGATTTCAAATTTGCAGGGAATGGAGTTGAAGATTTCTCTAAGCTATGTCATGTTGCAGATGACACAAGACAAGTATGCTTTGGATATCTGCAGATGAGACGGTGTTCCTTTATCCAATTTTACTATATATATATATATATCTGTTGTTTAGACGTATATGATGCTTGAGAAACCTTTTAAGTTTTTTTGGTACTTGTATGATGTATAACATTCTCACATGTTTATGTTAGCACTTTGCTTTAATTGTTACTGAGTTTCATCAAAGATTATATGAAATTCAGGAAGGATTCTATGAAATTCGGGAAAGATTGTATGAAAGTTAGGAAATATTTCCTTGAACTTCATGATGACTTTCATAAAAAAGTTTAGATATTCAAACATCAAAATGTGCACAAAAATAAAATCATTACCCATCACTAATGGAGTAATCTACTAAAATTTGACACATTGATCCAAAATACAAAAAAATATATATATATTTAGAAACACATTGAGTTAAAATTCAGGATGGTCTTCATTAAAACAATAGTTAACAAAGATTACATCTTTAGAGTGTTCTTGCTTGAATTCAGGATGGTTTAAACATGTTGTTTGCTCTGCCATGGAACATCTTGTTCATCATCAACCATTTTTTATAGAACAGCATACTCAACTTCCTTACACCGTTTCTTTTTTTCTTTGCTGAAATCAATTTGTAAACAAAAAACTCTCATCAAAGATATCAGACACTTCTCCAACACAAGACACAAGATAATTTTATCTTGTAAATAAACATTTCAAAGACATCACATATATAACTCTAAAATACTTCATAAAATCCGTTTAGGAAAGTCTTCCTAATATTTACATATCCCTTCCTAAATTTTCAACAATACTTCCTGAATTTTAGACAAAACTTAATTCAATCAATATTTCTGTGAGAAACTCTATGATATTAACATATGAATAAAATTCCAAATTAATAAGGAAACAGACCTCTAACAGTAACACTAACAGTTACCATTCTCATAGAACCATTCCAAATCTATCTAGCTAAAATGGATGGGACAGTTCTAAGACTGAAGCTTCTTCAAGAAACAATCAGACCAATACAAGAAGAACATATGTCAATGGTCCCTTGGACTCTGAGCATTCATATAAGAACAAAAAAGCTTGGGACAAAAGTTATGTACCTATAAGACTAGGTGAAGGACCTTCTATTAGAAGCATATGACGATTATCAAATGATGACGTTTAGATAATCTACGAACAAAGCCATCGATTCTCTAATCTCCTAAACAATATCGATAATATATAAAGCCTCTCGCTAATTCTCTATACAAACTCTCAACTAAAAAGACAAATATAAGCATTTTGTATAAGAATCAAAATTAGCATAAATATGGGAGTGGATAAATAAAAAAAGTTGCAATAAGTATCCAGAATTGAGTTAAGTCGTTGTTTCTCTCCAAATTATAAAACATATAAAAGAGAAGAAGAAACTAAAACCTCAAATATAAGAAGTAAAAACAAACAAACCTCATCTCAATTCTCAGGAACGTCAACTTCACCATCTTAAATCTAGTGTTGAATATTCTTTCGATCTTTACCATCCACAGTGCACCCAACAGAAATACAAGTCCCCAAGATCTCTCTCACTAAACCACTAAGTTCCTTAGCATTAGATCTAGGCCTCATGATCGTAGCGATCTCAATCACATCATCAAACGTTATGCTTAATGTACTTCACCTTCTTCTTATCTCTCTATAGCTCCTTTAATGTTGTCATGACCAGCACTGCTGCCGACAAACCAATGTGACATTCGCATGACGGTTTTGTTCCCAACATCGCCGCTGTCAACGGTTCAGCACCGTTATCCTCTCTTTAATTCGAGCTTGAAGCACAATTTCAAGAGATTTTATCAAATCCACATTGTTAAAAAGTAGATCTAACCAAAAATGACAAAATTGCTGGGGAGAAGGATGAGATTACGAGATAGATGTAGAAAGAGGAAAAGGGAGAGCTTGTGAGAATCAACAATAAGAATTGGGTAATCTCCAATAAGAACACAAGAATTGGGGTTATCTCCATTTTAGATCTTTCGTTAGAGGTTAGATAAAGAGACGATATAAAACAAAGAAATTATGTCAATTATTTTCTATTTTTTAGATTTTTCTTAATTATTATGTTAATTAGTAAATAGAAAAATGTCATTAAAATCACGAACTTTCAAATTGTGGCCATTTTAATCACGAATTTTAGGTAAGGCCATTCAAAACATGAACTTTTGTTGACTTACCATTTTAATAACCATATTTTTATTGACCAGGACGAAAACGACATGTCGTTAAATCCCTAAATGGAGCAATCAGCCGGATTTAAGAGATCGTTAATACTTCCCCGTTAGTGTCAAAACGACACCGTTTGAACCCGAGAGAAAACAGATCAAAATCCCCAAATCGATCCCATTTCCCATTTGAAATCAAAATCCCTAATTCTCATTTCCCCAATTTGATTTTTCGATTCTTGTCTCAATCAAAACTCTTATCTCATTCTCCAAAATATATGAGTTGCAATTCTGGACAATCATGTGGTGAAAAGAAAGTCCGCGGATGCCATGGTGTTCCCTCGAAGTGTCATTGCGGCTTAGATGTTGTTCTCTACACATCGAACACGTAAGCCAACCCAGGAAGACCTTTCTTTCGCTGTCCAAACAGAGGAGATGTATGTAATAGAATTGTTTTGCTTCTGTGTGTTTTCGAGTTTTGATTCAAGTTTTTGTTTTTTCAGGACCATTTGTTTAAATGGATTGAAGAAAGTGTATACGAGGATGTTGTAGATGCTTTACCAAAATTTTCTATCATTGGCAGAGAGATTGAAGATCTGAAGGAAAGGACTGAAGAACTGAAGGAAGATGGAATGTTGATCAAAAGAGACACTAAGAATGGAAGTTGATGAGCTCATTGTGCTTGGTGTGTCTTACTTTTAGTGTCATTCCCATTGTGATCCTTCTTCTTAAAACCAAAAACCAGAAATTTGTTCTTGGTTACTACAGTCTTTTGTATGTTGTTTTGAGTTTGTGATAATGTGACTTTGTAATGGTAGTTTGACAATGGCAAACTTTGTTGCAAGTACGAATTCATAAATAGAACTTGTTTTGACAACAAACCAAAAAACTTGACAACAAAACAAAACAAATCCTTGACAACATAGATAGGTTCTACTTTGGTCCTTGCCCTTGTGAGAAAACAAAACAAAAAACTAGTTGGAACACTCAAACCATGATGCAAATCTACCAAGTCCTTGCCCTTGTGATCCTTCTCCTTGTGATCCTTGCGGGTGTGGTCCAACTCTTTGTGATCCTTCTCCTTGTGGTCCTTGCGGTTGTGATCCTTCTCCTTGTGGTCCTTGCACGTGTGCTCTTGATGTGTGTGCTCTTAAGACGTGTGCTCTTGATCCGTGTGAAACATGTGATCTTGATCCTTGTGGTACTTGAGAAGATTGAGGTACTTGAGAAGATTGAGATCCAACCGGTACTTGATGAGGTTGAGATCCTTGTTGTCCTTCATGAGCTCCTCCTTGTGGTACTTGAGAAGGTTGAGATACTTGTGGTACTTCATGAGCTTGTGATCCTTGTGGTTGCGGTACCTAATTCAAGTGTATGTCAAAAAAAAAAACTTGTAAGCTATGGTAACTTACTTGTAAGCTATGCTAAACCTTGTAAGCTAGGCTAAACCTGATATTTTCGTGGTCTTCCTCTTGGTCTCTTTGGCACACTAACGGTAGTTGGATTTTTGCAACTGTCCTTGTTGTGGCCTTCTTGATGACAGTTAGAGCATGTCATTATTCTTTTTTCTCTTGACATCTTCTTGGTATTTGAAGAAGACGAAGATTCATTTCTTCCTTTCCTCCTAGCATGGTTAGAAGGCCTTCCGGGATTTCCTCTTCTCCATGGTGGTGGCAATACATGCAACCGGTTCAATCTAGGCCACAATGGCATCCCCTGCACAGGCCTAATACCATCAAGGTATGTCTCTCGCCACCTTTTCTTTGTGTAGTAGTCGTTGACATAATCCTCAACCTTCTCTTTTTCCCCTATTATCACACATGCTGCATGAGAAAATGGGATTCCAACCATTTTCCACTTCCTGCATCCACAAGTTCTTGCATCCATATCAACACTATAACCTACACCATTGTGCCATACCTCATGTATGTTGTTTCTGGCCATATATCTCTGGCAATATTGGGCTCCACCAATTGCTTTTTCAATCTCAACATGAGCTCTTTTTGTGAACCGTGTCTTCAACCTATCAGCTATGATGAACC
Organism: Camelina sativa; assembly: GCF_000633955.1. Taxonomy (NCBI): domain Eukaryota; kingdom Viridiplantae; phylum Streptophyta; class Magnoliopsida; order Brassicales; family Brassicaceae; genus Camelina; species Camelina sativa. The sequence continues at coordinate 10,689,009 of NC_025691.1, forward strand.
TCTTTGCATTTCTGACCATGCACTGTCGTCTTATGTCCTCAAGCAAATCGAGCAAAGGCTTTCTCCTGGCTTGTCTAATAGTCCTATTGAATGACTCACTAAGATTTTTAAGATTGTCATTGCAACAAGTACCAATCTTGAAAAAAGCTCTTGACCAGGTTATTGGACTTGTAGCTTGCAGAGTGGTGTATGCTTGAGGATTGTACTGCTTGAGTTCTGCCATATTGTCATTGAACTGCCCTGTGGTGTAGCTGCGTGCTATCCTCCAAAAAATGTGTTGTAGTTCTTGGTCGTGGCTGTCTCGCTTCCAATTATCCATTATGTGTCTTGCACATTGTCGATGCTCAGCCTGTGGAAGGATGTTACTTATTGCTTTAACTAAACCCTCCAAAAAATAATTATGAAGTGTAATTAGTCAATAAGTTCTAAAATGAAATGTGAGACAACAAAACAAATTGAAACCCGAGAGATGTCTCATACTTACCGATTGTTTATCCGAAATAAGAGCTAGAGGTGTCATTGTAACCAGACCCAAACTTGCAGAGAGATGTCTCAAATCTCAGCAGCCATCTCATATTTTGTAAGCTTCGGATTTACTCTAAGTCTTTCGTCAAACAAGAAAGCTATAGAAGACCTCTTCAACATCTTTGAATACCCTGACCTAACACATACATGCTCATTCACATAAACTCTAATTTGCATCTTATGCTTCCTCTTCTCATATGAGCAATACACTCTCCAAGGACACGGAACACCATCCTCATCAACGTAGCAACACTTTGCACCAACCAAGAAAGCATTGGACCGATAGAGTTTAATATCATACCTTGTCTTCAACGAGTATATTCACACGGCAAACTTGAAGTCATCGGAAGAGTTGTATGTTTTCTCCAGTGCTAGCAAAGACTCTGGATTAGAGCAATCTTTATGAGCTGCCTCATCTTTGTCTTCTTCTTCGATCTCGTCTTCGTTGTCCGACGACAAAGGATCCGGTAGCTTTTCATCGTCCCATATATCATCCCCATTGTCGGAATCGGAACCACCTTCCTTTGTTCTAACCATCTCTGGGAAATCATCTTCGATGTTTAAGTTGACAACTTCTTCGAGAGCCGGTTCTTCGACATTAGCTTTGTCATTTCCACCACCAATTGCATCATCAACATCATTGCAATCGTCATCTCCATACACCGTGCAGTCATCTTCACTGTCGTGCTCAACTGGAGCCTCCACTTCGTCATCTTCATCACTTCTTTTTTTACGTTTTCCACGCCGACGTGAAGCTCCACCTCTACCTCTCTTTCCTTTATCTCCATCAACAGATTCAGATACAGCCGGTTCACCACCTCCATCTCTGACATTAGAAACTGCTGGGTCTTCCGGTGGAGCTCGTACTCCATCTTCAACTCGAGGAACTACTCCATCTTCAACTCAAGGAGCTTCAATTAAACTCAGTGATTCGTCTTCTGGTGGAGCTCCAACAATCGATATCACACCTTTGTTTCTAACTTTCGGCATTTGGGATTGAGAAATCGATTGGGGAAAAATCGATTAGGGATTTCAAAAGAGAGAATTAGGGATTGAATTTTCAATTTGGGGATTTTTAATTGGGTTTGCTCTAGTTTAAACGGTATTGTTTTGCACCTCCATTAACGGGTTAACGATCTCTTAACTCCGGCTGATTGCTCCGTTTAGGGATTTAACAACATGTCGTTTTCGTCATGGTCAATAAAAATATGGTGATTAAAATGGTAAGTCAATAGAAGTTCATGTTTTGAATGGCCTTACCTAAAGTTCGTCATTAAAATGGCCACAATTTGAAAGTTCGTGATTTTAACGACATTTTTCTCAATTAGTAAATGCTAGTTTTAGAAAATTTGAGAATGTGTGTTAGTTTTGGAAGAAAAACTTAGATTAGTGCTATTGAAGGGTATTTCTATAACGCCCTGACCGCCACCTCTCAGTGGGCTCCATGTCCAATCCCAGTCCATGGTCCCAACTTTCTTAATGGGTCTCACGTCCTCTAACTAGGCCCGTGAGCCTATCAATATCCGACGGTCGGTTTGCTACGTCCGGGAGGCTTTAAAGACTTGTTACCGTCCCTACAAATCAACCACATGATCTTTCCCTATGTTTTGTCCTCACTCGCACAGTTCCGACAGTCACTTTCCGGAAGGTCACCTATCCTGAGACTACTCCAGCATATGCACGCTTAACTGTGGAGTTCTCTCAAGACCCTTGACCGAAAAGATAAGTGCACTTTGATGACATAGGTGACCAAATCAATTCTTTTAAGCCTCTCTGCAAGTCTCTAAAACCGGGGTGTCATAATTTCTCAAAAATATATGAAATATAAAAAAGTACTCGACAAAATCCAGAATGCTATTTTTAACTATCATCATGCTAACACAACTTCAACTAACATGCATCTCCTTCCATTCTGGTTATTATGGCACATTTGGAAAATTTGAAACTCTTTTGTTTTTGAAGGAAAACAAGATAAACCAAACATTATTCTTCTCTGTGCCCAATCAAATATACGAGAATGGAACTATTTTCACAATAACAATTGTCACAGAACCAACCACGACCATCTGCAGACAACAATAACATGGACAAAGCCTCCGGCGCCTTTCACAAAATACACCTACGATGCTGCTTTTGATCATAACACAAATCAAACAAAATGTGGCTGGATACTGCGAGATCAAAATGGTGTATCCTAAGGATGGGGAGCTTAAGTTCTAGGCTATGCTGCATCACCTTTACAAGTAAAAGCAAAGTCACTATTAACAGCAACACAACAAAGTTGGATTAGGGGTTTAACCAATGTTATTTTTGAAGGTGACAATAAAACCCTAACCAAAGTGTTAAATATCAAACTTTTCGATGTATCAATCGACAACATTGTTCAAGATATAAAAGCTTGGTCATTCAAATTCAGGACTGCTAAATTTGTTTTTTTTCCTAGCTAGGGACTGTGACAATTCTGCTCATTATCTAGTTAAATTTGGTTGTAATTCAAGTGTTTTTATTCGGGATGTGTTTTATCACCTGATTGGCTTTCAAATCAGTTGTACAACGATTATTATCTTTATTAATATAATTCATTTTGGCTGAAAAAAAAAACGGATATGAGCCAAACTAAACCAATATAATAAACTTTAAAACCGAAAAAAAAAAACAGAACGGATTGGAATGTCCAAATACATATTTGGATAAATCTGTAAATGAAAGGAATAATAAATTGCATTATCTTGTCAGTTGTCACCCTTCACCGAAACACAAGAACAAGAAGTACAAGCAGGAGCAGTCTAAAGTTGAGATTCGTAAGTTTTCTTTCGCTCTCCTCTGTATCTTTTGGTTTCAATTTTCTATGTTCTGTTTTTTCTTTTTCTTTTAATTGTATCTGATTTGGGGATAAAACCGAAAGCTATATTGTGTTCTTGATCATCATCATCATCAGTGGCAATTTGGAAAACCAAGTCCAGATGCCCAACAAATCCAGATTCTTGAATTCAATGGGGGGACTTTATGAACCGAAACCAGTTAAAGTTTTGGTCTTTTTCTTAAACTGATTTTAGATTTTCGATCTTGTTTATGAACAATTCTCAGACCCAACATGAGCGTGAAAAACAATGAAGGGTCCAAGAACATGATGGAGTGTACAAAAGAAAAGGCTGAGAATCAAATATGGAGATACCTTCCTTTGGAGCTTCTAAGCTCAGTAATGACTTATCTTGAAATCAAAGATAACGTAAGAGCTTCTGTTGTATGCAAATCGTGGTATGAAGCCGCAGTTTCAGTTAGGGTCGTAGACCGATCTCCTTGGCTCATGTGCTTCCCTCAAACCAAGAACACTTACGAGTTTTATGATCCATCAAACAGTAAGAAATACGCAATGGAACTGCCTAAATCATTAGTTGGCTCTATTGTTCGTTACTCTAAAGATGGTTGGGTACTTATGAGCAAAGAGGATTCATCAGACTTTGTCTTGTTCAATCCGTTTAGTATGGATCTTGTGGTCTTGCCTGATCTTCAGCTGTGGAATTATTATCAGTTAGTGGGTTTCTCTTGTGCTCCTACATCTAGTGAGTGTGTTGTGTTTACGATCAAGGATTATGATCCTGGCCATGTCACTATCCGCACTTGGAGCCCCGGTCAAACGATGTGGACTTCAATGCAGGTTGAGTCTCAATTTCTTGATGTTGAAGATAACAAAGTTGTCTTCTTAAATGGTGTGTTTTATTGTCTCAACCGAAGAAACTGGCTTGCGGTTTTTGATCCGTCTTTACGCACATGGAATGCTCTTGCTGTACGGCCACCTATATGTCCCGATGAGGATTGGAATGGAGGAAGGTTCATGGTGGGTTATAAAGGAGATATATTTGTGATATGTACATATGAAAACAAGGATCCTTTGCTGTTTCAACTCGATCTTGCAAGAGGTACTTGGGAAAAGAATGTTACACTTGGTAGCTTAACTATTTTTGTGAGTAGTAAGTCATGTGAAGCGAGAACTTATGTCAACAAGGGGATGTTAAGGAATAGCGTCTACTTCCCTATGTTAAGTCACGGTGAGAAACGTTGTGTGGCGTATTCGGTTCATGAAAGGAGATACCACCACCCGCGTGAGCATAATCTTGATTGGGGAAACCAGCTTTCTTCTAATGACTTTTGGATTGAGCCTCCCAAGAACGTTTTTGAGCTGATTTAAAAGTATTTTGGCAATGTTTGTATGGAGTAATCATTAGTTTGATCTTGGCACATCTTATATGATGAGAGATTGGAAAAAGAGCTTTTTGGATAGGCTTCTTAAACAGATTTGAGATGTGAGGTGAATCAATACCTATCTACCTGTTGTATCTATATTTTAATGGGATTATTATGGATTATTATGAATATTTAGATTTAATGACTAAAACATTAAAATATCTCAAGATAGATAAGATCCATTAGCATACCAAATTCTCCATGATGAACATCTGACTATGTTACAGAATAGAGCATCACAACATGCATTAGGATTTTCATCACTAAACATGTAATAGTCGGCCATCTCCGTTTCATAATCAGTATTTGGTTGGGATATATATAATTCAAGTGAGATATATATTTCTACCGTTGTCAATTTCTTCACACAACTTTGCAACTCTTTTGCGTTCTTCAGCCTCCTCAATAAGTTTTCTCAACAATTCATCCTTGTCAAAGATACCAATGACCACAACCTTTTTATTTTTTACATCTGCTACATATGTTTCAACACCTAATCATGCAGCATTCAAAGTTTTTTACTACAATATAATCACTCATATGATAATATATATCTAAATTTGAACAAAATATACCTTCGCATTTGGAAATAACTTTTCCAAAATGTTTCTCGTATTTGTCACAGAGAAGTGGTATATTGAACTCCACTTTCATTATGTTGAACTCCACTTTCGTTATACTACATAGTAACAAATAAAATGAGTTAAGACAATATGGTTACCAGAAAAAGAGTTAAAAGTTAAAACACATGTAGTATATCATAAACAAGGAGTATAAAAAGAAAAAAACCCGTGCTACTTTATTAGTAAAGAAAAATTAAAATTATGAATTTACCTTGTTGCAGTTTTATCATAAATTTGTGAAACTATTTCGTCTTCCTTATGAACTACATCAGATTTCCAATTCTTCATCAAATTTTCTATCATTTTACCAGTATTTTTCAACAACTTGTGGAACATGACTTTATGTTTAAATAAGAAGAGAGTTTTCAGACACTGAGCATAAAATTTGTTAATCAAATATATAAAACATGACTTATATAAACGACATTTCCACAAAGAAATTAGTTAATACATATATAAATTTTTTAAAATAAATGATTAATTCTTATCTTTATATTTAATGTGTCCAGATTTTGTAATTACTATTTAAGCAATTTTTTTTCTCACTTATTATTATTTTCCTGTTATTATTTTTTCTCAATTTCATATTTTATTTTCTACATCTATTTTATTTTTTATATATATGTCTAACTATATTTTTTTGTGATGTTATTTAGTAAAAAAAATTATTCCATTTAATTTAGAATGAATTTAACTTTTAAGTTTTTATCCATATCATATATGTACAATGAAGACTGGACACATGTGAAATACTGTAAAGTATTGGATATGCATAAAGTTAAGACCATTATATGTTTTGCCTAAGAATATACATTCAACTTTTAGTAAAAAGACTAGGAAAAAAAGAAATAAGTCAGAATTAATTGTAAGTAAATAATGAATTACATTTAATGAAAATTAGTTGATTTCAGTTAATTAGCTTATGCTGAAGATAATATTAAACATTTTTACACAATCTATAATGAAACTATCTTATTTATTAAAAGAGAAGTACATTTTAAACATTTTCCAAAATTAACCATTTATTTACTTCAATTGTCATTGAAATCAAGTAATGTTTTGAATGTGTCTAATATAGTAGTAATTAGAAATGGTATTTTTGGAATTAAAGTAACTGAAATTAAAAGAATTCAAAATTCTAGAAGTAACAGTTAATAACTAAGGATTTTATACGATTAGTGCCTCTCTTCTGTATTTGTATTCCTTGGTTGGCCATCGAAATATACCAACTTGAAGGTACCCATTAAATTTGAGAGATTCCAACATTCCTAAAGATAGTTTTGGAGATTTAATAGTTTAAAACTTTAATGGGTAGAATTTTTTTTGGAAAAATCAGAATGTATAGATGTTGTTAAGATTTTATGGCAATAAATGTAACAAATATTGGTCGATTAAAGAAAGTTTAGTAATTGTGTTTCTACAAATGTTAGTTTAAAAAAATCGTTAGAGGTTAATGTTGTAAATAAAACATATTAAATAAGCAATACTTGAAGGGCATAACCCAAAATGTACTTTAAAAATAATACTCCCTCTGTTTCAAAATATAAGATGTTTAGAGTGAAAGCACGCAGATTAATAAATAACCACTTTAAAAAAATTTAATCAATCATAAATAAGACTGCATAAAATAAATAATAAGAAAATATAAAATTAATCTAAAAGTTACTTAAAAAGTTGAAAACATCTTATATAATGAAACAAAAAAAAATCTCTAAAACATCATATAAATGTCTATGAAGAAGATGTTAAATATCAGTCTACTAAGGAAAGAAGTTTACACGTCGACTTTAACATTTCAGCATGTCTAGAAGTTTTTAACTACTTGAGTGAATTGATTAAAATGGCTATCAATGGTCAAAATCTTATATTTTGTTTATTACGTTAAAATGGCTATTAAAATGGCTCCCATCAAATTTAACTCATATTGTAAGTGAAAACCACACTGAAATCCCAAGCAGATACTCGTACTTCCAATCATGAAATTTGGGGCTATAAATTGAACACCAAATAAAAATAGTCGTAATATAAAACACTTTCATATTAGAAAATATTTTTTTGACATTTAACAAACATAATTTTTATTGTTCAACCAAATGAATTATCCTCTCAATTTAAGTCTTTATTCACCTCCTTAAATAAATTAAGGAAATAAAATATGTATACATTATTGTAAACTTAAAAACTCAACTCGCTCTTTGATAAATCCAAACCAACACACTTTTAGTATAGTTATAAAATCTAAACCCTAATTCTTCTTTGTAAATCCAAACCGATATATAATTTTGTTTAACTGTAAAATCTAAACCGCAACCACTCTTTTACAAACCCAAACCGACATATAATTTTATTTTAATTATAAAATCTAAACTCTAACCACTCATTCGTAAATCCAAACCGACATATAATTTTGTTCTAATTGTAAAATCTAAATTATAATCCTCATTTATAGACCTAAACCGATATATAACCTCGTTTAATTGTAAAATCTAAATCAAGCCAATATTTAACTTTCTTTAATTAAAATTATACATAATTTTTTTGACTTTTTTGAATTTGATTTTTTTGAAGTTAATTTTAATTTATTTTAAATATAATATAACATAGAACATTCTGATTGGTTTAAAAAGGAGGAGGTGAATAATAGGGTTCACACTTGGACCCAAGTATTTTTCGATGGGGAGGGAGACTCTCTATCCAACCATCTTTGTTTAAAAAGGTCTTATGATTTATAAAGTATGATACATCTTGAGGTGAGAGATTCTTCTCCCACGCCACTCTTCCTTTTTTGTTTGCTCCGGGCCCTTTGCAATTTACTTCGACAAATGTTACTTTATTCCTGATTTTCAGTTTCAAGTATCGTTATTAACATACATATACTTGTTTCAGATTAATTTGTAATGAAATACTTATGTACGTACTTACACTTCTTTTGGATGTGTCCAAGAATCCCAGCCTTGAGGAACAATAACATTAGCCATGTTAGTATTGCTAAACACAACCCTCGAGTAACCTCCGTAAGCTCTTCCTAGGAATGCCTTACCAGGTCCAAAAATGGCGCATCCACTAAACACAAACCCACTTGTCTCCTTCTCGGTCCCCCTTCCTTGCGCTGTTATGTAACCCGCAATCAATCCTCTGTTCACCTCATCATTACTCGCTGTCGCTGTTGTCACGCCCATAACCTCTATCTTACAACTCTGAACAGAAACTCTCCTAATTTAGTGTTGTTCATTAAAAAAATTGAAATGTATGATGGTGGTTTTAAGTCATGCGTGTGTAAGATAGGTTATTAGAAAGAATTAGAATTGTAAATGAGATTACTTGGTATATAGATTGGCCTCCTCCCCAAATAAAATCAATAGCTCCTTTGATGAAACATTGTTGGAAGTAGTGACGGCCGACTAAGTCACCAACTGTGTCTTGCATACCAAAAAATCCGCAACCGAAGAAGGCCACTTTGTCTGCTACTAACAAAACCGCTGGAGCTACTCTTATCTCTTCATACCGTGTCATAGGCTTTTCTTGATTATAGGTATTCTGCAACAAATTATTCAATATTTTAGTCACTAAACAATTTAGATATCTAATCCAAAAAAAAAACCTTATCATAAAAGAAAAAGAGATGATGTTTCAACATCATAATCCCAAATATTATCTGAAGTCATACACATTCAGATCTAATCAACAAGTATAATCAGCGACTACGTTGCTTACAAATTTGTGATTCTACACTAAATAAAATAGAAGTAAAAAGACAATACTACAAATTTGTATTCCACCTAATTCAAAATACATGTTTAAGGTTTTTACACATATATTAAGAAATTATTTAATATATATTTGAAAGTAATATAATTTATTATTTACCTAAATCCAAGTCAACAAATAATAAATATACTGTAGAATACAACTAGTCAAAAACATAAAAGTTAATAAATTTTGCATACAAATTATGAAGACATAACATAATTTGCAAGAAAAAAAAATTCTGAAACATCAAATATTTAGAAATAGGAGTATGCAAGAAACCTTAAATGTTATATTTGTCGCGACGAAGAACTCAGCCAACACAGTGAGAGTAGCACTTTTAGCGGAGCTCCCTGCATCGTTATACTGAATTATCGTTCGGGATGATCGATTTCCCTCCAACTGTATTTTTGTCTTTTTTTTTGGAATCGTAACCTTTTCACTGCATCAGCCAACACACTTTTTTGTACAAGATATCTCACAAGTGGGGAAGTGAAAATGATAAGGAGGCAAAAAAAAAAAAAACATATATTATAATGCATGTAAAATATGTAATGAAAAGTTAAAGCCTATAAAGGAGTACTTACTAGTAGGTTCCTTGTCTAACAAAAATTTTGGTCCAAGTTTTCATACCGAAGGGAACAGAGTCAATGGCCGCCTGTATGGTTTTAAAGTTACCATGACCAGACTGATCTACCACAATTGTTTTGACTACCACAGTTGTTGGTATCATTAAGTCTAATACCTTCAAAAACATTAGGAACGGTATGTGACGACACAACCGTCACATACAAAACTGAAAGAGCAAAAACACAAACGTGAGACTCCATTGCTAAGGCAGAAGTTTCAGTATACAGGTCTAGAGGGTTAATATAACAATGTCAATCTGTTGTTATGTATAAGGAAACAAACTTTGTTTTAAAATATATATTACATTAATACAAAATCTATTAACAAAAAGCATACTTAAATAGCCAAATTAATAAATATTATAGGAAGAATTGACTATGTGTATTAATTTTGGTCAAACTTGAAGATGCATTATGTAGAATATGTTTTAAGAAATTTGTCACATTGTTCCGTTTTTCAGATATTGTATTTAACTAGGGGTTAGCTGACGATTTTATTTTTATACAAGTATTTACTATGTTCGCAAATAAATGGTCATTTTTATGAATATCAGAAAAGAAAAGGTTTATAATATGATTACGGAAGTGTAAATATTGACCGAAGATACCTGTGTAAATGATGTTATATCTACTTGAAAAGATTTTTTGGGTTCAGATTCTTAGAAATCAAATTAAAAATAATTAGTTTATTAAGAACAAATCGAATATAGTAGAAAGTACTTTGAAAGGTTTTAAAACATATTCTTCTCATATATATCATGAGATCGAGCTTTGTTAGATTCTGCTCTATTTTCAAGGGAAAACATAAACGAGGGCAAACTAACTTGTCACCAAAAATTATTCATGTGCCCAACGACGCGAACATTTATTACCCATTGAATTAGAATTTTATTGACATGTTGATTTCACTTGTATGGCAATGTTTGTGAAGCCATCTTCCATTTTTTTTTTGTCCCTTCTTGTTACCCTTCCGCATCTATTGTTTTTTTTTTCCCATCACACGTTAACACTCTGACCAAAAGAAAAGATCTCTAAGGTCAGCCGATGTATATTTTAAAGTTTTCAGTTTCAGAAATTAGTATTCACCATTCACCGAACGACATGTATATTTAGGGTTTTTGTGACGTTTCGGTAGGAGTGCCACTCAGAATTATTGCTCTAAACATATGAGATCTTTAATAACTCATGAGGGGACGGTTAGGTTCCTGTATATTGTTATCTCGAACGACTTTGTGGCCCGAGGATATAAATGGAATATCGACTTTGGGTGACGATCCGAATGCACGATGTAGGGTGATAGTTCGAGAGCAAGAACTCGACTTCCTTCGTCCCTTTAGCTGTTTTCACACTTTTAGGAAAAACAAAAAAAAGAGAGTTTCCAGAGACAGTTCTTGAGAATTTTGGGAGATCTTTTGTATTGTAAGTGAATTTTCTTTCTGGAGAGTGTGGATTCAAGGCTAAGGACGTGGTGGGAAGGTTGTTGTGGTGCTAGCTTCGTCGTTGGGGCAGAGATCTCGTTGTTTGGCTGAGCTGAGTGCATGACCATGGCTTATCTAAGTTAAGATCTTTGTTTCTGTAACTTTGTGTGTTGTGTGGTTGTTTCTTTTGGTTGTTTGTGAGTTTTTCGTGGCCCCTGAGGCTTAGATTCGTTGTTGGGATCGTGTGGGAAGAAAAGGAGAAGCTTGGAGGCAAGATTCAGAGGTTCTTTTCGAAGGCAATCAATGCTTGACATCGGTGTCGGTCGACACCAACGCGGGGACGACTCGAGGGCTTGACGAGTGTCGGTCGACACCATGTGGAGGTGTCGGTCGACATTGTTAGGGATTTGAAAATGTCGAGCATGGTGTCGGTCGACACCCTTCTACAACACCTGGTTATGTCATGTTGCTTTGTGCATTACTTGGTTTGTTTTATTGTTTGTTGATTGTGGCATGAGAGATCTTATTGCTTGTGTGTATAGCCCAGTAGATGGAATGATTGTCTCACTAAGTATTTTTCGTAATACTTATGCCTCTCTTTTGTGTTGTGGCACACATAAAGGCAAAGTATGATCGTGGAATCAAGGTTATGAAGAGGAGTATGTTCTTGAGGTTCGGTTATTTGTTATGTGTCTTTGTTAGGATGCTAGAGTGGAACTTAGTGGTCTAGAACGAATGCTAGGGATTGCTGGTTTTATGACTGGCTATGTTCTGGGTTGTTGTCGGAAATGATATTATGTTATTTCTTTAATTGTTATTGATTATTGGAGTTGAATTATTTGTTATCTGCTGTTGTTGTTGATTGGGGGTAGGTTGCTAGTGAGTATGAGATCAATAGATATTAGGATAAACAAATAAAAAAAAACGGGTCGGGTTGTTTCACAGCTTGGTTAACACTTTAATGGTTATAGTTAAGATAGACAATTTTCCTTCGTGCTAGCTATTCAATTTCTTGAATATAACTCTAGAATTTAATTTAATTTTCATTCGATAGTGAACAAATCATTGATTTAATTTCATTTATTTTTTTTCTTCTTTTCTCTCTCTAATTTTCTCAACCAACATTCAATCATTGATTTAACTATCTTTCATTCGATAGTGAACAAAACTCCGATCTTTTTCATATATAAAATTTTATTTTTCTAAAGACACACTTCCATGAATTTCTCGAAAATATTAACCAAATTTCCAGTCACTGCGGCAACTCTTCAAATTGTTGAGAAAATTCTAACGCTTAAATCTTATGTTCATATCTTCATGTTTTACCCTAAGAGGACGAAGCAAAATCTTTAGTTTTACTCTCGATATCTTTTTATCTTTTGGTGATGCATCTACTTACCTAAAGAATACACCAACATGTTCTAAGCCTCTCTTGATTTCTTCTATAAGTATTAAAACTGTTTGTGATATGAAAATGAATGAAAGTCATGGAAAATATTTTCTTTTAATTTAGATGTTTTTAGTTTCGGTTGACAGGTGGCACTCTATTCACTAGTGACGTATCTCATATGAAGAGAGTTGACCATATTTCATAGTATAGATTTAGAGAATAACTTTATTAGTGTGAAAAATGTGTGATCTAGTTTTTCAAACATTTAAAAGGGAAATATATTTATGGTCAAATATTTTTAAAAATAGTTAATTTAGTCGATTTATAGCTCTATATATTTCAGCTAGTAACGTCATATTCCAAAATTTTACTGAGATTTACATAATTTAAAACTAAATTATAATTTCCTCAAATAAAAAAATAATATCTTTACTTGTATTAAGTTCTTCATCATACTATAAAAATGTATTAAAAAGGCAATCTTAAACGTTCATATTGTACTTATTTACAAAGAAACTAAACTCTTTTTCATTAATTAAATGAATTGGGTAATATGTTATGACAATTACGTTGGGTTTTTAACTACCTATTAATAGCATATGTAATTTTGTGTATAAAGTGTCAAGTACAAAAAAAATTTCAGTGCATTATTTTCATATAAGAAATAATACTTAGAAAATTTCATATATAAGTATATATGGTTAAATTTTAACTCCCAGATTACTATGCTATTCATTGTTGTAGCCCTCATTTGTGCTTTTGTTTATGTATTTTCAGTCGAATATTTTGAAGTAAAATCTTTATGGAATACTTGTCTTATTAAAATCTCTTCTAAGTGTGCCTTGGATATAGTCACCATTGTATTTGGAAATGGAATCATCACTGATTCTTGCTGTTATGATCTTGGTCAAGAAGGAAAAGTGTATCACGGTACTCTTATTAAATATATTGGTGACAGACCAGCCTTAATTGTCCCTGAAACACAATATTTGAAGAAGGACGACTTGTGGAATCATTGTGTTGTCATCTCTAAAACCGCTTAAATTATTTTGATTTAAACTTAACTTGATCTTGCATCATTTATTTGATCCGAAATATCTATTTCTTTACCTTTACAGAAATAATTCAAGTGAATCTCAGTTTTAGAAATAAACTTAGTTTTATAGCTCCAATCAATATATAGAAGACTAAAAAGAATCCATATGAGGCTGGCAAAAAAAAAAAAAAAAAAAAAAAAAGAATCTATGTGAATTAAAAAATCAATCAAAAATCGTATCACTCCCTGACTACCACATCTTAGTGGTGGATTCGAAGTTAGTGGTGGAGTTTCTTCAGTTAGTGGTGAAGTTAGTACGACTCACCCTTTGGCTTTCTTGATAAGTTCGTGTCATGATTTTTTTACTAAAAACTGGTTAGTCTGTGTTATTCATTGTGTATAGCGCCTAACCGATGGGTTAGGGAACTATTCGTTTACTAACAGTAGGATTGCATTTATTTGATTCTTTTCCTGATATTGTCCATCTAATTCTGTTGGAGGATGCGAATGTAATTGCGTTTCCACTTCAAGTTCAGATGTAATTTTGTAGTTATTTCTTAATAAAATTAAGGGGATTGTGTATCCCCCTCTGTTTCACCAAAAAAAACGACAAACTAAAACTGCTAACAAACTTAAATTTACCATTAAATTTTTCCAATGCGACGGCGATTGGAGCATACTTGAGATATTGTGATTGGACTGATGAGTGAGCCGTCGACTCAGTCATCCGGTTCAACTTCTTATTAGTTCGGTATTGTTTGTACATTTGTGTTTGTTTCCCATTTGTGATTTGAAACAGTTTAGATGATGCCCCATAGCTTCTACTTTATTTTTAGTGCCATTGATAGGCAAAATGGTAAAATAGTGAGTGTTAGAGGAGCTGGCACTTTAACAATAGATTCGAAAGATATGAATATGTTTAGATATCCCACTACCAATCATTACGGTAAATAATCCACTAATGCTATCGCGAAACTGCTAGCTTCGGTAGTATAGTATGAAAACATGTTACTAGACGAAACATACATATATGGTAATCAATAGCATATCTTTCTACAAGCCAATAGCATCAAGAAGCTCAGAATGCTTAGAAACAGGAACAAGGGAATTCGCCACAATGGCGCCACTAGCTGCCACTGCAGGAACACCAATCCCGGGAAAGGTCGAGTCACCGCAGCACAAAAGCTGCGGAATAGGAGTGGAATGGCCAGGAAACGTACCTTTCCCAGCCTCTATGGCAGGCCCATACGTTCCTCTATTCCTCCTTAGAAACCTCTGATGCGTTAATGGTGTTCCAACCAAACTCACCTCGCACTTTTCTCTCTTGAACCCGGGCCCTAATGCCCGCTCAACTGCTCTCCACATCACCTTCACCAATGATACCAGTACATTCTCGTTGAGATTTGGGTTTACGTATTCAGAGCACTGTAGCTTAAAAAAAATGAATATGTACCTCGGACCGTTGGGATTTGAGATTCTTGTACTCGGCACTTCTCCTGTCAAGACCTTCCCAGAGACTGAAAGGTTCGGTTCCAGGACAGTAAGCATGCAAAACATGTTTTCCTGGTGGCGCAAGGTTCGGGCTAAGAACACTAGGGACTGATATCAGAACCACATTCTGGTCAGCATCCACACCGCGGTCCCAGTCATTCACAACAATGTGATGAATCTCAAGGTCATCTGCTATTCCCTGTTCCAGTTCCACTTATTGAAACCAAGAAAATAACAAACACGCTAAACTGAAACATCGGTATATTNGGAAAAAAAAAAAAAAAAAAAAAAAAAGAATCTATGTGAATTAAAAAATCAATCAAAAATCGTATCACTCCCTGACTACCACATCTTAGTGGTGGATTCGAAGTTAGTGGTGGAGTTTCTTCAGTTAGTGGTGAAGTTAGTACGACTCACCCTTTGGCTTTCTTGATAAGTTCGTGTCATGATTTTTTTACTAAAAACTGGTTAGTCTGTGTTATTCATTGTGTATAGCGCCTAACCGATGGGTTAGGGAACTATTCGTTTACTAACAGTAGGATTGCATTTATTTGATTCTTTTCCTGATATTGTCCATCTAATTCTGTTGGAGGATGC
This sequence comes from Camelina sativa, assembly GCF_000633955.1. Taxonomy (NCBI): domain Eukaryota; kingdom Viridiplantae; phylum Streptophyta; class Magnoliopsida; order Brassicales; family Brassicaceae; genus Camelina; species Camelina sativa. The sequence continues at coordinate 10,704,710 of NC_025691.1, forward strand.
GAATGTAATTGCGTTTCCACTTCAAGTTCAGATGTAATTTTGTAGTTATTTCTTAATAAAATTAAGGGGATTGTGTATCCCCCTCTGTTTCACCAAAAAAAACGACAAACTAAAACTGCTAACAAACTTAAATTTACCATTAAATTTTTCCAATGCGACGGCGATTGGAGCATACTTGAGATATTGTGATTGGACTGATGAGTGAGCCGTCGACTCAGTCATCCGGTTCAACTTCTTATTAGTTCGGTATTGTTTGTACATTTGTGTTTGTTTCCCATTTGTGATTTGAAACAGTTTAGATGATGCCCCATAGCTTCTACTTTATTTTTAGTGCCATTGATAGGCAAAATGGTAAAATAGTGAGTGTTAGAGGAGCTGGCACTTTAACAATAGATTCGAAAGATATGAATATGTTTAGATATCCCACTACCAATCATTACGGTAAATAATCCACTAATGCTATCGCGAAACTGCTAGCTTCGGTAGTATAGTATGAAAACATGTTACTAGACGAAACATACATATATGGTAATCAATAGCATAACTTTCTACAAGCCAATAGCATCAAGAAGCTCAGAATGCTTAGAAACAGGAACAAGGGAATTCGCCACAATGGCGCCACTAGCTGCCACTGCAGGAACTCCAATCCCGGGAAAGGTCGAGTCACCGCAGCACAAAAGCTGCGGAATAGGAGTGGAATGGCCAGGAAACGTACCTTTCCCAGCCTCTATGGCAGGCCCATACGTTCCTCTATTCCTCCTTAGAAACCTCTGATGCGTTAATGGTGTTCCAACCAAACTCACCTCGCACTTTTCTCTCTTGAACCCGGGCCCTAATGCCCGCTCAACTGCTCTCCACATCACCTTCACCAATGATACCAGTACATTCTCGTTGAGATTTGGGTTTACGTATTCAGAGCACTGTAGCTTAAAAAAAATGAATATGTACCTCGGACCGTTGGGATTTGAGATTCTTGTACTCGGCACTTCTCCTGTCAAGACCTTCCCAGAGACTGAAAGGTTCGGTTCCAGGACAGTAAGCATGCAAAACATGTTTTCCTGGTGGCGCAAGGTTCGGGCTAAGAACACTAGGGACTGATATCAGAACCACATTCTGGTCAGCATCCACACCGCGGTCCCAGTCATTCACAACAATGTGATGAATCTCAAGGTCATCTGCTATTCCCTGTTCCAGTTCCACTTATTGAAACCAAGAAAATAACAAACACGCTAAACTGAAACATCGGTATATTGGATTTTGGTTTTCTTATGTTTTCCTTCTATACCTCTGCGTCGAATCCCAAGTGAAGATGCATGAATGATTCACATTGTGGCGTCGTGTTCACATTATTAACGTATGAATCTGGGAGAGCTCCTGGAGGTAAGAGCTTTAACGTGTCCCACATCGACGCATTGCTAACCACCGCTTTTCTAGCTCGAATGAACTGAAACATTTTCAAATAATCGAAATGAGCAATGATGAGAAAACAGAAGAGAGACTTAATATATATTTATGTAACGTCATGAACTCATCATACTTGACCATTCTTTAGCTTGACTCCAACAGCTGTACCATTCTCGATGACAATGTGCTCGACATGGCTTTTAAGAGAGAGACGTCCCCCAAACTTCTCTAAGCCACGGACAAGCGCTTCAACCACCGCACCACTGCCATCAATTGGGTACTCCAATGTGCAACCTGGCTTGTACCATTCCGCAAACATGTAGATCTGCACACATAAGAAGCAGAGACTTTCATTTTAACCCGATCTTATAAGAAGCAGAAACTATCATGTAAGAAGCACCAAAAGTATGATAATCTTGTTTCTTCTTGTGCAAAGACTCTATGTAAGACATGTTTTGGAATGAAGGATACAGTTAAGATGTTATACCAAACAAATCAAGTTAGTAATGGACGTAATATTGCAGTTACAGTTTTGAGGATATATGGATACCATCTCGGCTGAGAGTATGCCATCAGATTTGACCCCTGCGAGAAGGAATGCGAGAAGATCAATCCAGTTTCGTATAAAAGGGTCTTTCAACCCCAAAGAATCAACGATCTCCGAGAAAGGGCGGAGAAGCTTTGTGGCGCCCAATGCCCCTTTAGGACCCATTGCGATGAAAGATTTTAAAAGGGAAGGAGCATATCTAACAAGAAAAAAAAAAACAGAGAAGCCATTTCAAAAATACACCAAGCAAAAGATGACTATAACTAATGCTACTGACATAGATATCTGATATATATACCTAGCAGCAGCCGTGGAGAGAACACCAAGATCCCCACGAATAGACAACGGTGGTAACGCCATTGCAGCAGAAGACAGAGGGAGTATTGCTCCCTGCAGGTTCATCATAGTCATGTGGTTATTAGCAGATGAGATCTCACGAGTAGATGTATGTCATTTATATTCAGACATAGGCACCCACAAGAAGCTTTTCCCACTCCTGGACTGCGCTTAGACCAGCATATGTCTCTAAATCCTAAAGAAAATATAACACTAAACAAGATCAGTGACACAACCTCAAAGAAGTTACATACGCTAAACTTCTTTACCTTAAAAAAATCCGTAGGGCCTATGCGTGACAAGAAGTCCCCTTCTGGTAAGTAGACCATCCAAGAATCATATTTGCTACATGGAAGTGATTCCCCTAAAGCATCAAGAACCTGAAAAACAAAAAACACAATCACCCAAAATGAATAAGAGAACATGACAAAGACTCTGATCAATTTCATTTCCGATCCAAAATCCCAAAAGGAAGAGAAACATATTACTTGAGCGAGTGGGTTAGCTTGAGGACCTCGTGATTGCAAACCAGAAAACAGAGAAGGGCCTGAGTCAAACTTGTACCCTTTGATCTCAAAGGAATGAGCCGCGCCACCGGGCTGGTCATGACTCTCCAATACAAGCACATCCTGACCATATCTAGCTAACAATGCACCACAACATAATCCCCCTATACCACTTCCAATAACCACAACATCTGCTTCAGACTTCCCTACAAAACACACCAACCAGGCAACCATACAGTAAATTATGAGTTACAGGACATAGAAACTTAATAACCCTTGGAATATCTGTAACTGTTCAATTAGACAACTACATAATAACAGTAAGAGCCTAAGAGGCCTAATTTTTGTTTGCTACTCTCTACACACATTTCAAGAAACAAGAAGAGAGAAAGAGTGAACCAGAGAAGGATTCTTTAATGGGAAGATTGCCATTGGAAGATGATGATGATGAAGACGAAGACCGTATGAAGGAAGATCTGACCGTTGGTCGTCTAAAGTTATAGAGAGACGGAGACTGAAGGGTCCAACCGCAGAGATTAGCGGCCATAGGAGGGGAGAGAGAGAAGAGAATGATGTGTCCTGTCTCTCTGTTGTGTGTGGATTTGGCGGGCTTATTGTTCTTACAGATCAAAAAGAGGCCTTGAAGCAGCCACGTTACATGCACTAGCTTTCTTCTTCTTCTTTTTTTGTTTTATGGCCTAAATTAAGATAGGCATAGCTACTATTTGCTCAGGCCCATAAATGATTTAAAAATAAAAATAATGATAATAATAAAGGAGAAGAAGAAAGAAAGAAAAAAAAAATTAAGAAACATATCTTAAAATCTAGATTCCTTACTAGTATGCCAGTAAAAAGTTGGGGATGTGAATGTAGTCCCAGTAGTTAAAGTCCACTTGTTTCTACCATCTCCACCGAGTTCGATGGAAACTCCTTCAAAAAAATATGAAAGACGTCACTAAAAAACGGTTTCTAAAAATACCTACTTGAAAATGCAATGAAACTCAAAGATCTTACTTTTGTTAATTTGATAAAGATTTAAAAATGAATAATACATAATATTCGTATTGCAATAACTCATGATTTTGATTAAAAAAAATTAAAATCAACTTCACATGATTCACAAATTAAGTAAAGAGATTTTTAACAATTATACCAAATTGGAAACTCATTCTTTCTGGATGTACCACATACGTAAACTCCTTTTTCAATGTACCACACATGTCTATCAAAATGACTATTGTAGCCTCCAATTTCTTTACATTAAAGAACAATAGAAAAATGTTTATTTGTTTTTTTATTAATAAAAAAAACTTCTTTCGGGTCTTTTCAGTTTTTCCCACGCCGGTGCACAACAGTCAAATTTCGAATTAAAGCTCTGAGATAGAACAACTAAAATACCAGCTTTGAAGAGAAAAAGAGATAATATCAATTTCAATTAATCGGTTAAACAAAATGACGGAAGAAGAGGAACTGGTTTCTACGTGAATGAGATAGGTGAAGATCTCATTTAAAAGTGTAATTAATTTGTGCAAGATTTTACTTAGGATGAAATAGCGCTGTCACGTATTTTAGTTCGTGGAGTAAATGAAACGAAAACGTTTTAAGCTCTGTTTTTTTTTTTTCGACGTCCCACATCGACAACGTGAAGGATAAGTTTTGTTGTTTATATATCGCTAGAGATCATTGATGGTCATCTGGATGATGACATATAACCGTGCGACTTGAGTGTGATTGACGGCTGTGTCTCCTTTGGGATTCTCTGCGCTGTAGACGATTCGCCACCTGGTTAGGTCTTCCTTTCCGGGGATGGTCGCACGGTTGTCTGACAGGTTAACTTTTTTGTGTTGTCGATTACTTTTGTCTAATTCTAGGGTTAGTTAAGACCTCTCAGAACAAAGCCATAACCCCGTGATCTTCCTGTATCTCCATGATACACAACCCTCGCCCCAACCACATCTCTGCACTCTCTTAAGGCTTCAGCTAATGGGAATTTTTGGTTTGAATATCTAAGCTGCAAGGTTAATTTGTAATTTTGTTTGAAAATATGAACCATTACATTCTTTCCATTATATTGTGGATAATGAAGATGGATGTTTACTTGCAGGTTTCATGAGTTGTAAGTTTTTAATGAGTTGCAGACGAGGGTCACAAATTTTTATTTATTTAGTTAAGTGAACAGTCAAATACATTATCACTGTAAAAAGAAGGAAGGATGAAGTAACATTTCGAGATGACATAAGGTATAGATAAATTGTTTTTGCAGCTTGAGTAACTAACTTATTGTTGTTGATCGCATTTGAGCATATTTTTAGGAAAAAAATGATATTATGTTGTTATGATAGAAATCACATTTGGTAATAACACGGTTCATAGAGAAATTGGTAACAAATGACCCATATAATATTGTGTCAGTCATCATGGCTTTTAAGACCATGAATTTTATGTTGCCTCACATCAATACATATTGAAAGGTTTGAAAAGTATCCATATGTGAGTCTTGCATTCTGTAAGATATTAAAGAATTTATCTTTCTCACTATTGGTGAGCTTGAAAGATGTTGGAGGTACTTTTCATTATGCCCATAATTCAGAACGCACACCTAACTTGTGCATACCTAATTTACTTAGTCTATTATTTTAGTTACATCTTTAGTAGTTTTCTATCTTCAGCTTACGTACGTTCTTCTATGCATGTTCTACTCAACTGCCCCATGTCATTTCATCAGACTTCTGATACGTTTTGGTTGTTATTCTTAAGAACAGACAAGATGAATAAGAATACAATACTCTTTATTTAGAATAAGACAACGGTACAAGCCAAGAGAAATGTTTATGGAGTCTCTTCCCTCCCCCTTACACTCTTTACCAAATCCTCCACAATGTTCCCCATTCCCCCCACCTACTACATAAGTACTACTTGTGGTATCCCTGCCCCATCCCAAAGAACCGTTACAGCCTCTGCAACACGACAGTGACACTTATTCCCTAATAAGACACATGACCCTCCCACAAGGCCCACTACACTACTGGATCCCCCTTAGTAAACTACTTAGCCACTTGGGCTTTTCTTCTTCCTTTGATATTGATAGAGGATAGGAGGATGTTGGACCTCAAATGTATCATTACCCCCGCCTTTGAAATTCACCTTGTCCTCAAGGTTGAATCCTGGAAACTGTCCCTTCATGGTGCTTACCCATTCCCATGAGCACTCGAAATCCGGTAAGCCCCTCCACTTAATTAGGACTTCCGCCTGACCTGAAACAGGGTTCTTGCGAACGTCCAGTATTGCCTCCGGTTCGGCTTCCAGTACTCCGTCATCCGTGAGCTGCTCAGGAAGAGATGCGGCCACAATCTGATCCCCCACGGCCTTTTTCAGTTGAGACACGTGAAAGGTGGGGTGAATCTTTGCTTCCTCAGGAAGTTTCAGGCGATATGCGACCTTCCCCACTCTGGCTTCGATGGCATAGGGTCCATAGAACCTGGCTGCTAATTTCTCGTTGGCTCTTCTGGCCAGAGAACGACGTCTGAAAGGTCGCATCTTCAGATATACTTGCTCCCCTACTTTGAACTCTACCTCTCTTCGATGAGCATCTGCCCTTTTCTTCATGCGTTGTTGAGCCTTGTGAAGATGTCCCCTGATCAATCCCAGCACTGCGTCTCTTTCCCGTAACTGAGTCTCCAACTCTGCATTGGAGGTGGAGCCATTCTCGTACTTCACCAGTGTGGGGGGTTCACGGCCGTAGACAGCTTGAAACGGGGACATACGAATGGTCGAGTGATAAGAAGAATTGTAAAACAGTTCAGCCCAGGGGAGGAACCGTGACCAAGTGCGAGGCTGTTCCCCTGCGAAACACCGCAAGTAGGTCTCTAGGCTCCTGTTGGTGACCTCCGTCTGTCCATCAGACTGAGGGTGGTAAGCTGTGCTAAAGCAGAGGGTGGTACCTGCTAAGCGAAAGAGCTCCTTCCAGAACTGGCTAGTGAAAACTTTATCACGGTCCGAGACGATGGTGCGAGGGAACCCATGTAGACGCAGAATCTCCTGAATGAACAGGTTGGCGACGTCCGTAGCTGTAAAGGGGTGTTTAATGAGCGAGAAATGAGCGTACTTGGATAGGCGATCTACCACCACCAAGACAGCGTTGTTCCCACCAGATTTTGGTAACCCCTCTATGAAATCCATAGAGATGTCTTCCCAGAATTTCTCCGGAACAGGTAAGGGTTGTAGCAGACCACCGGGGGCCAAGGTTGAATATTTGTAACGCTGACAAACCGCACAGGCTGCCACATGCCTTCGAATATCAGTCATCATACCCTCCCAGTAGAATAAATCCCCGATCCTCTTCTGTGTTTTCAGAACGCCCCCATGACCCCCTAGCTTTCCATCATGGAATTCTCGCATTATCAACCCCGTAACTGCCGAAGAGCTGGGTATCACTAACCTCCCTTGCCTCAGCAACCTCCCCTGCACCAAGGAGAACTCAGGGTACAAGTTACCTCCTTCTCGCAGGTCTTTGATGATGCCCTGCAGTTCAGGATCCTTATCGACCTCGGCACAAATCTCTTCTAGCTGAATGGCTGCTGGAACTGATATTGCAAACAACGACGGTACCATCCCTTTACGGGACAAGGCATCAGCTGCCTTATTCTCCAACCCCAGCTTATACTGGATGTCAAAGTCAAAGCCCAGCAACTTCGTTAGCCATCTCTGATACTCCATGTTGATTTCTCTCTGTTCCAGCAAGAACTTCAGACTTTTTTGATCTGTCCTCACCAAAAACTTTCTGCCAAGGAGGTAGTGTCGCCATTTCTGTATTGCTAGTACAATGGCCATAAGCTCGCGCTCATAAACGGACTTGAGTCGCTGCCTATCCGTCAGAGCCTGACTGTAGTAAGCGATGGGTCTCTCTTTTTGCATAAGAACAGCACCCAAACCCACCCCCGACGCATCAGATTCCACGACAAACACCTCTGTAAAGTCGGGTAAGGCTAGAACGGGAACAGTTGTCATCGCCTTTCTGAGATTGACAAACGCTGCCTCGCTCTTCTCAGTCCACTCGAACTGATCCTTCTTTAGCAAATCAGTGAGTGGTCTAGCTATCTCTCCATAGCCTTGTACAAATTTTCGATAGTACCCAGTCAGCCCCAGGAACCCTCTTAAAGCTTTGATGTTAGCAGGAGCCTCCCATTCCACCATAGCTTGTATTTTGCTTGGATCAGCAGACACCCCTTCTGGTGAGATCACATGTCCCAAATAGGCTATCTCGGTAGTGCCAAACTAACACTTTTTCTGGTTAGCATACAACTGATGCTTATGAAGCAGTTTGAGAACCTCTCGTAGATGATCCTGATGCTCCTCTTTCGAACGACTATAAATGAGGATATCATCAAAGAAGACAAGCACGAATCTTCGGAGAAAGGGTCGGAACACCTCATTCATCAAGGACTGAAAGGTAGCTGGTGCGTTTGTGAGGCCAAAGGGCATCACTAGAAACTCATAGTGACCGTCATGAGACCTAAACGCGGTTTTTGGGACATCCTCTACTTTGACCCGGATTTGATGGTAGCCTGAGCGCAAGTCTAACTTGGAAAAGATGTTTGCACCGTGGAGCTCGTCTAGTAGCTGATCAATCATCGGAATAGGGAAACTGTCAGGTACCGTGGCTTTGTTAAGAGAACGATAGTCCACACAAAACCTCCAGCTGCCGTCTTTCTTTTTGACCAGGAGTACCGGACTTGAAAACGGACTACCGCTTTCGCGAATGATCCCTGCAGCTAACATCGTGGCAATCTGTCTTTCTATTTCTTCTTTTTGGGCGTGTGGGTACCGGAATGGCCTCACACTGACCGGTTCACTGTCAGGTTTCAGAACGATGGAGTGCTCTTTACCCCGACAAGGAGGAAGCCCTTGTGGTTCCGAGAACACACTAGAGAATTCCTCCAACACGGCCCGGTAGTATATGGGGGCACCTTCTTCACTTTCCTCGGTCGAGGCTTGTATTCCCGCATATTCCACAAACAACCCTTCTCCATCCTGTTGTACGGTCTTCCAAAGGGCCTTGAAGGAGATGGCCGAGTTCTTCAAACTAGGATCTCCCAACAAGGTCACCCATTCTCCGCCCATCATAAAGGCCATCCGTTGCTCGCGCCAGTTTACTCTCGTGTCCCCCAGGGATTCCAGCCACTGCATTCCCAATATCACATTCGCCTCTCCCAACTCCAAAGGCAAGAAGCTAGTGATGAGAGTGTAACCCGGCAGTTGCAACCTCACACACTGGCACACTCCGCTTCCCCTTACCATTACACCGTTGCCCATACGCACCCCATACCATGTGGTTCCTCTAGGTACTATTCCCAACCTGTGAGCCATCGCCTTCGATATGAAGTTGTGGGTGGCTCCACTATCAATCATCACCACGACCTCTTCTCCTTGTACATTTCCCTTCAACTTCATGGTTCGCGGAGAGGATATACCGGCGGCGGACTGGATGGATAGCGCCGCAAACTCCGGGACCTCGACCAACTCCGCCTCGTGTTCCTCTCCGTCGTCGTTTCCGCACAACCCTTTGTCGTCCTCCGTCGCCACCAGGATCTGAAGCCCCTTGAACCGACATCGGTGTCCGGCTTGATACTTCTCATCACACCGGAAACACAATCCTTTCGCCCGACGATCGTTGGCCTCTGCGTCCGTCAGTCGCCTGAATGGTGGTCGTCTCGACTCGGGATTCTTGTAATTAGGGTTTGAGCTTTTGTCCCCACTTGGTCGTAACGATGTCGTTTTGGGCTCGGTTGTAATTAACGACTTATGAGAAGATAAACCCGTACCAGTCTGATAGGACCCACGTGACGAGTGTTTGTCCCCCGGGTTTCTCACTGGAGCTCGGCTCGCGACTTCCCAACCCGTCGGCGCCGGTGAATCGCCTTGTCCTTCCCAGTCTTCGACCAGTCGAGACAGATCCATCATTTTCTGCAATGTTCTCGGCTCGAACATCTTCACCCCTTTTCTAACCTTCGGTTTCAACCCTATCATGAAAGCCATCTCTAACACTTTCTCAGACACCTCCGGGGCGTTAGAGGCTAGTGCAATGAAAGCCCTGCAGTATTGCCCTGCGGATTCCTCTTGACGGAGTAGTAGCAGCCGTTCGCCGGCGGTTAAGTCGTGAGTCGTGGCAAAGTTGTCCAAGACTCTGTTTTTCAACTGCTCCCAGCTGAGGAAAGGGTTCCGTACCTTCTCCCAACAGTACCACGTGAGTGCATCCCCGACAAAACATACTCTTACTGCTCGCAACTTTTCCTCCTCCGTGAACTCCTGCAGCTCGAAGTGCTGTTCCAACCTGAGAACCCAGCTTTCCGCCTCTTCTCCTTCGAACAGAGGAAGCTCGATCCTTTGAGAGAGCGGTTCTTTCTCCTCCACCGGTTGGTTCCGTTGAAGGGTTTCTCCCACCTCCATCGTAGGGCTCTGTGGAAGGCGTCGTTGTGACTCCTCCACGCTTGGCTTTTCCACGCCGGAGACCTGAGAGTCATCCTCGTTCCCCTTGGACGTACCCCACGTACGTCTCTTTTCTTCCGCCATTCTTCTTTCCAGCTTCTCTAGCACATCCAGTTTTCCCAGCTGCTTTTCAAAGACGTCCAACTTGCCCAGTTGCTTCTTCATAGCACTGACGTCAGATTCCAAGCTCGACAGCTGCTGAACTTCTTTCTGAATGCTCTCCATTACCTTCTCTAACTCCTCCACCTTCTTGAGCGCCATCTAGATGATTGGTTTCCCA
>NC_025691.1:10716388-10739992 GCF_000633955.1 Camelina sativa
CTGTCAGGTACCGTGGCTTTGTTGAGAGAACGATAGTCCACACAAAACCTCCAGCTGCCGTCTTTCTTTTTGACCAGGAGTACCGGACTTGAAAACGGACTACCGCTTTCGCGAATGATCCCTGCAGCTAACATCGTGGCAATCTGTCTTTCTATTTCTTCTTTTTGGGCGTGTGGGTACCGGAATGGCCTCACACTGACCGGTTCACTGTCAGGTTTCAGAACGATGGAGTGCTCTTTTCCCCGAGAAGGAGGAAGCCCTTGTGGTTCCGAGAACACTCTAGAGAATTCCTCCAACAAGGCTCGGTAGTATATGGGGGCACCTTCTTCACTTTCCTCGGTCGAGGCTTGTATTCCCGCATATTCCACAAACAGCCCTTCTCCATCCTGTTGTACGGTCTTCCAAAGGGCCTTGAAGGAGATGGCCGAGTTCTTCAAACTAGGATCTCTCAACAAGGTCACCCCTTCACCGCCCATCATAAAGGCCATTCTCTGCTCGCGCCAGTTTACTCTCGTGTCCCCCAGGGATTCCAGCCACTGCATTCCCAATATCACATTCGCCTCTCCCAACTCCAAAGGCAAGAAGCTAGTGATGAGAGTGTAACCCGGCAGTTGCAACCTCACACACTGGCACACTCCGCTTCCCCTTACCATTACACCGTTGCCCATACGCACCCCATACCATGTGGTTCCTCTAGGTACTATTCCCAACCTGTGAGCCATCGCCTTCGATATGAAGTTGTGGGTGGCTCCACTATCAATCATCACCACGACCTCTTCTCCTTGTACATTTCCCTTCAACTTCATGGTTCGCGGAGAGGATATACCGGCGGCGGACTGGATGGATAGCGCCGCAAACTCCGGGACCTCGACCAACTCCGCCTCGTGTTCCTCTCCGTCGTCGTTTCCGCACAACCCTTTGTCGTCCTCCGTCGCCACCAGGATCTGAAGCCCCTTGAACCGACATCGGTGTCCGGCTTGATACTTCTCATCACACCGGAAACACAATCCTTTCGCCCGACGATCGTTGGCCTCTGCGTCCGTCAGTCGCCTGAATGGTGGTCGTCTCGACTCGGGATTCTTGTAATTAGGGTTTGAGCTTTTGTCCCCACTTGGTCGTAACGATGTCGTTTTGGGCTCGGTTGTAATTAACGACTTATGAGAAGATAAACCCGTACCAGTCTGATAGGACCCACGTGACGAGTGTTTGTCCCCCGGGTTTCTCACTGGAGCTCGGCTCGCGACTTCCCAACCCGTCGGCGCCGGTGAATCGCCTTGTCCTTCCCAGTCTTCGACCAGTCGAGACAGATCCATCATTTTCTGCAATGTTCTCGGCTCGAACATCTTCACCCCTTTTCTAACCTTCGGTTTCAACCCTATCATGAAAGCCATCTCTAACACTTTCTCAGACACCTCCGGGGCGTTAGAGGCTAGTGCAATGAAAGCCCTGCAGTATTGCCCTGCGGATTCCTCTTGACGGAGTAGTAGCAGCCGTTCGCCGGCGGTTAAGTCGTGAGTCGTGGCAAAGTTGTCCAAGACTCTGTTTTTCAACTGCTCCCAGCTGAGGAAAGGGTTCCGTACCTTCTCCCAACAGTACCACGTGAGTGCATCCCCGACAAAACATACTCTTACTGCTCGCAACTTTTCCTCCTCCGTGAACTCCTGCAGCTCGAAGTGCTGTTCCAACCTGAGAACCCAGCTTTCCGCCTCTTCTCCTTCGAACAGAGGAAGCTCGATCCTTTGAGAGAGCGGTTCTTTCTCCTCCACCGGTTGGTTCCGTTGAAGGGTTTCTCCCACCTCCATCGTAGGGCTCTGTGGAAGGCGTCGTTGTGACTCCTCCACGCTTGGCTTTTCCACGCCGGAGACCTGAGAGTCATCCTCGTTCCCCTTGGACGTACCCCACGTACGTCTCTTTTCTTCCGCCATTCTTCTTTCCAGCTTCTCTAGCACATCCAGTTTTCCCAGCTGCTTTTCAAAGACGTCCAACTTGCCCAGTTGCTTCTTCATAGCACTGACGTCAGATTCCAAGCTCGACAGCTGCTGAACTTCTTTCTGAATGCTCTCCATTACCTTCTCTAACTCCTCCACCTTCTTGAGCGCCATCTAGATGATTGGTTTCCCAAGAACACTGCTCTGATACCAATTTGATACGTTTTGGTTGTTATTCTTAAGAACAGATAAGATGAATAAGAACACAATACTCTTTATTTAGAATAAGACAACAGTACAAGCCAAGAGAAATGTTTATGGAGTCTCTTCCCTCCCCCTTACACTCTTTACCAAATCCTCCACAATGTTCCCCATTCCCCCCACCTACTACATAAGTACTACTTGTGGTATCCCTGCCCCACCCCAAAGAACCGTTACAGCCTCTACAACACGACAGTGACACTTATTCCCTAATAAGACACATGACCCTCCCACAAGGCCCACTACACTACTGGATCCCCCTTAGTAAACTACTTAGCCACTTGGGCTTTTCTTCTTCCTTTGATATTGATAGAGGATAGGAGGATGTTGGACCTCAAATGTATCAACTTCAGACCGCGTCAACTCTTGTTCCTCAATCCTGATCAATGTTTCATGTCCTCTTCAGCTGCTGCTACTTCAACAAGGACGTGCATATAACTTCATCATCACCACTTTCTACTCCCACAAGTTCTTTCAAAATCAATACAGACACATCAAGTTTCAGACTAGGGATAAGGAGGTCAGTTTATGAGGTCTAGACATAAAAAAAACCCCACATACCTTTTCTTGGCTTTTAATTTAATGCGTTTGGTTTGGTAATTGTTTGACTTTCTAGCAGATAAAGATAGTAGTAGCCGCTGTTGAGACCATGATTTTAAAATCGTTGAATAGTAGTTCACACAGTAACATTATAACCGCCTAATCTTGTCAGTTGTAATCTGAATTGATTTTAGATATATATGTCTTTAAAAAATACAGAGAACATAGCCGACTAGACCATGTGGCATTCAGTTAACACAGTTAATACAATGACGAAACTAAATGAGTATGAGGAGTTTGGTACCTAATCGTTAATTCTCTAACATAACTCAAAACCTGTTCGGGCTCCTACCACAACGTCCATGCATTCGATTGAATCCACTGAATTTTCTTTCCTTATATAAACTTGGATGGTAACACACAGCATTGGCACTATAGCAAACACATTTTCTAAAGATTCTTTTTTCTATATCCAAATATTATTTGAGTAAGAATGATGATGGTAGGCTTAATTGAAGTCTTCATCATCATCGCATTCCTTTTTTTCTTTGTATTCCAACGTTTCTTCCTCCACAAGAAATCTCAGGGAAACCCTTTGTTGAAGAACTGGCCTTTCCTAGGGATGCTGCCAGGCTTGCTCCATCAAATCCCTTGATTAATTGACTGGACCACTGAGGTTCTTGAGGCCAGTGATCTGACTTTTGCTCTCAAAGGGGCATGGTTTACTGGAACAGACTTGTTATTTACGGCTGATCCAAGGAACATCCATCACATACTAAGTTCAAACTTTCGGAACTACCCAAAAGGACCTGAATTCAGGAAGATCTTTGATATTTTGGGAGATGGAATTTTAGCTGCTGATTCGGAGCTGTGGGAGGATCTAAGGAAGTCAGGTCATACAATTTTCCACCATCAAGATTTCCTTGAGATCTCAGTGAGTAGCAATGTAAGTAAGTTAAGGAAGGATCTTGTTCCTTTTCTTGATAATGCTGCTGAGGAAAAATCATCATAGATTTACAAGATTTGTTGCAAAGATTCATGTTTGATACTTCTATGGTTTTAATGACTGGTTATGATCCAATGTCTCTATCCATTGAAATGCCGGAAGTTGAGTTTGGTGAAGCTGTCGACCTCAGTGAAGAAGCAATCTTCTATAGACATTTGTGGAAGCTTTAATACTGGATTGGGATTGGTCTTGAGAGGAAGATGAGAGCTACAATGGTCACTATCAATCAAATGTTAGCAAAGATCATATCTTCAAGAAGAGAGGAGATAAGTCGTGGGACGAGAGAGGCATCAATGGACGTGTTAACGTATTATATGAATGTGGACACAACCAAATATAAGCTCTTGAAACCGAGAAGTGATAAGTTTATAAGAGATGTTGTTTTAAGTCTATTGGTAGCAGGAAGAGACACCACAAGCTCAGCTCTTACTTGGTTCTTATGGCTCCTTTCTACACATCCCCAAGTTATGGGCAAGATCCGAGATGAGATCAAGACAATGTTTGATCCTTCAAATCTTGAGAAGCTCGTGTATCTACATGCTGCCTTGTCCGAATCTATGAGACTTTATCCACCAGTTCCCTTGAATCACAAGTCGCCATCAAAGTTAGGGGTGTCAAAATGGGTAACCCGACCCGACCCGACTCATACCCACATGGGTATGAGACTTTCGTGGGCGGGTTCAACCCGACCCATTTATTGTAATAGGTTGAATTTATATACCCAAGTCCAATAATAGAAAATCCAATGGCTAAATGGATTATATGGGTTACCCATATATAAATAAAATAAAATAAAATAATTAATATTCAATACATAACATATTATATAAAATAGAATTATAAAACCAACCAAAATTTTCAATCTTAAAATAATAATATCTAGATATTAAAATAGAAAAAGCATCATAAAATTCTAAAGCCAAAAATCCATAAAACCAAAATAAAAAAAAACCATTCTTTAATTTAAATAAAAACCATTCTTAATTAAAAAAAACACTTGAATCTTCTTTAGATGATCCAGTCCGATTCTTTAACTTCATAGTTTTCATTCTTCATCTTCCGCTTCATTTTCTACAAATTATTTGGGACAAATAATCAAATATTAGAAACTTGGCTATAATAATAAAATTATAACAATAATTTTTCTCTTTGTATATGAAAAATTTACCTTTTTCATCACCTGTAAAACCAAATAACCAAGATCTAGTGCAAAGTAAGGCTTGAACATGCTTAGGAAGAAGTCGACTCCGGTATTTGTTAAGAACACGAGAACCAATACTGAAAGATGATTCTGAAGCTACTGTAGTAATAGGAATACTGAGCACATCCAATGCCATACGTGATAAAGCACCAAATCGATTACTATTATCTTTCCAGTAATCCAAAACACACATGTCAGGAAAATTCTTCATCTCTAATTTTGGTTCATCCAAGTAAATATCCAAGAGTGACTTTCCCTCATCCGAAACATTAGGAGCATCATCCAAATCAAACAAGTCCTACATTATGCCAACGTCAAACATGTTATCATATGACTAATAAATTATTAATAAAAAAAACTATGAATATTAAAACTTACGTCATCAAATTGTTCTCTACCATGTTCAGTGGAATGATGATGAGAAGAAGATGTTGTTGCAGAGTTCGTGGGCATCGGAAACTTGCACATGTATTCGCCAAACAACGTAGTCATTTTATCTCTCAAATAATTTACCTTTGCTTGACAAGTACTTGGATCGAGCTCATCGTAAAGACGGGTCAAGAGCTTAAACTTCATTCTAGGATCAAGAACAGCATCCATTGCAAGTATAACACTGTATTGTTCCCAATACTTATCGAACTTAATCCGCATTCTACAAGCCATTGCTTTGATAAGCTCATCACCGTTTGTTTCATTCTCTTTCAGCAAACGCTCAATCTTCAACACATGCCCAAAATAGAGATTAGATGTAGAGTAGCTTACCTGACATTAGTGTGGTAATCTTGTAGAATGGCTTCAAAATGTCACATATTTTTGATGCTCTCGCCCATTTTTCATTCGATGGACAACTCTTGTAGCTTTTATCAACCACCTGAAATCTATTAAAAGCTCGTTGATATTTTAAAGCTTTCTCGAGCATCAAAAAAGTTGAGTTCCATCTAGTCTGAACATCCAGAGACAAAACTACCCCGTTGCCACCTTCTACGCATTGCTCGAACATAATCCCTCTTGATTTTGAAGCTTTGACATACTTGACACTATCTCTGATCTTGGTTAAAGCACTACTAATAATCTTTAGTCCATCTTGCACAATAAGATTTAGAATGTGCGCACAACATCGAACATGGAAGAATTCACCTCCACATAACAAGTTGTCATCCAAATTAAGCCGCTCTTTTAGTATCTCTTGCATTGTGTCATTCGCTGAAGCATTATCTAGAGTAAGAGTGAATATTTTTTCTTCAATTCCCCACTCTTTGAGACAATCATGGATTTTAGTAGCCAAAGCATCGCCGGTGTGTGGAGGAGGTATGTCACAAAATGACAAGATCTTGCTATTCAAAGTCGAGTTTTCATCAACGTAATGGGCTGTCAAAGATATATAACCTTCACCAGAAATTGCTGTCCAACAATCTGAAGTTAAACATATCCTACTCTGAATCCTTTCCAACTCTATCTTCAGCTTATTCTTCTCACTCTCCCAAGTTTTAACAACGTCCATCGCTGCTGTGTTTCTAGTGTAGTAGTTGTAATCTGGATTTAGATACTGAAAAAACCCTCTCAGCTCTTCATACTCAACAACAGCAAAAGGAAGATCATGTCGAATTATAACCCTACTGAACTTCTCCCGAACAACACTTTGATCAATCTTCAATTTCCTAGTCTTTCCATCTGCATCAGTTAGTACATCAGCTATATTCCGATATTTTGCCTTCTTAATGCATCTCAGATGATGACGCTTCATAGGAGATGTTCCTGTGGTAGATTCAAACACAAGTTTATCACCACAATAGTTACACTGAACTCGATTCTGGTCATCGGCACCTTTTCCAATATGTGTAAAATGTTTCCACATTTTTGAAGTTTTTTTCCTTGGTTTACGAGATTTTTCCTGCGGCTCACCTCCAGCTTCATCACCTATTGATGGCTCGTTGGTTAGATCAATATCATCATCCTCATCCATCATCATCTCTTCTTCGTCAGCCACGTTTGACTCCCAATCATCCATATTATCTGTCCAAAAAAAAAAAATTATATATTAGTCAAAGTTATCATGCATGGCATGGGTTTAGTTCAGATAAAAAAACATGCATGGGGTTAAATATGAAGTTATAATATAATCTATCGGTTCCAATACAAGGACGAACACAGGAAGCCATTAGCCAGTCTATTTTGTTTTTACATACATCATAACAGATGAACATGCATTTATAGGCAAAAATATGATTAATTATAATCTAGTAATATTGCAATTACATACCCTTAAACGAAGACGTTGACATGCTTTCGAATTCAGAATCAGATGACAAGAATGAATAAGAATGAAAAAAAGCAAGAAGAATGAGATACAAGAAGCAACTTATGAAGGAAAAAGAGAATGATGGCTCCTATTTATAATAGTAATACATGAACCTTTGCCAGAAAAAAAATTAGTAATACATGAACGAAAGAATAAACGCTTAACATTTATTTTTAGATCATTTACATTTATATATATATTTTTCCATTTTAATTTTCAGCTAAAAAAGAAAAACTTCACATTTACTTTAGATCATTTACATATAAATTATTATTTACTTTTTTTTTGTTTTTACCAAAGAAGAAAACTTAACATTTATTTTAGATATTTTACATAAATTACTTGTAAGAAAAAGACGAACCCATTGGACGAACCCATCAAAACCTATTTATTTATATGGATATAAAAACTTAACCCATACCCG
Source organism: Camelina sativa (assembly GCF_000633955.1). Lineage (NCBI taxonomy): Eukaryota > Viridiplantae > Streptophyta > Magnoliopsida > Brassicales > Brassicaceae > Camelina > Camelina sativa. The sequence continues at coordinate 10,724,048 of NC_025691.1, forward strand.
TTAAAATAATAGACAAACAGGGTAAACCCATGGGTTTTAACCCATTTTGACACCCCTAATCAAAGTCCGATGTGCTTCCAAGTGGACACACAGTTGAAGCACATGCAAAGATTATAATCTCTATTTACGCACTGGGAAGAATGAGATCTGTATGGGGAGAAGACGCATCAGATTTCAAACCAGAGAGATGGATTTCAGCCGAAGGAGTGCTAATTCATGAACCTTCATACAAGTTCCTTGCATTTAATGCCGGTCCCAAAGCTTGCTTGGGTAAGCATTTGGCTCTCTTGCAGATGAAGATAGTAGCTGTGGACATCATACGAAACTATGACTTTAAGATCGTCCATGGTCACAAGATCGAACCAGTTCCTTCTGTCATTCTCCGTATGAAGCATGGTCTTAAAGTTACAGTCAGTAAGAAGATATGATAGGCTTTGAAGTCTACGGTAAACTATATATATTCTCTTTTTAGTAAGTGATCCAGGTCATCCTTAAGGTGTTACGTACGTTTTGGTGTTGTTTCTATCTTCATTTTAGATATTTCAAGGTTTTGGGTTTTCCTTTACTCATTTAAAGTGAGATAACTATCCAACTACGATTAGGATCCGGTACCACGGTTTCTTTTCTCTATATTAACGTGGCTCATGGTGTTGTAAGAGCTCACGATATTTATTGAATTTACTCAAAAGGATTTCAACTATAAAACTCGAGTGTTCCTAAGGCATTTGAAGACTAAGAATCAACTAGTTCTTAAACCCGAGATAGAAAATGTTGTAAGGACTCCAGAAGATTTTAAAACACAAACAGAATACACCCCTATTGAAGAGCCTTTTCACTTAAAAGCATTTGGGGCGATTGGTCGCTGTCACTGTAAAACTAATACAATTAAACAATTCGAAATATAAATAATAATAATAATAATTAGTTAAATTAATTAAAAAAATTATGCTGATATTATCTTTCAACATCAATGTCTCACACACAAATCTCAACTCACCTACCCAAAATGTAATCACATCTTGAATCTCTAGCTCACGTTCTCTGCGTTCTATTGTCAATTAATGTCATATTATCAGACCACGTCAACTCTTGTTCAGCTGCTGCTATATCTTGTGGTAGTAGAAACATGAGGAGAATATATACATGTACTTGTGGAAGCTAAGTCACAAGATATTTCAAAAAAAATATACACAAGAGAAATATAAAGAATTCGTTGACGCTGTTTGACAAAAAAGAAAAAAGAAAAGAAACAGTTGACTCTATTCACCAAAGAGAAAATTAGAATAGTGTTGTTATGAAAACAAAAGAAAGCTCGTGTTCGTTATGGTGTTGACGTTATATGTTGAGACCAATTATAACATGTTTATCTAAACAAGTCTTTGGATGCACTAAGAGTAGACAATAAACACAATGTCTAGGAGAAAAATAAAAATTATCCGAAAACATATCAGAATCTATATCGAACTTTATTTTATATATGAGATACAACATAAATTTTACCTTAACATTGTAAACGCTAGGATAAAGAAAATGACTAGCATAATTTTGGAGTATTTTACTGTATATTGTTTGTTATTTGAGTTTTAATTTTGAAAATATTATATTTAAAAGGTGATCTTTTTTAGAAATTTTTACTAATCAATTCACTTTACTGAATTACCAATTGTATATGGTATTAAAATTGAAAAAGTTGCAAAAAAAGAAGTAAATATGTTTTTTTTTTAACAACAAACAAAAAAGAAGTAAATATTTAAAATATGAAAAATAACAAAATTTAGAAAGCTAGCTAGCATAAAGAAAACGTGAAGGTCATTTTCTAGTTGATTTTTAAATTATGGTACATAGCACGTGCCACAGTTAATCCAGCAGTTAATACAAGACAACAAATTAAATGAATTCGGCTTTGAGTCTCTATTAAAACCCCAAATTTGGTTCGGGCTCCTACTACAACGTTTATGCATTCAGTTTAATCATTAGTTGTCAACATCAACATTAGCACAAATTACTAAGATGTCGGTGTCCTTTGTTATCAAATACCTTTTAATTATAAAGGGTTATATATCAAACCAAGTTAATAAAGATACCTTGTTCAAGAAATCCTTTGTTTTAGAATGATGATCTTAAGCTTACTTGAAGTCTTCATCATAGCATTCCTTTTTTTCTTTGTATTCCAATGTTTCTTCCTCCACAAGAAATCTCACAAAAGCCCTTTGTTCAAGAACTGGCCTTTCCTCGGGATGATTCCAGGTTTGGTTGTCGAAATCCATCGAATATATGATTGGATGGTTGAGGCTCTTGAGGCCAGCGATCTGAATTTAGTTTTCAAGGGAGCCTGGTTTACTGGAACAGACTTGTTACTCACGGCTGATCCAAGGAACATCCATCACATACTAAGTTCAAACTTTCAGAATTACCCTAAAGGACCTGAATTCAAGAAGATCTTTGATATTTTGGGAGATGGAATTGTAGCCGCTGATTCTGAGTTGTGGGAGGATCTGAGGAAGTCAAATCACACCCTTTTTCACCATAAAGATTTCCTTGAGCTCGCGGTGAGTAGCAATATAAGTAAGTTGGAGAAGGGTCTTATTCCTTTGCTTGACAGAGCTGTTGAGGAGAACATAATCTTAGACTTACCAGATGTGTTTAAGAGATATATGTTTGATATTTCCTCGATTTCAATGACCGGCTATGATCCAATGTCTCTATCCACTGAAATGCCGGAAGTTGAGTTTGCTGAAGCTGTTGATCTCGGTGAAGAAGCGATCTTCTATAGACATCTCAAACCGGTTATTTTGTGGAAGCTTCAAAAATGGATTGGGATTGGTCTTGAGAGGAAGCTGAGAGTTTCGATGCTCACTGTCGATGAAATGCTTGCGAAGATCATATCTTCAAGAAGAGAGGAGATAAGCCGTGGGGAAAGAGAGACATCAATGGACGTGTTAACATATTATATTAACGTAGACACGATCAAATATAGGTTCTTGAAACCGAGAAATGATAAGTTTATCAGAGATGTTGTTTTTAGTCTGTTGATAGCAGGAAGAGACACCACAAGCTCAGCTTTCACTTGGTTCTTCTGGCTTCTTTCTATGCATCCCCAAGTTATGGCCAAAATACGACGTGAGATCAACACAAAGTATGATCCAGCAGATCTAGAGAAGCTCGTATATTTACATGCTGCCTTCTCCGAAACTATGAGACTCTACCCACCACTTCCCTTTAATCACAAGTCACCGTTGGAGTCCGATGTGCTTCCAAGCGGACACAAAGTTGAAGCGCATTCAATGATTCTAATTTCTATGTACGCACTGGGAAGAATGAGATCTGTATGGGGAGAAGACGCATCAGATTTCAAACCAGAGAGGTGGATTTCAGGAGGGCTAAGACATGAACCTTCATACAAGTTCCTGGTATTTAATTCCGGTCCAAGAACTTGCTTGGGTAAGTATTTGGCTCTCTTGCAGATGAAGATGGTAGCTGTGAACATCATACAAAACTACGACTTTAAGATCGTTGAAGGTCAAATGATCGAACCAGTTCGCTCTGTTATTCTCAGTATGAAGCATGGTCTCAAAGTCACGGTCAATAAGAAGATATGATTCTTAGCTTCTATGGTAACTATTACTATTCTCTTATTAACAAGTGAAGCAGCTGCACAGCCTTCTTAGGCTCCTCCTTGGGCTTTGCAGGCTGTGCAGCTGCTTTCTTAGTTGGAACTGGAGGGACAGCATCGGTCTGTTTGGCATCACCTAACACCTTCTTGAAGTTTGGCTGGTTCACCATTGTCCAGAAGTATCTCTCAACATGAGGGAACGCAGATGTAAATTTCTTGGTCATCACGGTTGCAAATCCCAAGTTCAAGTTGCAGATGGTTACGATATCAGCAAGGGTAACAGAGTGTCCAACAAGGTAAGTGTTGGAGGCGAGATGTGTGTTCAAAGCCTCAAGTCCCCTCTTCAATGCAGAAATAGCTGCTTCCTCAGCCTTCATTCATACAAAACCATTACAAAGATGAGAACAACGCTAGTCTACGATTAGTATTAGAGTGCAAGGGGTGCATAATTTTAAGCACAGAGAGTATATGAGACAAGAGATAAAAACTATGGTAAGCTTACAGGAGCAGAGAAAGGAGCATAGCCCAATCTTGGAGCAAACCACTTCAACATGTTAGCATCAATCTCCAACGAGGAGAAATCAATCCATTGCTCAATCTGAGCCTGAAAGGTCAATCCATACACATATACATTAACAAAAACGTGTAAGAAATAATATAAAGGAAAGCACGACGATAAACAAGAGCTTACGTATTCAATGAGGGAGGATCCGTTCAAAGAGTTTTCACCATTCTTACGGCTCACTGTATTGGGACATCAAAATAGTCATTATGTTAAATACTTTCAAACAATGAATCATGTAACACAGAAAGAAAAAGAAAAAGAACTTATACCATATCGGGCAATGGCATTGCTCTCAAAAATGGCACCTTCAGGAGTCTCAAGCACAGGAACCTAGTAAGATCATAACCTTCTATCAGCTAAGAAATCAAAGCAAACATCAATCAAAACAAACACCTTATGGAAACAGATTCCACACCTTTCCAATAGGGTTCATCTTAAGAAACTCAGGGGATTTGTTAGTGACGCCCATCTGAAAATCTGCAGCCTCCTCGATCTTCACACCTGCATACTCAGCAGCAACGAGTGCCTTAAAGGCACCTTTGTTTCCCTTGTATGTGTGCAAGACCTAGCAAGGTTCCCAAAAAACTCATGAGAAATTGCATAGTTACACTCAACAAAATCAGTTTCTCTATGCAACACACAAAAATCCAATTCTCAAGATACACAAAGAACAGATGTATGTTAAAACAATCGTACACGGCTCTAATCAAACGTATAATGAGCTAAGGAAATGATGAATCGCGTTTCATAGAAACTTACCAAAGCCATTGCTCAAACGGAGAAGATACGAACTCGGAGATCTTCTGAGTTCAGATCTAGTACCAAAAGAAAACAACAAGTAAACGATGAGTCGTCGATCAAATTTCGAAATGAGAGAAGCGATAAGGAGAAGAAGGTGAGAGATGGATTCTTACGAGAGAAGCTTCAGCAGATTTTTCCGAGAGAGCTTGAGCAAAGCGAGAGAGAGAGAAGGATACAAAAGCGGCGGCGAGGATAGTATAAAAGAGTGTATGTAAAATTAGGGATGTGTGTAGTCGGCTGGCTCTCGAGAATATTCCTTTCTCGTTAGGTTTTGGTTCTGTGTTCGGTTTAGTTTTTTTGGTTTTGTTTATGAAATGTGGGTTTGTTCTGGTTAACTGATTATAACTTTTTAATTTTTACCATGTTTATTTTCTACAATAAAAATGTCCAAATTTTACTAGTTCTTTTTTTTCTACAAATTGGTGACTGGTGAAATACGTTTCTGGTAACTTTCCTAATTTTGTATGCTTATTATGTCTATTTTTTTTTTCTTTTAACATCATATTCCAATTATAAAATCTAAACTTTAACCACTATATTTCTAAACTTAAACTGACATATTTTGCTTTAATTATAAAATCTAAACCCTAACTACTTTATTTGTAAACCCAAACCAACATATAATTTCGTTTTGATTGTTAAATCTAAACCTTAATCATCTTATTTGTAAACCCAAACCGACACATAATTTTGTTCTAATTGTAAAATCTAGACCAAGTCTATATTTAACTTTCCTTAATTAAAAGTATACAGAATTTGTTTCTTTAATTTGTTTTGCTTTTTAATTTAATTTTGATTTATTTATTAAATGAAATAATGTATAGAGGATTCTGATCGGTTGAACCTAAGTATTTTTCTAAATATATACAGTTACTAGCATATTTAATTTTGTGTTTCCATCTTTTTGTATTTGAAATTTTGAATTGTTCCACCTCTTTATACGCATTGTTAACATATTTCATTCATAAAACAAAAATTACTGTCATTTGTTTCAGTAATTTCCCTTATTGTTTTGTTTTGTTTTGTGAATGAATTACTAAAAAGAGATTCATAAATTCGTAATGATTGATGAACATTTCATTTGATGAAACAAGCAGAGATGGTTCTCTTTTGTTTTGTGTTTCTTGTGAACCTTCAAAAATACTTTATATTTTATCATTAGAAAATTTATTAGATTAAAATTTGATAATTGGTGTGACATTGAAGTAAATTTCTCAATTCTAAACACGAAAATTTTAAAACTTTTTCGTTTATACTATAAAGTAAAAACTAAAATTCTACATAACTGAGAAGTGAGAACTAGTTGATCTAGTGGTTAACCTCCTACTTTTTTTTAGTCAAGGTTAGGTCATCTCCAATGCAAAGAGACTCTTATGGTCTCTCAACATTATTTTAGATATAAAATATGTTTGTTTTTAAGTTTAGAGACCCTTTAATATCAATAAAATTTAGATGCCTCCAGTGGTAGAAACCACATTGGTTTATTTAAAATTTTAAATAAAAATTAATATTTTGAAAATAATATTATTTAAATAGATTAAATTTATATTTTATAAAACTGAAAAATAATTGCATTTCATAAAATTTAAACAAACATGACATAAAAACATATGAAAAATAAAAATACAAAACATAAATAGGAAAACAAAACATTAGTTGTAATCTTGATTAGGGCCAAATTTTTGCCAAATATTCTCAACCAAATCATCTTGCAACTGTTGATGTATTTCTCGATCACGTACTTATCTTCGAACGCTCATCAAATTGGAGAAGTTTGAAATTCTTGTAGAATAGGTGAAATCCACTTTTGAACTTCTGTTTGATTCCACTTGTGCAAATTCTGATGGATCATACTGAGCGTTTATCTTATACTATCATAGTTAAGTTACGACTATGATATATAACCCTATGATATATAATGAGTCGGGTTTAAGTTTAACAGTAGAAGTTGTTGTTAGTGTAGTAAATATTTCCTGTTTACGTTTTAATGGCTAGGGTTTAACCTCCTAATTAAGATACATCATAGATCCTAAAGATCACGAGTTCGATCTGCATTGAGAAGGTTTAGCTTTCCCCAAAAAAATGTTAAATTACATGTTTGGATATTTTTCATGACATGCTTGTACCTTTTAATCGTAAAAAAAAAAGTAATCTACGTAATTTTTTTTCCATTTTCTATATAATTATATCAAGATTGGTCGAAATATCTATATCCTTGACGTGAGTTCTCTCTCTTTGTTCTTTAATTACATATGTAGGATTTTGACACTCCAACTTCAAGTATGGTTTTTAATAATACAACTGTGATGAGTTCTGTAATCCTTTCTGCATTTTGTGAAAACGAAAAACATATATATAAATCTCTTAATCAAGTAGCTTCCAAAACGATTCGTGAGCATTATTGTTAGGTCCACTAAACTATATTATTGTTCTTTTGTCATACATACATTAGATATTTTTATATTGAGTTCAATTTCTTCTACGAAGTTTATAAAATTGGTTACCTTCCACAAGTCTTTGCGTATCATTTCTTCACAACTTACGCCTCTTGGTCAACAGTACCAACAACTTTCAAGCAATATCTTCCTCTTCTCCTTCTGCTCTGCGTTTACTCTGTGATCAAGAAACAAAGCTAAGAATATGGAGGTTCCAATTTGGCAATGGTGTTTGATCGTCATAGCGATCATATTCTTGGCATTTGCTTCCCATTTTTTGGGAAGAATCTTTTGCAGCCCTCGAGAGAAAATTGTAGATAGTAAAGTCGGAAAAAAACATGGACCAGCCGCAGCAGAAAAGACTGCGAAAGGTGGCTCCGACCAACTCGTGTGATGATATCAAAGAGCATGCATCAAGTAAATTGATTAAAGTTTCCACGTCAAGTTTAGATTGTAATTTGTAAGTTCATGCTATCGTTATACTCTTGTTGTAAAATAATACCAAGTATATATGATCACATCCATATATGTATGTGGTCAATTCCAATTTCACAAAAACAGTAGGCTCCTTATTTTTTTTGTTTTCCATTAGTCATCATTACGTCTAATAAAACAAAACAAATTCGGGTTTAAAACAATACATGAGTAGTAAACATATTATGCGAAACTAAACTTTGATAGTGTCGAGCTTGGTGATGTAAAATACTGAAGCTGTTAACCGTGACTTGATGATTTAGGTTTAGTTCAATGCCCATGTTATGGTTATTAAAGTGTTGTTCTAGACTTCTAGTTGTGTTGTAACAGAGCATCCTATGAAAGGATAAAACTCGTGATGTTGTGTAATATTCGTCTGAGAAATTAAGTTAATGTGAAGATAGTGAATTTGTAACGCCCGGACCGCCACTTTTTAGTGGTTCCATGTCCAATCCTACTCTATGGGCCAACTTTTTTGAATAGGCCTCATGTTCTCTCACTAGGCCCGTGAGCCCATCCATATCCGACGGCCTGTTTGCTACGTCCGGTGGTTTTAAAGACTTGTTACTGTCCCTACAAATCACCACATGATATTTTCCTGTGTTTTGTCTTCACTCTCACAGTTCCGACAGTCACTTCCCGGAAGGTCACCCATCTTGAAACTACTCTAGCATAAGCACACTTAATTGTGGACTTCTCTCAGTACCCTTGACCGAAAAGATAAGTGCACTTTGGTGACATAAGTGGCCAAATCAATTTTTTTAAACCGCTCTGCAAGTCTCTGAAACCGGGGTGTCACAATTCACCCCCACTAACAGATCGCAATGTCCTCGTTGCACACCAAGACCGTCACTCCCGACGGTGTGAGCCAACTCGACTCGATACTCATATGGGTTTGGCTCTGATACCACTTGTAACGCTCCGACCGCCACCTCTTAGTGGACCCCATGTCCAATCCCAATCCATGGGCCCACTTTTTTTAATGGGCCTCACGTCCTCTCACTAGGCCCGTGAGCCTATCAATATCCGACGACCGGTTTGTTACGTCCGGGTGGCTTTAAAGACTTGTTATCATCCCTACAAATCAACATATGATCTTTCCCTATGTTTTGTCCGCACTCGCACAGTTCCGACAGTCACTTCTCAGAAGGTCAGCCATCATGAAACTACTCCAGCATAAGCACACTTAACTGTGGAGTTCTCTCAGCACCCTTGACCGAAAAGATAAGTGCACTTTGGTGACATAGGTGGCCAAATCAATTCTTTTAAAGCTCTCCGCAAGTCTCTGAAACCAGGGTGTCACAAAATTGCTAATAGCTGAGACATAGGAATCTCAAACAAGTCCCAAACTTGTAGTAGTGTCGCGTCTTCTTTTTCTTCTTTTTCCTATTTCTTGGATCCTCGGTTCTTGTTCTGTGTTTCTATCTTTTTCTGCCGTTTCTCTTGGGGAATTGAGAGAGTCAGAGAGTGAGTGTGAGAAAGATTAAGACTGAAGGCTAAAATTTGATTCAGCTCTGTAGCTTCGATTAACATAGCTTAACTAAAACAGTGGCAAGATTTATTAAGTTCCGATTAACCGGAAAAGATGAAGAACGACCAGAGGAGAGTGAAGGTGGGAAACACCGTTTTATTAATCTGATTAAAAGTTTGTTACAACAAGTTAACCTCAATTAATGTTAATCATCTAGTTTATATACTAAACACTTAAACCAGAATGTAATCTTGGTTTACTCAGTAAACCGGTTTAAACCATAGGAACAGAACTTGGTTTGCAATCCATGAACCCAGCATCTGTCAACAAATTTTGAGCATACTTTCTCTGGCATATAGAAATTCCCTTATCAGATCTAGCTATCTCCAATCCTAGAAAGAACCTAGCATGACCTAAGTCTTTAATCTTGAATTCGGACTTTAATAGATCCTTTAAGTCCTCCACTCCCTTATCATTACCACTTGCTATCATAATGTTGTCTACATTGACAAACACAACAACAAAAAAACCAGATCCTTCTTTGACAAATAGTGTATAATCAGCTGGTGACTAGTTATAATTTGCACCAAGTAAGACAGAGGAAAGACGTTTTTACCATTGGCGAGATGCTTGTTTAAGTTCATATAAGGACTTAAGAAGACGACAAACCGGATTGGGAGGCAACATGGTGTTTGGCGGGGGGTGTATAACCTTGAGGCAAACACATGTAAATCTCTTCTTTAAGATCTCCATGAAGAAATGCGTTAGAAACGTCCAATTGCATTAGACTCCATCCCTGTTTAGCATCCACATCAAGTATAAACTTCGTAATAGTCAATTTAGCTACAAGGGAATAGTCAATTTAGCTACAAGGGAAAAAGTATCCAAATAATCAACACCCTCCTGTTGAGTAAATCCTCGTGCCACCAGAATTGTATTTTATGGTAAAAATCTATTTGCAGCCCACAACATTTTTACCCGCAGGTAGCATTTTGAACCTCAAAAGTCTTGTTCAGTTCAAGAGCTTGTAACTCATCATTAGTAGTATTAGTCCATTTCTTAGATTTCATAGCCTCAACAAACGTCTTTGGTTCTGTTTCAAGACTATAGGAAAAGATATAGGATTGAAATTGTGGAGAAAGTTGATCATAAGATATAGTAGAAGTAATAGGAATGGAGTTGAGATTAGATCTAGGGTGTTTTGCCATCGAGATATGTTGTTGAAATGCTTGAATCAATCAATGCTAGAGATTTACTCACTTAGCCTAAGAGATTAGATGTGTAAGGAGTTTGCTGACAATAATGAATCAGATTTTAATGCCTGCTTAGTCATGTTTCTCCAACGAGAGTTGGGTAGGGGAGTGACTAAGGTTGATTGTTTCTATCATGAGAGTGTTTTAGCAAGGTTAGGAGATTCATTGTCTAGGGAATATTTGCTTGAGGCATGTAAGACATCCCAAATTGATCAGGAGCACTTATGAGTCGATTACCCCATCCTTAGGAGATTTCTTATCTTGGCTGTTTAGCTTTTATCTATAACTCAACCTCTTACCCAAACTGGTATTCGATCACCAGCTTCGTGTATACCTTCGAGCTATTCATTCTTGTCTTCTTGATCCGATTACCCCACCCGATCCTGTACCGGAATGCTTGCATCGAGTACTTAGGTCGTGTGGTTCTTGTTCTTTTATTTACTTTTGCTTACTTTAGGTTGTTACAAAACCCCCACTATTGCTTGGCTTGACTTGCATTGTTCTGATCATGTCTTATCTGCTAGCATAACAACCATTTGGATTGATAACCCTTTGTACTACAACTGCATAGGGAACTGTTACCTGGGTGAAAATCCTGTTATCACGGAGCATCGTTTTTCCCCAAAGCTTCTCGCCGGATCTTCGTCCCTACAACCACAAAACTCGATCCCAAGCCACAAGAAAGCTTCCCCAAAGTCCCAATTAACATTCTAACAAGCTAAACAACACATGAACAAGCATATAAGAGAAAACTCCAGCTTAGATAAGCCATGGTCATGCACTTACCTTTGTCAAGAAGATTCTGAACCTTAAACAAGCAAAAAAACGCTCCTTTGAAGCTCCTACAATGATCCCAGCTACAGATCACTACAGGAACAGCCTCAAATCTCCCAAAATCCTCAAGAACACCCAAGAACACTTTTTCTCCCTTTCTTTTCTCTCAAAAATGGTCAAAAACGACTAATAAGACAAAAACTCGAGTTAAGGATTTTTTCCTAACCCAAATCACAACGTTTAACTTAAAACTCGTCCACGAAAACCGGCTATGTATCGACTGATGCACTATGTGAACCAACAATATCATCGGTTGATGCACTATCGGTTCGCGGATGTTATAGAAGAACATAATCATTGTGATGTGTTCAATGTTTTGTGCGAAACCTCCTTGATGAATGTAACATTGTTTCCACTATAGAGTAGGATGATATTGTTGGTTCACACCGAGAAAAACGTAGTGAATATGTAAAACTTGAAACCGTAAAATTTTCCAAAATAAATATTTCTTAGGTTACATACAAAAATAGAAAATATAAATAAGATAAAATGTTACCAGTTTGACTAAACAACACAAGATCCCCAAGTCCAAAATCGTGTCTTCTACACCATATATACAAGTCTAACACAAGATCTACTGTAACGCAATGGTTAAATAAATTATCTATTCGATATTTGATTTCTGGGTTCACATCCTAGCAGTAGAAATTATTTTTATTTCAAATTCTTTTCTAGTTTTTTCTCTTTTATTAATAAATATTATTATTTTCATATACTTTTGTATTTGTGTTTTAAACATACAGTGAATAAATATCTCTATTAGAGAGATAAGGAAAAACAAGTCTCTACCTAGAAGAACATAATCGTTGTGATGTGTTCAAAGTTTTGTGCGAGACCTCCTTGACGAATGTAACATTGTTTCCACTACAGAGTAGCATGATATAGTAGATTCGCACCGAGAAAAACGTAGCGAATATGTAAAACTTGAAACCGTAAAATTTTCCAAAATAAATATTTCTTAGGTTATTTACAAAAGTAGAAAATATAAATAAAAAAAAATGTTAGCAGTCTGACTAAACAACACAAGATTCCCAAGTCGAAAATCTTTTTTCTACACTATATATACAAGTCTAACACAAGATCTGCTGTAGCGCAATGGTGAAACCAACTGTCTTATTGATATTTGATATCTAGTTTCAAATCCCATCAACAGAATTTTTTTTTATTTCAAATTCTTTTCTAATTTTGTTTATTTTAATATTAAATATCATTATTTTCATATTCTTTTGTATTTGTGTTTTAAACATACAGTGAATAAATATCTCTATTAGAGAGATAATAAAAAATGTCTCTACCTAGAAGAACATAATCATTATGATGTGTTCAAAGTTTTGTGCGAGACCTCCTTGACGAATGTAACTTTGTTTCCACTACAGAGTAGGATGATACTGTAGGTTCGCACCGAGAAAAACATAGTGAATATGTAAAACTTGAAACGGTAAAATTTTCCATAAGAAATATTTCTTAGGTTATTTACAAAAATAGAAAATATAAATAAGATAAAATGTTAGCAGTTTTACTAAACAACACAAGATCCCCAAGTCGAAAATGTGTTCTCCTACACAATATATACAAGTCTAACACAAGATCTTCTGTAGCGTAATGGTTAAACCAACGATCTAATTGATATTTGATTTACGTGTCCAAACCCCGACAGTAGAAATTATTTTTATTTCAAGTTCTTTTCTAATACTGTTTCTTTTCCTATTAAATATTGTCATTTTCATATTCTTTTGTATTTGTGTTTTAAGCATACAATGAATAAATATCGAGAGATAAGAAAAAAAAGTCTCTATTTAGAAGAACATAATCATTGTGATGTGTTCAAAGTTTTGTGCGAGACCTCCTTGACGAATGAAACAATGTTTCCACTATAGAGTAGGATGATACTGTAAGTTCGCACCGAGAAAAACATAGTGAATATGTAAAACTTGAAACCGTAAAATTTTCCAAAAGAAATATTTCTTAGGTTATTTACAAAAATAGAAAGTAAAAATAGGATAAAATGTTAGCAGTCTCACCAAACAACACAAGATCCCCAAGTCGAAAATCTTTTCTTCTACACCATATATACAAGTCTAACACAAGATCTGCTGTAGCGCAATGGTTAAACCAACCATCTAATTGACATTTGATTTCCGGGTTCTATGCCCGACAACATAAATTATTTTTAATTCAAATATTTTCTAATTTTGTTTATTTTAATATTAAATATTATAATTTCATATACTTTTGTATTTGTGTTTTAAACATACAGTGAATAAATATCTCTTTTAGAGAGATAAGAAAAAAAAAGTCTCTACCTAGAAGAACATAATCATTGTGATGTGTTCAAAGTTTTGTGCGAGACCTCCTTGACGAATGTAACATTGTTTCCACTACAGAGTAGGATGAGACTGTAGGTTCGCACCGAGAAAAACGTAGTGAATATATAAAACTTGAAACCGTAAAATTTTCCAAAACAAATATTTCGTATGTTATTTACAAAAATAGAAAATATAAATAAGATACAATCTTAGCAGTCTGATTAAACAACACAAGATCCCAAGTCGAAAATATTTTCTTCTACACCATATATACAAGTCTAACACAAGATCTAATGTAGCGCAATGGTTAAACCTATTGTCTATTTGATATTTGATTTCCATGTTCAAAGCCCGGCAGCATAATTTATTTTTATTTCAAATTCTTTTCTAATTTTGTTTTTTTTTAATATTAAATATTATTATTTAATATACTTTTGTATTTGTGTTTTAAACATATAGTGAATAAATATCTCTATTACAGAGAGATAAGAAAACAAAGTCTCTACCTAGAAGAACATAATCATTGTGATGTGTTCAAAGTTTTGTGCGAGACCTCCTTGACGAATGTAACATTGTTTCCACAACATAGTAGGTTGATACTGTAGGTTCACACCGAGAAAAACGTAGTGAATATGTAAAATTTGAAACCGTAAAATTTTCCAAAAGAAATATTTCTTAGGTTATTTACAAAAATAGAAAATATAAATAAGGTAAAATGTTAGCAGTCTGACTAAACAACACAAGATCCCCAAGTCGAAAATCTTTTCTTCTACACCATATATACAAGTCTAACACAAGATCTGCCGTAGCGCAATGGTTAAATCAACTGTCTAATTGCCATTTGGTTTCCTGGTTCTATGCCCGGCAACATAAATTATTTTTAATTCAAAGATTTTCTAATTTTGTTTATTTTAATATTAAATATTATTATTTCATTATTTTTGTATTTGTGTTTTAAACATACAGTGGATAAATATCTCTTTTAGAGAGATAAGAAAAAAAAATTCTCTACCTAGAAGAACATAATCATTGTGATCTGTACAAATTTTTGTGCGAGACCTCCTTGACGAATGTTATATTGTTTCCACTACAGAGTAGAATGATACTGTAGGTTTGCACCGAGAAAAACGTAGTGAATATGTAAAACTTGAAACAATAAAATTTTCCAAAAGAAAATATTCTTAGGTTATTTACAAAAATAGAAAATATAAATAAGATAAAATGTTAGTATTCTAACTAAACAACACAAGATCCCCAAGTTGAAAATCTTTTCTTCTACACAATATATACTAGTCTAACACAAGATCTAATGTAGTGCAATGGTTAAACCAACTGTCCAATTGACATTTGATTTCCGGGTTCAAAGCTCACAACAAAATTTATCATTATTTCAAATTATTTTCTAATTTTATTTATTTTAATATTAAATATTATTCTTTCATATACTTTTGTATTTGTGTTTTAAACATACAGTGAATAAATATCTCTTTTAGAGAGACAAGAAAAAAAAGTCCCTACCTAGAAGAACATAATCCTTGTGATGTGTTCAAAGTTTTGTGCGAGACCTCCTTGACGAATGTAACATTGTTTCCACTACATAGTAGGATGATACTGTAGGTTCGCACCGAGAAAAACGTAGTAAATATGTAAAACTTGAAACCGTAAAATTTTCCAAAAGAAACATTTCTTAGGTTATTTACAAAAATAGAAAATATAAATAAGATAAAATGTTAGCAGTCTAACTAAACAACACTAGATCCCAAGTCGAAAATCTTTTCTTCTACACCATATATACAAGTCTAACACAAGATCTGCTATAGCCCAATGGTTAAACCAACTGTCTAATTGACATTTTATTTCGGGCTCAAAGCCCAGCCACATAAATTATTTTTATTTCAAATTCTTTTCTAATTTTTTATATTTTCATATTAAATATTATTATTTCATATACTTTTGTATTTGTGTTTTAAACATACAGTGAATAAATATCTCTTTTAGAGAGATAAGAAAAAAAAAATCTATACCTAGAAGAACATAATCATTGCGATGTGTTCAAAGTTTTGTGCGAGACCTCCTTTGACGAATGTAACATTGTTTCCACTACAAAGTAGGATGATACTGTAGGTTCGCACCGAGAAAAACATAGTGAATATGTAAAACTTGAAACCGTAAAATTTCTAAAATAAATATTTC
>NC_025691.1:10740052-10762096 GCF_000633955.1 Camelina sativa
TTAAACCAACTGTCTAATTGACATTTGATTTCCCGGTTCAAAGCCCGACAGCCGAGATTATTTTTAATTCAAATTATTTTGTAATTTTGTTTCTTTTAATATTAAATATTATTATTTCATATACCTTTGTATTTTTGTTTTAAACATATAGTGAAAAAATATTTCTTTTACAGAGATAAGAAAAAAATATCTCTACCTAGAAGAACATAATCATGGTGATGTGTTCAAAGTTTTGTGCGAGACCTCCTTGACGAATGTAACATTGTTTCCACTATAGAGTAGGATGATATTGTAGGTTCGCCCCGAGAAAAACGTAGTGACTTTGTAAAACTTGAAACTGTAATCTTTTCCAAAATAAATATTTCTTAGGTTATTTACAAAAATAGAAAATATACATAAGATAAAATGTTAGCAGTCTGACTAAACAACACAAGATCCCCAAGTCGAAAATCTTTTCTTCTACACCATATATACAAGTCTACCACAAGATCTGCTGTAGCGCAATGGTTAAACAACTTGTCTAATTAACAATTGATTTCTGGTACAAAGCCCGACAGCAGAAATTATTTTTATTTCAAATTGTTTTCTAATTTTGTTTATTTAAATTTTAACTATTATTAATGCATATACTTTTGTATTTGTGTTTTAAACATACAGTGAATAAATATCTCTATTAGAGATATAAGAAAAAAAAGTCTCTACCTAGAAAAACATAATCATTGTGATATGTTCAAAGTTTTGTGCGAGACCTCGTTGACGAATGTAACATTGTTTCCACAACAGAGTAGGATGATACTGTAGGTTCGCACCGAGAAAAACGTAGTGAATATGTAAAACTTGAAACCGTAAAATTTTTCAAAAGAAATATTTCTTAGGTTATTTACAAAAATAAAAAATATAAATAAGATAAAATGTTAGCAGTCTGACTAAACAACACAAGATCCCCAAGTCAAAAATCTTTTCTTCTACACCATATATACAAGTCTAACACAAGATATGTTGTAGCGCAATGGTTAAACTAACTATCTAATTGACATTTGATTTTAGGGTTCAAAGCCCGGCAGCAGAAATCATTTTTTGTTTCAAATTCTTTTCTAATTTTGTTTATTTTAATATTTAATATTATTATTTCATATACTTTTGTATTTGTGTTTTAAACATACAGTGAATAAATATCTCTTTTAGAGAGATAAAAAAAGAAAAGTCTCTACCTAGAAGAACATAATCATTGTGATGTGTTCAAAGTTTTGTGCGAGACCTCCTTGACGAATGTAACATTGTTTCCACAATAGAGTAGGATGATACTGTAGGTTTGCACCGAGAAAAACGTAGTGAATATGTAAAATTTGAAACCGTAAAATTTTCCAAAAGAAATATTTCTTAGGTTATTTACAAAAATAGAAAATATAAATAAGGTAAAATGTTAGCAGTCTGACTAAACAACACAAGATCCCCAAGTCGAAAATCTTTTCTTCTACACCATATATACAAGTCTAACACAAGATCTGCCGTAGCGCAATGGTTAAATCAACTGTCTAATTGCCATTTGGTTTCCTGGTTCTATGCCCGGCAACATAAATTATTTTTAATTCAAAGATTTTCTAATTTTGTTTATTTTAATATTAAATATTATTATTTCATTATTTTTGTATTTGTGTTTTAAACATACAGTGGATAAATATCTCTTTTAGAGAGATAAGAAAAAAAAATTCTCTACCTAGAAGAACATAATCATTGTGATCTGTACAAATTTTTGTGCGAGACCTCCTTGACGAATGTTATATTGTTTCCACTACAGAGTAGAATGATACTGTAGGTTTGCACCGAGAAAAACGTAGTGAATATGTAAAACTTGAAACAATAAAATTTTCCAAAAGAAAATATTCTTAGGTTATTTACAAAAATAGAAAATATAAATAAGATAAAATGTTAGTATTCTAACTAAACAACACAAGATCCCCAAGTTGAAAATCTTTTCTTCTACACAATATATACTAGTCTAACACAAGATCTAATGTAGTGCAATGGTTAAACCAACTGTCCAATTGACATTTGATTTCCGGGTTCAAAGCTCACAACAAAATTTATCATTATTTCAAATTATTTTCTAATTTTATTTATTTTAATATTAAATATTATTCTTTCATATACTTTTGTATTTGTGTTTTAAACATACAGTGAATAAATATCTCTTTTAGAGAGACAAGAAAAAAAAGTCCCTACCTAGAAGAACATAATCCTTGTGATGTGTTCAAAGTTTTGTGCGAGACCTCCTTGACGAATGTAACATTGTTTCCACTACATAGTAGGATGATACTGTAGGTTCGCACCGAGAAAAACGTAGTAAATATGTAAAACTTGAAACCGTAAAATTTTCCAAAAGAAACATTTCTTAGGTTATTTACAAAAATAGAAAATATAAATAAGATAAAATGTTAGCAGTCTAACTAAACAACACTAGATCCCAAGTCGAAAATCTTTTCTTCTACACCATATATACAAGTCTAACACAAGATCTGCTATAGCCCAATGGTTAAACCAACTGTCTAATTGACATTTTATTTCGGGCTCAAAGCCCAGCCACATAAATTATTTTTATTTCAAATTCTTTTCTAATTTTTTATATTTTCATATTAAATATTATTATTTCATATACTTTTGTATTTGTGTTTTAAACATACAGTGAATAAATATCTCTTTTAGAGAGATAAGAAAAAAAAAATCTATACCTAGAAGAACATAATCATTGCGATGTGTTCAAAGTTTTGTACGAGACCTCCTTTGACGAATGTAACATTGTTTCCACTACAAAGTAGGATGATACTGTAGGTTCGCACCGAGAAAAACATAATGAATATGTAAAACTTGAAACCGTAAAATTTCTAAAATAAATATTTCTTAGGTTATTTACAAAAATAGAAAATGTAAATAAGATAAAATGTTAGCAGTTTGACTTAACAACACAAGATCCCGAAGTTGAAAATCTTTTATTTTGCACCATATATACAAGTCTAACAAAAGATTTGCTTTAGCGCAATGGTTAAACCAACTGTCTAATTGACATTTGATTTCCCGGTTCAAAGCCCGGCAGCCGAGATTATTTTTAATTCAAATTATTTTCTAATTTTGTTTCTTTTAATATTAAATATTATTATTTCATATACCTTTGTATTTTTGTTTTAAACATATAGTGAAAAAATATTTCTTTTACAGAGATAAGAAAAAAATATCTCTACCTAGAAGAACATAATCATGGTGATGTGTTCAAAGTTTTGTGCGAGACCTCCTTGACGAATGTAACATTGTTTCCACTATAGAGTAGGATGATATTGTAGGTTCGCCCCGAGAAAAACGTAGTGACTTTGTAAAACTTGAAACTGTAATCTTTTCCAAAATAAATATTTCTTAGGTTATTTACAAAAATAGAAAATATACATAAGATAAAATGTTAGCAGTCTGACTAAACAACACAAGATCCCCAAGTCGAAAATCTTTTCTTCTACACCATATATACAAGTCTACCACAAGATCTGCTGTAGCGCAATGGTTAAACAACTTGTCTAATTAACAATTGATTTCTGGTACAAAGCCCGACA
The DNA here is from genome assembly GCF_000633955.1 of Camelina sativa. NCBI lineage: Eukaryota > Viridiplantae > Streptophyta > Magnoliopsida > Brassicales > Brassicaceae > Camelina > Camelina sativa. The sequence continues at coordinate 10,743,649 of NC_025691.1, forward strand.
GCAGAAATTATTTTTATTTCAAATTGTTTTCTAATTTTGTTTATTTAAATTTTAACTATTATTAATGCATATACTTTTGTATTTGTGTTTTAAACATACAGTGAATAAATATCTCTATTAGAGATATAAGAAAAAAAAGTCTCTACCTAGAAAAACATAATCATTGTGATATGTTCAAAGTTTTGTGCGAGACCTCGTTGACGAATGTAACATTGTTTCCACAACAGAGTAGGATGATACTGTAGGTTCGCACCGAGAAAAACGTAGTGAATATGTAAAACTTGAAACCGTAAAATTTTTCAAAAGAAATATTTCTTAGGTTATTTACAAAAATAGAAAATATAAATTTGATAAAATGTTAGCAGTCTCACGAAACACCACAAGATCCCAAGTCGAAAAATCTTTTCTTCTACACCATATATACAAGTCTAATACAAAATCTGCTATAGCGCAATGGTTAAACCAACTGTCTAATTGACATTTGATTTCCCGGTTCAAAGCCTGGCAGCCGAGATTATTTTTAATTCAAATTATTTTCTAATTTTGTTTCTTTTAATATTAAATATTATTATTTCATATACCTTTGTATTTTTGTTTTAAACATATAGTGAAAAAATATTTCTTTTACAGAGATAAGAAAAAAATATCTCTACCTAGAAGAACATAATCATGGTGATGTGTTCAAAGTTTTGTGCGAGACCTCCTTGACGAATGTAACATTGTTTCCACTATAGAGTAGGATGATATTGTAGGTTCGCCCCGAGAAAAACGTAGTGACTTTGTAAAACTTGAAACTGTAATCTTTTCCAAAATAAATATTTCTTAGGTTATTTACAAAAATAGAAAATATACATAAGATAAAATGTTAGCAGTCTGACTAAACAACACAAGATCCCCAAGTCGAAAATCTTTTCTTCTACACCATATATACAAGTCTACCACAAGATCTGCTGTAGCGCAATGGTTAAACAACTTGTCTAATTAACAATTGATTTCTGGTACAAAGCCCGACAGCAGAAATTATTTTTATTTCAAATTGTTTTCTAATTTTGTTTATTTAAATTTTAACTATTATTAATGCATATACTTTTGTATTTGTGTTTTAAACATACAGTGAATAAATATCTCTATTAGAGATATAAGAAAAAAAAGTCTCTACCTAGAAAAACATAATCATTGTGATATGTTCAAAGTTTTGTGCGAGACCTCGTTGACGAATGTAACATTGTTTCCACAACAGAGTAGGATGATACTGTAGGTTCGCACCGAGAAAAACGTAGTGAATATGTAAAACTTGAAACCGTAAAATTTCTAAAATAAATATTTCTTAGGTTATTTACAAAAATAGAAAATGTAAATAAGATAAAATGTTAGCAGTTTGACTTAACAACACAAGATCCCGAAGTTGAAAATCTTTTATTTTGCACCATATATACAAGTCTAACAAAAGATTTGCTTTAGCGCAATGGTTAAACCAACTGTCTAATTGACATTTGATTTCCCGGTTCAAAGCCTGGCAGCCGAGATTATTTTTAATTCAAATTATTTTCTAATTTTGTTTCTTTTAATATTAAATATTATTATTTCATATACCTTTGTATTTTTGTTTTAAACATATAGTGAAAAAATATTTCTTTTACACAGATAATAAAAAAATATCTCTACCTAGAAGAACATAATCATGGTGATGTGTTCAAAGTTTTGTGCGAGACCTCCTTGACGAATGTAACATTGTTTCCACTATAGAGTAGGATGAGACTGTAGGTTCGCACCGAGAAAAACGTAGTGAATATATAAAACTTGAAACCGTAAAATTTTCCAAAACAAATATTTCTTAGGTTATTTACAAGAATAGAAAATAAAACTAATTTAAAATGTTAGCAGTTTGACTAAACAGCACAAGATCCCCTAGTCCAAAATCATGTCTTTTACATCATATGTACAAGTCTAACACACGATCTGCTGTAGCGCAATGGTTAAACCAACTGTCTAACTGACATTTGATTTCAGGGTTCAAAGCCCGCCAGCAGAAATTATTTTTATTTCAAATTCTTTTCTAATTTTGTTTCTTTTAATATTAAATATAATTATTTCATATACTTTTGTATTTGTGTTTTAAACATACAGCGAACAAATATTTCTTTTACAGAGATAAGAAAAAAATATCTCTACCTAGAAAAACATAATCATTGTGATGTGTTCATAGTTTTGTGCGAGACATCCTTGACGAATGTAATATTGTTTCCACAACAGAGTAGGATGATAATGTAGGTTCGCACCTAGAAAAACGTAGTGAATATGTAAAACTTGAAACCGTAAAATTTTCCAAAAAAATATTTCTTAGGTTATTTACAAAAATAGAAGATATAAATAAGATAAAATGTTAGCAGTCTGACTAGACAACACAAGATCCCCAAGTCGAAAATCTTTTCTTCTACACCATATATAAAAGTCTAACAGAAGATCTGCTGTAGCGCATTGGTTAAACCAACTGTCTAATTGACATTTGATTTTAGGGTTCGAAGCTCGGCAGCAGAAACCATTGTTATTTCAAATTCTTTTCTAGTATTGTTTATTTTAATATTTAATATTATTATTTCATATACTTTTGTATTTGTGGTTTAAGCATACAGTGAATAGATATCTCTATTAGAGAGATAAGAAAAAAAAAAGACTCTACCTAGAAGAATATAATCATTGTGATATGTTCAAAGTTTAGTGCGAGACGTCCTTGAGGAATATCATTGTTTCCACTACAGAGTAGGATCATACTGTAAGTTCGCACCGAGAAAAACGTATTTAATATGTAAAACTTGAACATATTAAATACGTTCAAAAATAGAAAATATAAATAAGATAAAATATTAGCAGTCTAACTAGACAACACAAGATCCCCAAGTCGAAAATCTTTTCTTCTACACCATATATAAAAGTCTAACACAAGATCTGCTGCAGCGCATTGGTTAAACCAACTGTCTAATTGACATTTGATTTTAGAGTTCGAAGCCCGGCAGCAAAAATCATTGTTATTTCAAATTCTTTTCTAGTATTGTTTATTTTAATATTAAATATTATTATTTCATATACTTTTGTATTTGTGGTTTAAGCATACAGTGAATAAATATCTCTATTAGAGAGATAAGAAAAAAAAAGTCTCTACCTTGAAGAATGTAATCATTGTGATATGTTCAAAGTTTAGTGCGAGACGTCCTTGAGGAATATCATTGTTTCCACTACAGAGTAGGATGATACTGTAAGTTCGCACCGAGAAAAACGTATTTAATATGTAAAACTTGAAATCGAAAATTTTTCCAAAAGAAATATTTTTTAGGTTATTTACAAAAATAGAAAATATAAATAAGATAAAATGTTAGCAGTCTGACTAAACAACACAAGATCCCCAAGTCGAAAATCTTTTCTTCTACACCATATATACAAGTCTAACTCAAGATATGCTGTAGCGCAATGGTTAAACTAACTATCTAATTGACATTTGATTTTAGGGTTCAAAACCCGACAGCAGAAATCATTTTTATTTCAAATTCTTTTCTAATATTTTTTAATTTAATATTAAATATTATTATTTCATATACTTTTGTATTTGTGTTTTAAACATACAGTTAATAAATATCTCTTTTAGAGAGATAAGAAAAAAAAGTCTCTACCTAGAAGAACATAATCATTGTGATTTGTTCAAAGTTTTGTGCAAGCCCTCCTTGACGAATGTAACATTGTTTCCACAACAGAGTAGGATGATGCTGTAGGTTCGCACCGAGGAGAACGTAGTGAATATCTAAATCTTGAAACCGTAAAATTTTCCAAAAGAAATATTTCTTAGGTTATTTACAAAAATATAAAATATATATAAGATAAAATGTTAGCAGTTTGACTAAACAACACAAGATCTCCAAGTCGAAAATCTTTTTTTCTACACCATATATACATGCCTAACCCAAGATCTGCTGTAGCGCAATGGTTAAACCAACTGTCTAATTGACATTTGATTTCCGGGTTCAAAGCCCGGCAGCATAAATTATTTCTATTTCAAATTCTTTTCTAATTTTTTATTTTAAACAATCAATATCATTATTTTCATATTCTTTCGTTTTTTTGTTTTAAGCATACAGTGAATAAATATCTCTATTAGAGAGATAAGAAAAAAAAAGTCTCTACCTAGAACAATATAATCATTGTGATATGTTCAAAGTTTTGTGCGAAACCTCCTTGAGGAATAACATTGTTTCCACTACAGAGTAGGATGATACTGTAAGTTCGCACCAAGAAAAACGTATTTAAAATATAAAACTTGAAACAGTAAAATTTTCCAAAATAAAGATTTCTTAGGTTATTTACAAGAATAGTAAATAAAACTAATATAAAATGTTAGCAGTTTGACTAAACAGCACAAGACCCCCTAGTCCAAAATCATGTCTTTTACACCATATATACAAATCTAACATAAGATCTGCTGTAGTGCAATAGTTAAACCAACTGTCTAACTGACATTTGATTTCCGGGTTCAAAGCCCGGCAGGAGAAATTATTTTTATTTCAAATTCTTTTCTAATTTTGTTTCGTTTAATATTAAATATAATAATTTCATATACTTTTGTATTTGTTTTTTAAGCATACAGTGAACAAATATCTCTATGAGAGAGATAAGAAAAAAAAGTCTCTACCTAGAAGAACATAATCATTGTGATATGTTCAAAGTTATGTGCGAGACCTCGTTGACGAATGTAACATTGTTTCCACGACAGAGTAGGATGATACTGTAGGTTCGCACCGAGAAAAACGTAGTGAATATATAAAACTTGAAACCGTAAAATTTTTCAAAAGAAATATTTCATAGGTTATTTACAAAAATAGAAAATATAAATAAGATAAAATGTTAGCAGTCTGACTAAACAACACAAGATCCCCAAGTCGAAAATCTTTTCTCTTACACTATATATACAAGTCTACCACAAGATCTGCTGTAGCGCAATGGTTAAACCAACTGTCTAATTGACAATTGATTTCCTGGATCAAAGCCCGACAGCATAAATTATTTTTATTTCAAATTCTTTTCTAATTTTGTTTATTTTAATATTTAATATTATTATTTCATATACTTTCTTATTTGTGTTTTAAACATACATTGAATAAATATCTCTTTTAGAGAGATAAAAAAAGAAAAGTCTCTACCTAGAAGACATAATCATTGTGATTTGTTCAATGTTTTATGCAAGCCCTCCTTGACGAATGTAACATTGTTTCCACAATAGAGTAGGATGATACTGTAGGTTCGCACCGAGGAGAACGTAGTGAATATATAAAACTTGAAACCGTAAAATTTTCCAAAAGAAATATTTCTTAGGTTATTTAGAAAAATAGAAAATATAAATAAGATAAAATGTTAGCAGTTTGACTAAACAACACACGATCCCCAAGTCGAAAATCTTTTTTTCTACACCATATATACATGCCTAACCCAAGATCTGCTATAGCGCAATGGTTAAACCAACTGTCTAATTGACATTTGATTTCTGGGTTCAAAGCCCGGCAGCATAAATTATTTCTATTTCAAATTCTTTTCTAATTTTGTTTTCTTAAACAATCAATATTATTATTTTCATATTCTTTCGTATTTCTGTTTTAAGCATACAGTGAATAAATATCTCTATTAGAGAGATAAGAAAAAAAAAAGTCTCTACCTAGAAGAATATAATCATTGTGATATGTTCAAAGTTTTGTGTGAGACCTCCTTGAGGAATAACATTGTTTCCACTACAGAGTAGGCTGATACTATAAGTTCGCACCGAGAAAAACGTATTTAATATATAAAACTTGAAACCGTAAAATTTTCCAAAATAAAGATTTCTTAGGTTATTTACAAGAATAGTAAATAAAACTAATATAAAATGTTAGCAGTTTGACTAAACAGCACAAGACCCCCTAGTCCAAAATCATGTCATTTACACCATATATACAAGTCTAACACAAGATCTGCTATAGCGCAGTGGTTAATCCAACTGTCCACCTGACAATTGATATCCGGGTTCAAACCTCGGAAGAAGAAATTATTTTTATTTCAAATTATTTTTAAATTTTGTTTCTTTTAATATTAAATATAATTATTTCATATACTTTTGTATTTGTGTTTTAAACATAGAGTGAACAAATGTCTCTATCAGAGAGATAAGAAGAAAAAAAGTCTCTACCTAGAAGAACATAATCATTGTGATATGTTCAAAGTTTTGTGTGAGACCTCGTTGACGAATGTAACATTGTTTCCACGACAGAGTAGGATGATACTGTAGGTTCGCACCGAAAAAAACGTATTGAATATGTAAAACTTGAAACCGTAAAATTTTCCAAAAGAAATATTTCTTAGGTTATTTACAAAAATAGAAAATATAAATAAGATAAAATGTTAGCAGTTTGACTAAACAGCACAAGACCCCCTAGTCCAAAATCATGTCTTTTACACCATATATACAAGTCTAACACAAGATCTGCTGTAGCGCAATGGTTAAACCAACTGTCTAACTGATATTTGATTTCTAGGTTCAAAGTCCGGCAGCAGAAATTATTTTTATTTCAAATTCATTTCTACTTTTGTTTCTTTTAATATTAAAAATAATTATTTCATATACTTTTGTATTTGTGTTTTAAACATACAGTGAACAAATGTCTCTATCTGAGAGATAAAAAAAAAGTCTCTACCTAGAAAAACATAATCATTGTGATATGTTCAAAGTTTTGTACGAGACCTCGTTGACGAATGTAACATTGTTTCCACGAAAGAGTAGGATGATACTGTAGGTTCGCAACGAGAAAAACGTAGTGAATATGTAAAACTTGAAACCGTAAAATTTTCCAAAAGAAATATTTCTTAGGTTATTTACAAAAATAGAAAATATAAATAAGATAAAATGTTAGCAGTCTCACTAAACAACACAAGATCCCCAAGTCGAAAATCTTTTCTTCTACACTATATATACAAGTCTACCACAAGATCTGTTGTAGCGCAATGGTTAAACCAACTGTCTAATTTTCAATTGATTTCCGGGTTCAATTTCGGCAGAAGAAATTATTTTTATTTCAAATTCTTTACTAATTTTGTTTATTTTAATATTTAATATTATTATTACATATAGTTTGGTATTTGTGTTTTAAACATACAGTGAATAAGTATCTCTTTTAGAGAGACAAAAAAAAAAGTCTCTACCTAGAAGAACATAATCATTGTGATTTGTTCAAAGTTTTGTGTAGGACCTCCTTGACGGTTGTAACATTGTTTCCACAACAGAGTAAGATGATACTGTAGGTTCGCACCAAGAAAAACGTAGTGAATATGTAAAACTTGAAACCATAAAATTTTCCAAAAGAAATATTTCTTAGGTTATTTACAAAAATAGAAAATATAAATAAGATAAAATGTTAGCAGTCTGACTAAACAACATAAGATCCCCAAGTTGAAAATCTTTTCTTCTACACCATATATACAAGTCTACCACAAGATCTGCTGTAGCGCAATGGTTAAACCAAATGTCTAATTGACAATTGATTTCCGGGTTCAATTTCGGCAGCAGAAATTATTTTTATTTCAAATTCTTTACTAATTTTGTTTATTTTAATATTTAATATTATTATTTTATATACTTTGGTATTTGTGTTTTAAACATACAGTGAATAAGTATCTCTTTTAGAGAGACAAAAAAAGAAAAGTCTCCAATACCACTCCATGCCACGATACTAAATGCCACAAAGACCGGCACCCAGGCACACATCCCGCAGGATCATCACGAAGATCACCACACTTTCCACAAAATTTTCCATTTTTAAAAACTTTCTAGTTATGGAAACCTGCTTTTTATGTAAACTTTCTATTTATGGAAACTTCCAATTATAGAAACCTGAGCTATTTCTCTTTTCCATGACAACACTAGTCAAAAGTAAAGAAATACTCATCTTAGTAATCTTAAAATGTCATAATCATTAAAACCTCAACGAAAATACATAAGAAAAATAAGATACAACAGCACCGAGCCAACGACCCGCATCCCGAGCACCATCTCATCTTAGTACCTAGCCCAAGAACCAACCACCCCTAAGCGACCAAGTATCAAGAGAGATGGGCTGGAATACTCCTTCCGCTCCAGCCACGGTCTTCTAACCACCACGACACTGGGACAAAGGTTAGGCAAGCTCAAGCCTCAATCTGCTTCTCGAACCACTTCTTGAACATTGCCTTCATCCTCGCATCTGGCTCCCAAGTCTCCTCCAACACATCATCACAGTCCCACTACACTCTCATCAAAGGAATCTTCTTCCGCCGAAGTTCCTTAATCCGCCTCACGAGTACCCTCACCGGTCTCGCCTCAAGAGTCATATTGGGCTGAAGATATGAAGGAATCTTTGTCAACACCTCGTCATTCTTGTGAAGACACTTCCTCAGCATTGACACATGGAAGACCTTGTGGAACGCACACATAACCTCGGGCAACTCCAACCTGTATGCAAACGGTCCCATCCGCTCCACAATCCTAAAAGGACCAATGTACCTCGGACTCAACTTAGTCTCTGTCAATGACCTGTTCGGACCCCACAACATGGCCATCTTTTGTTTCACCCTTTCAACCACCTGAAATTCAATGACCTTTCTCCTCCGATCAGCATAACTCTTCTGCCGATCCTAAGCCTCCCTCATGTTCCGCTTGAGCACCCGGATCTTCTCCGAGGTCTCATGAAGAAAACTCGCATCCAATATGCTCCTCTCTCCACCTGAGTCCAACATAAAGGTGTGCGACATGGCCTCCCATACAACGCCTCATAAGGAGCCATACCAATACTCGCCTGATAACTGTTGTTGTAAGCAAACTCTACCAGGTTCAGATTATCAGCCCAGTGACCACCCCAATCCAGCACACACATTCTCAAAAAATCCTCCAGAGTCTGAATCGTCCTCTCTGACTGCCCCTCTGTCTGAGGATGGTATGTGGTACTCAAATGCACCTTAGTTCCTAACTCTGCTTGAAATGCCCTCCAAAACGCTGAAGTGAACTTGGAATCCCTGTCTGACACTATGCTCACAGGCACACCATGCAACTTTACAATCTCTCTCACATACTTCTTAGCCAAGAATGCTGCTCCATTAGTCTTCTTAATGGCCAAAAAATGTGCAGACTTGGTCAAACGATCCACAATCACCCAGATGGCATCCATATTCCGTGACACAGGCAACCCAACAACGAAATCCATCGTGATCAAGTCCCACTTCTACTCTGGAATGGGTAAACTCTGTAACAGGTCTCCCGGCACCTGATGCTCAGCCTTCACTAGCTGGCAAGTATCACAACTCGAAACCCAACTAGCGACATCCCTCTTCATCCCGACCCAGTGATAATACCGCTTGAGGTCACGATACCTCTTGTTCGCACCAGGATGAACAGAGAACTTGCTCGAATGAGCCTCTCTCAGAATCTCCTGCCACAGGCCCTCATCCTTGGGCACACAAACCCGACCATGCACCAAGATAGTCCCATTAGCAGAGACCTGATATTTTGAACCCTCCATATTAGAGGCGTTCACCAGCCCCTCATCACTCTCCCGAGCCAACCGCACTCTACTCAGAAGGTCCGCTCTGGCTCTTGTGAAATAGCACATAACCTGAAATTACTAATCTCACTCAGTAGAGACTCCATATCCTAATCTGCTACCAAGTTAGCTTTACCGGGGTGATAAGCTATATCCAGATCATAATCTGCCACCAACTCCATCCAGCTCCTCTGATTCAGCTCAGGCTGCGTGAAGATATACTTTAGGCTCTTATGATCTGTGTACATCTGTACCTTTCCGCCATAAAGATAAGATATCCAAATCTTCAGAGCGAAAACCACAGCAGCCATCTCCAAGTCATGAGTAGGGTAGTTGCCCTCATGCTTCCGCAACAGCCACGAAGCATAGGCAATAACCTTTCCCTCGTGCATCAGCACATACCCCAAACCAACTCGAGAAGCATCAGTATATACCATATGGCTTATCTTGCTCCGGCAAGGCCAATACTGGTGTACTTGTCAACATCTGCTTCAGGCTCTCAAAAGCCGTCTCACACTCCGGTGACCACACAAAGAAAACATCCTTCCCGGTCAGCTTAGTCATTGGCTGTGCCATAATTGCAAAACCCTGCACAAACTTCCTGTATTACCCTGCCAACCCAAGAAAACTCCTGATCTCTGTGGCATTCTGCAATCTAGGCCAATCCCTGATGGCCCGAATCTTCTCTGGATCCACAGAAACTCCTGCAGCGAATCCCTGATGGCCTGAATCTTCTCTGGATCCACAGAAACTCCTGATGCAGAAACAACATGACCCAAGAAACCCATCTCCCTCTGCTAGAAACTACTCTTGCTCAGCTTAGCGAAAAGCTTCTGCTCCTGCAATTTCTTCAGAATTGCTCTCAAATGTATCTCATGTTCCTCAGGACTCTTGGAATACAGCAGGATGTCATCGATGAAGATGATGACAAACTCATCCAGAAACTCCTAGAATATGCTGTTCATGAACCTCGTAAACGCAGCTGGTGCATTAGTCAAACCAAAGGGCATCACCACAAACTCATAGTGCCCATACCTCGTCCTGAAAGCTGTCTTCCTACTGTCCAGCTCATCTATCAGAATCTGATGGTAACCTGACGCCAAATCAAACTTGGAGAACCAAGTAGCACCCCTCAACTGATCCAACAACTCATCAATCCGCGGGAGAGGGTACTTATTATTCACAGTAACTAGGTTCTGGTCCCGATAATCTATATACAAGCGGAAACTTCTGTCCTTCTTATTAACAAACAACATCGGCGCCCCCCCATGGTGAAGTACTAGGACAAATGAATCCCTTGCCCAACAAATCCGTTAACTGTTTCTTCAGCTCTGCCTTCTCTGCTGGAGCTATCCTCTAAGGTGCCTTAGATAATGGTGTAGTTCCTGGTTCTAACTCAATCGTGAAGAGATCAGACCAAAATGGTGGTAACCCTTGCAATGACTGAAAAACATCCTCAAACTCGCGAACCACAGGGATCTCACCCGCACCAACCTGTCCTGCAGACTCCAGCATCGATATTGTTGCCAAATATGCCTCTCGACCCTTCCTGATCATCCTCTCTGCCTGCACAACTGAGATAACCAGACTCCCTGAGGTTGGCCTCACTCCCTCATAAAACCAACTCTTCGCCCCGGGCCTCTCAAACACAACTCTACCCCGATGGCAATCCAGATGTACTCTATACCGGTGCAACCAATCCATGCCCAAGATCACCTCATACAGCTCCACTGGGCTGATAACCAGATCTAACAGCATCGACTCCCCAACCACCTGTATATCTACATCTCTAATCTGTCCATAGACCTGGATAATCCTGCCTCCAGCAACCTTAGCGGTCCTGAACTGCTATCTAGGATCTCCACGAATGTTACCCCTCTCGGCACACTCTGGGGTAATGAAACAATGAGTAGCTCCAGAGTTGAACAACACATGTGATGGAAAACCTCCCACCAATAAGGTCCCTACACAAACTTTATGCACTAAGAGCCCTAACATTCATCACAGACAAACATAAAATCCAAAACTGACAGAAAACAACAAAGTCAAGTTTAGAAATTATACCCGTGATCGCGTTAGCACTGGTTCCTCCCATCACGACTGTCGTGTACACACGCGGTGCCACTAGCAAAGGCAACACTGTCTACCCGCCTACTGCACTCCTGTCTGCACTGCCGCCACAACCATCAGATGTAGCTTAAGACACGATGATCTGAGATGTCCCGCCTCTCTGCAGTGATAACATAGACGAGTCGTCGGTGGTGCTAGCTGGTTGTCCATCCTGTGGAAAACTTGCCACCTTGTGCTCCAAACTCCCACACCCAAAGCATCCCGCACCACTAGACCCCGACCTCTGCATAGCATCGAACTTCCTCTTCTGCCCTCGTGGAGGCTTACCGCCCTTTCCAGAAGCAGAAGGCTTCTGAGTCCGCTTTGGCTGCACCGGAGGACTGACCACCACAACCCGTGACTTCAAGTCATCCTCTATCTCAGCTGCATTTTCCACCAGCTCTGATCTCGTAGCATAGCTCCTCACTCTGCACCGAGACCTCAAATTATCAAGCAGAGCCAACAAGAACCTCCGTAAATAAGCNTGGTGAAGTACTAGGACAAATGAATCCCTTGCCCAACAAATCCGTTAACTGTTTCTTCAGCTCTGCCTTCTCTGCTGGAGCTATCCTCTAAGGTGCCTTAGATAATGGTGTAGTTCCTGGTTCTAACTCAATCGTGAAGAGATCAGACCAAAATGGTGGTAACCCTTGCAATGACTGAAAAACATCCTCAAACTCGCGAACCACAGGGATCTCACCCGCACCAACCTGTCCTGCAGACTCCAGCATCGATATTGTTGCCAAATATGCCTCTCGACCCTTCCTGATCATCCTCTCTGCCTGCACAACTGAGATAACCAGACTCCCTGAGGTTGGCCTCACTCCCTCATAAAACCAACTCTTCGCCCCGGGCCTCTCAAACACAACTCTACCCCGATGGCAATCCAGATGTACTCTATACCGGTGCAACCAATCCATGCCCAAGATCACCTCATACAGCTCCACTGGGCTGATAACCAGATCTAACAGCATCGACTCCCCAACCACCTGTATATCTACATCTCTAATCTGTCCATAGACCTGGATAATCCTGCCTCCAGCAACCTTAGCGGTCCTGAACTGCTATCTAGGATCTCCACGAATGTTACCCCTCTCGGCACACTCTGGGGTAATGAAACAATGAGTAGCTCCAGAGTTGAACAACACATGTGATGGAAAACCTCCCACCAATAAGGTCCCTACACAAACTTTATGCACTAAGAGCCCTAACATTCATCACAGACAAACATAAAATCCAAAACTGACAGAAAACAACAAAGTCAAGTTTAGAAATTATACCCGTGATCGCGTTAGCACTGGTTCCTCCCATCACGACTGTCGTGTACACACGCGGTGCCACTAGCAAAGGCAACACTGTCTACCCGCCTACTGCACTCCTGTCTGCACTGCCGCCACAACCATCAGATGTAGCTTAAGACACGATGATCTGAGATGTCCCGCCTCTCTGCAGTGATAACATAGACGAGTCGTCGGTGGTGCTAGCTGGTTGTCCATCCTGTGGAAAACTTGCCACCTTGTGCTCCAAACTCCCACACCCAAAGCATCCCGCACCACTAGACCCCGACCTCTGCATAGCATCGAACTTCCTCTTCTGCCCTCGTGGAGGCTTACCGCCCTTTCCAGAAGCAGAAGGCTTCTGAGTCCGCTTTGGCTGCACCGGAGGACTGACCACCACAACCCGTGACTTCAAGTCATCCTCTATCTCAGCTGCATTTTCCACCAGCTCTGATCTCGTAGCATAGCTCCTCACTCTGCACCGAGACCTCAAATTATCAAGCAGAGCCAACAAGAACCTCCGTAAATAAGCTGACTCTAGCTCCAAAGCTTGACCTGCATACCCCACAAGCCAACTGAACTCTGCCTCCAGCTCCCTCACGGTACGGTTACCCTGAGTCAACCCCAAGAACCGTGCCTCCATACGATCAAGTGCCTCCTGTGGAAAATACTTAGCGTTGAACTCTCCTACAAAGTCCATCCAAGTCATCTCACGTTGTACTCTCCGTGTCGTCACTGACCTCCACCAGACCCTCGCATCCCCCGGAAGGTAGTGCGCTGCCAAGTCTACCCGATAGTGGTCGAGACACTGGAGTGACTGGAAAATATCCTCCATGCGCTCTCTCCACTCATCCGCTGCACTCGGATCTGTGCCTCCTGGGAAAAATCTCGCACCTACATGCCTACCTGCACCAGCATCTGAACATACTAAGCATCCACTACCTCGCCCCCGTCTGCACACCCGCCTGCACTCCAGCTACAGACTGCACCGCTGGACACCGCCCACCAACCAATGGTGGCACTACTGGAAACTGCCCACCATCCACTAGCGGCACCACTACTGGAAGCCGCACTAAAACTTGAGCTAGCAAGCCCGCCAAGACATCCTCTCTACCTGGAACACCTTCCGCTATAACCTCCACTCTCGGGGCAACACCGTGGCCGACACCGGGCCCATCCGTCCTGCCGATACCACCACTAGCTAGGTCTCCAGACACATAAGGATGAACCTGCTGATAACATCATTATTTTACCTATATTAGCTATAGTTTTCATATGCATTTAGGAATAGTTTGATGAGATTTCAGGTATAAAAGGTATATTATCAAGTATTTCAGGTTTCAACAAGGTTTTACAGGTTCTATAGCAATTTGGACCAAAAGACAAAGAAAACATGTTTCAGGACAGATTCAGAGCTCTTCAGTTCAGGCCACATTTGAAGAACTTCCAAACCTCAAAATATATCATGCTTGGTGTCTATGGAAAGCTGGAAGAGTCATATTTCTCATAGAAGTAGAATCAATTCAATCCATCTAGCCATACGGAAGATATGTCTGATTTACCGAGACGTGTTATAAACCGACGTGAAGAGAAGCAATCAGCCGATGGGCTTTTATTGAAGGCCTGACCAGCGACCATCACCACGGTCCAGTCCAAGCCTCCTCCACGGTCCAAAAGCCTCTTTCGCCGCCCCTTTTCCTGCACTTAAGAAGAGAAGACACCCTTACAAAACCCTAACCCTAAACCAAACCCTATAAATACTCTTAAGACCTAGGGTTTTGAGGTGTGCTAACCGCATTATCCTACTTTTCCGAACTAGTGTTATACCGAAACCTCGTGTTGTAACCTGCGTAAGTTGAGTTGCGGATTTTGGTGAATGTATCGAACTTGTTTTACTAGCTGGTTGACATGCGTCGTTGCGTGCGAAAGTTGAGTAACGGAGTATGAAGACATTAGACTTTTGATAACTCTCTAATTTACATGTTTTTAGCATCTTTTTTTGTTCAGATTTTGCATTGTTCATACCTCTAACTTAGCATTTTTAGGTCATTTACTATAGGAATTCACTTTTAGAGCATTTAGGGTGTTGCATTTCTGCATTTGCATATTTTGGATGAAAACAGGTGCTAAAGAGCCAAAAATGGGGAAAAACAAGGACAAATCGAGCATGTACCCGAAAGAGCCATCGAGCTGCAAGAACAAGTCCGAACCCCAACACAATCGAGGAGGATCCAAGAGCATGAAGAGTAACCAGAAGATCCACCCGAGGAGTAACCCGACTTCACCCTCGTGTACCCCATCGAGTAGATCATCGGGCAGGTCTGGGAAGCTAGGTCAAATGGGTTTCCATATACAAACCCCCTCTTCCCCTAGCTTGCAAAGTAGCACGCCGCAGACCCTCAAACCAGAAAGCGAGAGTTTATGTGAAAGAACTGAGCGACTCAACATTTTTCTTCTTGTTATGCATTTTTATTTTGTAGTTTTCTTAGATTTCTATCCTTTACTTTCTCTACTCTACTCTATCTTTTAATACAATGTAATTTTCATTCATTTTGATTGCTTTGTTATTCGCTTCTATGTCCGAGTAGTGTAGTAAAGTTTCGGCCTGCAGCGTTTACAAATGCAGCAGGCCGAAAGGAGTAGATAAAATGCTTAATTTAGCCAATGCTAGAGGTTTACTTAACTCTGAGTAACAAAATTATATGAGTTTAAGTCTATTAACAATAATGAATCGTTCTTAATGCCTGCTAGTTCATATTGCTAGTGCGACAGTGTGGTAATGTGTTCAAGGTTGATTGTTGCTAGTACGAAAGTGTGGTGACAAGGTCTTAGAGGTTCATTGTCTAGGAAATAATTACTTGAGGCATGTAAGGCATCCGTACTGGTCTAGAACACTTAGGATTCGATTACCCCCATCCTTAGGAACTTTCGTATTTTATTTATTTGCATTTCTTTCACTTACTCGACTACTTACCCAATCAGGTACACGATAACCTGTATCGAGTAATACCTTGAGCTGTTCATATCTCACTTGCATACTCGATCACCCCACTTGATCCTGTACTCGATTGCTTGCATCGAGTGCTTAGGTCGTGTGGTTTACTTGTTTATATTCTTTTACTTTGTTTATTTTAGGAATCGTTAGAACCAAAACCCTAATCGCTTAGCTTGACTTGCATTGTTCTGATCATATCCTTCCTGCTAGTAATACACAACCATTTGGATTGATAAGCCTTTGTACTACAACTGCATAGGGGATTGATACCCTGGGTGAAAACCTGTCTATCAAATTGGCGCCGTTGCCATTTGGTTGTTTTACTTTTGCTACGTTTCGGATTTCAGCGCTTGCTAGATCAAGTTCATTTGTTTATATTTGGTTTGGATACTGACTTGTTTTCTTTCGCATTGTTTGTTTTGAATCTCAGGTACAACCCGAGCATGCACCTGACCCTTCAATCGATCACCTGGATCGAGTTGATCCTCGTGTACACACTCAGACACATACCTGTGCATGCAAAGATGATCCAGAGGTAGCCAGAACCTGAGTCCTTTCATCGACAACATCGACAGACCTCGACTACTTAGACAACAATAAGTTCAACAA
Source organism: Camelina sativa (assembly GCF_000633955.1). Lineage (NCBI taxonomy): Eukaryota > Viridiplantae > Streptophyta > Magnoliopsida > Brassicales > Brassicaceae > Camelina > Camelina sativa. The sequence continues at coordinate 10,760,220 of NC_025691.1, forward strand.
GAACCATCAATCATTGAGGAGAAGATGAATAATCAAAACGGTCCACCAGCTCCTAAAGCAAGGACCAATATAGGAGCAGGAGATGCTCCATCTACTCACACTCAAAGGAATGGCATTGTGCCACCAGCTGTGCAGAACAATAATTTTGAGATCAAGAGTAGTCACATCCAGATGATACAGAGCAATAAGTTTCATGGATTGCCAATGGAGGACCCATTGGATCATCTGGATGAATTTGATAGGCTCTGTAGCCTAACTAAGATCAATGGAGTCAGTGAAGATGGATTCAAGATCCGGCTTTTCCCATTATCTTTGGGAGACAAAGCACAAATCTGGGAGAAATCGCTCCCTAAGGAGTCCATCACCATTTGGGAAGCGTGCAAGAAGGCATTCCTGGACAAATTCTTGTCCAACTCCAGAACCGCAAGGCTGCGAAATGACATTTCCGGCTTTGTTCAGAGGAACAAAGAAACGTTCAGTGAAGCTTGGGAACGTTTCAAGGGATACACTACTCGATGTCCACATCACGGCTTTAGTAATGCTTCATTGCTGAGCACACTTTACCGAGGCGTGGTCTCCAAGATACGGATGTTGCTGGACACCGCAAGCCATGGTAACTTCCTCAACACAGATGTTGATGAAGGTTGGGACCTAGTTGAGAACTTGGCTCAATCTGATGGCAACTACAATGAGGAATATGATTGCTCTGTGCGATCTACAAGAGAGGAAGATGCCAACTACAAGAGGGACATGAAAGCCCTCAATGACAAGCTCGATCAGCTCCTCAACCAGCAGAAGCATGTTCATGCTATATCAGAGGAAGATCAGTTTCAACAACAAGATGGGGAGATGCAACTAGTGGATGTTAACTACATCAACAACCAAGGAGGGTACAACAAAGGGTACAACAACTTCAAGCCGAATCCGAATCTGTCTTATCGGAACCCGAATGTTGCGAATCGTCAGGACCAAACTTACCCATCTGCAGTTCAAGGGAACCAGATCCAACAGAAGCCTTTTGTCCAATACAACCAAGGTTATGCACCTAAGCAGCAGTATTCAGGAACCTACAACCAACCACCTGGATTCCAACAACACCAAGGTCCACCAAACCAATCACAAGAAGCTGAGTTACGCGGTCTCATTCAGTAAATGATTCAGAATCTAGCTACAGCTTCTATGGACATCGCGAAACGGTTCGCAGAGATGAGCAATAAGATCGACTCAGGGTACAATGATCTCAATGCCAAGTACGAATCACATAACACAAAGGTTCGATACCTGGAAGGCCATCACAACAACCAACCAGGCTCAAAGATCAACCAACTCCCAGGTAAAGCTATCAAAACCCCAAGGATTATGCAACTGCTCAAGCTATCTTCCTTGATGATGACTATGAGGAATACCTCACTGGGGACAGTGATGATCAAGATGGGGAGGTTGTGAAACACCCAATGCGAAATGAGGCCAAGTACTACATATCCGAGTATGAACCCAAGTCTTCACCCGAAGAGACTGATCGAGTTGATTCGAGAATCGCAAACCAAAGAACAACCCGAAGTGGAACCCGATGACCTACACGATGGTGTTGATCGGATGATGCATCAAGTAGATGTTAAAAAGATAGATCAGCCTCAACCACCTGCACTAGTAGAAGGGGAGTTAGAGGAAAGGTTCAATGCTGCACTTGACATCCAGCTGGAGGCGCTTGCAGAGCGAATGGCTAAGCGTAAAGCTCCACCACCTAAGTTTTTGCTCCCACACGAGCTTAAGCAGGAAGCTGCCAAGGAAGCAGCTCGATTGGAGGATGAGGTCAAGGAAGCTGTCAAGGAGATCGGTTTTGAAATTCTGAGAAGTGGAGTTTGCTTGGATCCTGA
>NC_025691.1:10763109-10764731 GCF_000633955.1 Camelina sativa
GATTGGAAGTGCCTGCCGACTTCATGATCCTCGATATGGACAAGGAACCGGATGATCCGCTGATTCTAGGAAGACCATTCTTGGCAACAGTTGGTGCTGTGATCGAGGTGAAGCAAGGCAAGTGAGCATTTCAGGATGGAGTTTGATGTGAAGAAGGGGATTAAGAGGCCAACAATTGATGGTCAAGCTTTCTTTACAAAGACCAAGAAAAGGAAGGTGCAACATCTTGAAGAGGTCAACACCATATTTGTCTTAGAACCTGGACAAGACCTGGAAAATCTGTTGAACCAGCCTACTGTAGTGGAGAGGAATCCAGAACCTCTTCCACATGGACCCCATGCTTAAGGAGCATGAAGAGTCAAGCTTAGTGACTTTAAACAAGCTCACTTGGGAGGAAGTCCCAAAGGTATCTTTTAAATTGAGCTTATTTGTTTTACTTACTTTTATTTACTTTTTCTCTTTTTGCAATTTTATAAAAAAAAAATGGAAAATTGAGGAACCTGAGGGTCAACCCGACACTGTACTCGACGCGCCTAATCGTGTCCCTGCTCGGGTGGCGAGTGGAGTCCGAATCCCACAAGGAAGCCCACTCTCAGTGAAGTCCACCAACCAAACCCTAGCATATTTAAGGGGTTTCGATATTCTCTCCCCTTCCAACACTGATAAGTATCTCTCAACCCTAGAGTTTTTGCTTTCCAAAGTTTTTATTCTATTCTCTCTCAAACTCGAGCTTTATTCGATTTCTTTGGGACTAACCCTATTAACCTCGAGACTTAGCCTTTTTCTTCTCAAGGAATCAACATGGAGCCAATCTCTAAAATCTACCAAAGGAAGGGAAGAAGATCAACCTCCGCCGCTGCTACAACTGGAGGTGATGCCGTCAAAGTTCAAGAGTCTCAAGGAAGAGGAAACGTTCCACATTCCCAACCGTTGGGTGGATGTTTAGCCTCCCCAACCCGATGCACAACCCGATCCACCACCCGACCTGATTTTCGAGTAAGCGATCGAGTAGGCCCCCGAGTTCGCTCACCGAGTCCAATGGCGAGTGCTGTCCGCCGTTCTCCTTGACGTAGGGACCTGTCTACGTCCAAAAAGACCCTTACAGACCCTATGGAGGTCGATTCTGATGCCGGAGGAGAAGAGCAAGGGGAGATCCACACCTCTCGATCAAGAAGCAGAGCTGCGGTTGCAAGGGGGAAGAGAACGGCTTCGGAGAAGACTGAGAAGGTGGTTGAGAGAGCAGTTGAGGAAGAGGATCAACACGCTGAGGAGGAGGACCGAGAGAGAGAAGAGGAGCAGAGAGAGAGGACCCACTAAGCCTCTCGGAGGCTAAAGCAGAAGGAGGTGGATACTCCGGCAAGACTCTTCAAGTTTTTCTGGAAGATGAGCTTTGTTGGTACCCGCTACCCTCACCGAGAAACAATGAAGCAATTGGGCATCGCTAGAGACATCGAGTACCTGTTCGATATGTGCCACCTGGGCCAATTGATGCGAGCCCACCTTAAAGTATATGAGGAGGAGACGGTCCACTTCCTTTCAACCTTGAAGCTGCACTATTTCGAGGACCACCCGACCCTACTACCCGATGGGGGGATCGGGTTCATCACCTTCTCCGTGAGGAA
>NC_025691.1:10765852-10767234 GCF_000633955.1 Camelina sativa
GGACAATACTAGGGATGGTACACCACTAGTTGGAGATGTTGCGGATACAAGCATGTTGTTTGTGTTACTCGATCAATTCCTCTACCTGAAATCGTGGGCCGTGAAAAGAAGAGAAGGAGGTGGAGAGATCTCCATTGGGGGACTAGTCACACCGATCCTAGTGGCATGTGATGTGCCCGTAAAGGGAATTGTTCATGAACCAAGATGGCTGGATGCGGACTACCTCGTGCTGGCGAGATTTTTGGCCCATGAGAGGCCTAATGACATGACGCTGTTCAAGTTTGTCCATCCAACCGCCGGAGCTGCTCAAATGGTTCTACCTAATGTCATATGCACCAAGGTTCGGCTGGGCGACAACATTGACTTCGCACCACCATTGGAGGAGCTGTACAACCCGGAGGAGGAGCCCGAAGCTGAGAAGAGAGAGGAGACCGGGCAGAGACAGGGAGACAGCTCGGAGGAGTTCGATTTTGAGGAGTATGTATGCTCTCAAAAGCAACCGGTTGGAGTGAGGGAAGCTCACAAGAGGATCGGCTGGCTGAAGAGGATGAACAAGTTCTTGGCGAAGAAAGTAAAAGATCTTACCGGTTCGGTGAAGACAATGAGAGGTCAAATCAAGGAGTTGCAAGAAAAGGCAAGTTGTGCCTCAGCTCCTACCTCGGCACAAGCACCAACTTGGATGGGGAGAAGCGGACCGCTAGGAGGAACTCGAGGACTGCCACCTCCAGAACCTTATAGAGCATCATCATACGAGCCCCAAGCCGAGGAGAACATCACCCGACCTGAGGCATCGCAGAGAATCCATTATGATGCTTACCCGACGCCCAACCCGATGGGATACACGATGAACTATTCGATGCACCCATCGAGCACCCAATTGGGTGAGGACACAGGGATCTTCCCTCCACCTTACCAGATGCCATTCACGACGCCATACACGATGCACCCTGCGAGTGGATACACGGGTGATCATTCTGGAACTTTTCCGCCATTTCCATCGTACTACCCGATGCCCTACCCGATGAACTACGTGATCCCACCCTCGATCAACACCTCGGATGCTGGTTCGAGTAAGTCGTTAGTGCGAATTTCTGAGCTCTCTGACGAGCAAACACCGGCACCTGCTGAAGCCGGAGACGACCCAGGCTACACGTTGGCAAGTATGGAAGTTGTTACAACCTCCTTCTTCACCAACCCGTGAGGTACAATTTCATCCGATCTTTGTATATAACATTCCATTTAGTTTAATTCATTTCGTGTGATTATTGGATTCTTTTTCAAACTTTTATTCTTTTTCAAATTTTTGCATGTTAGTTTTATTCATTTGAGTCTGCATTGCATCTATGTGCATTAAAAACCCAAAAAAAAAAAAAAAAAAAAAA
>NC_025691.1:10768301-10769947 GCF_000633955.1 Camelina sativa
TTGAATGCTTCCTCCACTTGCTTGAACATTAGAACATCTCTATATTATTGGATTTAATTTGAACTTTAATTGTCTTGCTTATGGAATTTGAATACTTGCTCATTGTAACTCCAAAATCAGGTTAGCACTCCACTTTTTACCAATCTTTTCGTTTAACCCGATTCGTTTGTCCTACCCATGAACCCAAACCTTTCTTTCAAACCTTGTTGTGAATTGTTGAGTGAGGCCTCTTTCATTGTGCTATAGGTTGTGAAACCTTGAGAGTATTGAGAACGAAAAAGAACTGCCTCTTGATTTAACTAAGTTAGAATTTGAACTAGCTAATAGATTCGGTTTTGAAGGTTAGGTGGTTAGAATGTTTATTTGGGGTTGGGTTGTGGAATAAAAAAAAAGGGAAAAAGAAAAAGTCCCTAAGGTTAGAATCAATTAGTTCTAAGTCTCTAAGTAAACAAAAAAAAAAAAAAAAAAAGAAGAATTCTTGCTATAGTCTCCTAGAAAGAAATAGAAGAATATATCTACATTAGGAGTTTAGTAAAGAAAAGAAAAAAATAATAAAAAAAAAAGAGAGAGAGAGCTTTGTATGCCCAAAAATAAAAAATAGAAGTTTAAAGTTTAAAAGTCTAAACCTTAGGGAGTAAAAAAAAAGAGAGTTAAAATCAAGTATGTGGGTTGTTTAAATTCTAGGGGGTTTAAATAAATAAAAAAATGAAAATGAGAGTGAATGAGAAAAGGGTAGATCATCAAGAGTTAAGCTTTGTATGCCCAAATTGTTCTCAGTCTTAGATAGTTTTCACAACTGTCTAGCATTCCAACTTTTGAGAGAAAACTATCCAAAAAATTTGTTTGAAACCACCTTACTGAAAAGCCTTACCCTTGAAAATATTTGTAAGTATGTTGATTGATCTTAGCACCATTAAACTATCTTTAAGGACTATAGCTTGAATCTTTCGGTTAGCATCTTAAGGCCATGAGTCCCCACTTTCAAACTGTACCCTCCTACTTCCTTGCTAGAGGACTAGCAAGATTTAAGTTTGGGGGTCTGATAACTCTCTACTTTACATGTTTTTAGCATATTTTTTTGTCCATATTTTGCATTGTTCATACCTCTAACTTAGCATTTTTAGGTCGTTTACTGTAGGAATTTACTTTTAGAGCATTTAGGGTGTTGCATTTCTGCATTTGCATATTTTGGATGAAAACAGGTGCTAAAGAGCCAAAAATGGGGAAAAACAAGGACAACTCGAGCATGTACCCGAAGGAGCCATCGAGCTTCAAGAACAAGTCCGAACCCCAACACGATCGAGGAGGATCCAAGAACATAAAGAGTAACCCGAAGATCCACCCGAGGAGTAACCCGACTTCACCCTCGTGTACCCCATCGAGTAGATCATCGGGCAGGTCTGGGAAGCTAGGTCAAATATGTTTCCATTTATAAACCCCCTCTTCCCCTAGCTTGCAAAGTAGCACGCCGCAGACCCTCAAACCAGAAAGCGAGAGCTTCTGTGAGAGAACTGGGCGACTCAACATTTTTCTTCTTGTTTTGCATTTTTATTTTGTAGTTTTCTTAGATTTCTATCCTTTACTTTCTCTACTCTACTCTATCTTTTAATACAATGTCATTTTCATTCATTTTGATTGCTTTGTTA
>NC_025691.1:10772007-10779220 GCF_000633955.1 Camelina sativa
TATTGCTCTGTTTTTCTTGTGTTGCTCTGTTTTGCGTATTTGTCCAGCTCGACCCTGCACTCGATCGAGTGCTTGCTCGAGTTCCAACCCAGAACTTGTGTTTATGATTTGTGTTTGTCCTGTTTCATTCTAGTTGCATTTCTGTTGCATTCATTTAGTATCCTGTTCATTACTTACCTTGCATTAGTTCAATACTTGCATTTCCATAGTTTCTATTTCTGTTTTAGCTTCATAATTGTCATAATCATTCTGTTCCATTTGCATCTAGCTCCTAGTTCTTGTAGTTTTACTTTCTGCACATTCCATTTCATCATAGTATTGTTAGTGACAAACAACCTTTACATCTGGCTTGACTTAGACTCATATNATACTTACCCGATCAGGTACACAATAACCTGTATCGAGTAATACCTCAAGCTGTTCATATCTCACTTGCATACTCGATCACCCCACTCGATCTTGTACTCGATTGCTTGCATCGAGTGCTTAGGTTGTGTGGTTTACTTGTTTATATTCGTTTACTTTGTTTATTTTAGGAATCATTATAACCAAAACCCTAATTGCTTGGCTTGACTTGCATTTTTTTGATCATATCCTTCCTGCTAGCAATACACAACCATTTGGATTGATAACCCTTTGTACTACAAGTGCATAGGGGATTGATACACTGGGTGAAAACCTGTCTATCAACTTTCATTCTATGAGAATAGCTTGTTAGTTCATTAGTGTTTCGTAGTTGAGAATCTAGACCGAAATTAGTATTTACTTGTTAGATCTTACACTTAATATTGCTTGGAAACCATGAAAACCCTGAGATGACTCCCAAAACGCCCAACGCCTTAGTCTTATAGTTTTAAATCATTTTTATTTATTTGCAATAGTTATGAGGAAAACCAAAACTCCAATCTCTTATTTAGTCTTAGCCATAGTTCTTTCTCTTTTAATTCAATTTTTGTTAGCTATTACTCTCTGTGGGATCGATCCTAAAATACTACACAGATTAACTGTGCACTTTCAGTCGTTGTGTAGTCTTTTCAGGTCAAAGATTTGGAGTGAAATTCTACACACATCACCTGCGACTCTGCCACCTCCTCACTGGCCATTCTCTGGGTCACACTCTCACTGACCTCGGGAACCTGTCCCCACCCATGACCATGCCCACGACCACGACAACGACCACGCCCGCGACCAGCAGCTCCCACACCTCTAACCACTGATGTTCATATATTTTACCCTGTTTTCCCTTAATATATTCACATCTTTTGCTATCATTTTTGACCATTATTGCATAGTTTTAGGATTGTTCTTGCATTAGAGTATAGTTGCATTGCATTTGCATCTTTTCTTGCATAAACAGGTGATTTTGAAGCCTAAGGAGCATGGAAGCAATGCTGAGGAGAAGTGAAGCAATCATAAAGAGAAAGCAAAGGAGCTAAGGCTGAAGAACCAAGGTCCGGAGTCCAACTCGACTGCCCACTCGACCAGACACTCGACCGTGTGCTTAGAGGGACTCGACCGAGTGGGAGGAGCACAAGAGGAGCCAACTCGACCGGTCACTCGACCGAGCACCAGGTCGAGTTGGTCGAGCCGCCTGGCTATTTTGTCTTTTAGCGTTTTTAGGGCTTCCACTACTTTTTCTATATAAGGGCTTGTACCTGCAGCCACCAAAAGAGTCCAGCTTTTTAGAGAGTCAAAAACCTAGTTTTTACCTTTTTTAGAATTATTCCTTTTGCACTTTTATTTTCTTAGATCTTGTACTTCTTTTAAAAGGAGAAAAAGACTAAATTCTTCAATATTGTTGGTTTCATAACTTTCTTAATATTGAGAATTTGAGTTTGGTTCTTTCTTCAATATTGTAGATCTTTGATTTATCTTTCTAATGATGCAAGTTTCAGTATTTTCTGGGTTTATGACTTTGTTGTTCATCATGTGTTCTTGTGAGTAGTTGCTTAGGATCTTGAGGATGGGTTAGGCTGGGTTGTGTTTGAGGTTTGTTTGATTTGGTCAAGCTTGATTGTTGTAGATCTCTTCTAGGCTAGATGTTCTTAATGCTGATCCTATATCTGAGAGGGTAGGATCTGATTTCAAGCCTCTTAGCATCACACCAATGTCTAAGGAGCATAGATAAGGCTAGATCTAGAGATTATCATTAGGCTTGCTAAGAGATTAGAAGTCTTGTTTGATTTTTGACATATTGCTTAATGCCTGCTTGTGTAGATTCTTTACTTTGTGAGAACAAGTCTAGAGATGCATGAGTTTGATTGTTTCTTGCCATGAGAGTGGATTAAACATGTCTTAGAAATATATGTCTAGAGATTAGCTCAAGTTGTTTGAGATTTGTTGACCAAGTTAGATGACCTCAATCATAGTCCAGCCCATGAATCCCTCCTCAAGACCTTCCTTGTTTATTGATTTCTTAGCTTAAATCCTGTTGTTTGATCGTTGTTTGATTCGTTTTGGTATTGCTCTGTTTTTCTTGTGTTGCTCTGTTTTGCGTATTTGTCCAGCTCGACCCTGCACTCGATCTGCACTCGATCGAGTGCTTGCTCGAGTTCCAACCCAGAACTTGTGTTTATGATTTGTGTTTGTCCTGTTTCACCCTAGTTGCATTTCTGTTGCATTCATTTAGTATCATGTTCATTACTTACCTTGCATTAGTTCAATACTTGCATTACCATAGTTTCTATTTCTGTTTTAGCTTCATAATTGTCATAATCATTCTGTTCCATTTGCATCTAGCTCCTAGTTCTTGTAGTTTTACTTTCTGCACATTCCATTTCATCATAGTATTGTTAGTGACAAACAACCTTTACATCTGGCTTGACTTAGACTCATATGCACATCTTGATTGTTCACAAACACTCAGATTGGATTGACACCTCTTATACTACAACTGCATAAGGGGAATTGAAACACCCTGCCATCCATTCATTCATAAGTCATCATTCCATACATCATTCATCACCACAAAGATAATGAGTTTCAATTTGGCGCCGTTGTCCATTTGAGTGTTTATTTGTGACAATTAGGGTCATTATTAGTCTAAGATTAAGTTCTATTGCTACCTTGATCACTACTAATCTCGATTCTTCTTCTNGTAAAATGCTTAATTTAGCCAATGCTAGAGGTTTACGTAACTCTGAGTAACAAAATTAGATGAGTTTAAGTCTACTGACAATAATGAATCGTTCTTAATGCCTGCTTGTTCATATTGCTAGTGCGACAGTGTGGTAATGTGTTCAAGGTTGATTGTTGCTAGTGCGAAAGTGTGGTGACAAGGTCTTAGAGGTTCATTGTCTAGGAAATAATTGCTTGAGGCATGTAAGGCATCCGTACTGGTCTAGAACACTTAGGATTCGATTACCCCCATCCTTAGGAACTTTCGTATTTTATTTATTTGCATTTCTTTCACTTACTCGAATACTTACCCGATCAGGTACACAATAACCTGTATCGAGTAATACCTCAAGCTGTTCATATCTCACTTGCATACTCGATCACCCCACTCGATCTTGTACTCGATTGCTTGCATCGAGTGCTTAGGTTGTGTGGTTTACTTGTTTATATTCGTTTACTTTGTTTATTTTAGGAATCATTATAACCAAAACCCTAATTGCTTGGCTTGACTTGCATTTTTTTGATCATATCCTTCCTGCTAGCAATACACAACCATTTGGATTGATAACCCTTTGTACTACAAGTGCATAGGGGATTGATACACTGGGTGAAAACCTGTCTATCAACTTTCATTCTATGAGAATAGCTTGTTAGTTCATTAGTGTTTCGTAGTTGAGAATCTAGACCGAAATTAGTATTTACTTGTTAGATCTTACACTTAATATTGCTTGGAAACCATGAAAACCCTGAGATGACTCCCAAAACGCCCAACGCCTTAGTCTTATAGTTTTAAATCATTTTTATTTATTTGCAATAGTTATGAGGAAAACCAAAACTCCAATCTCTTATTTAGTCTTAGCCATAGTTCTTTCTCTTTTAATTCAATTTTTGTTAGCTATTACTCTCTGTGGGATCGATCCTAAAATACTACACAGATTAACTGTGCACTTTCAGTCGTTGTGTAGTCTTTTCAGGTCAAAGATTTGGAGTGAAATTCTACACACATCACCTGCGACTCTGCCACCTCCTCACTGGCCATTCTCTGGGTCACACTCTCACTGACCTCGGGAACCTGTCCCCACCCATGACCATGCCCACGACCACGACAACGACCACGCCCGCGACCAGCAGCTCCCACACCTCTAACCACTGATGTTCATATATTTTACCCTGTTTTCCCTTAATATATTCACATCTTTTGCTATCATTTTTGACCATTATTGCATAGTTTTAGGATTGTTCTTGCATTAGAGTATAGTTGCATTGCATTTGCATCTTTTCTTGCATAAACAGGTGATTTTGAAGCCTAAGGAGCATGGAAGCAATGCTGAGGAGAAGTGAAGCAATCATAAAGAGAAAGCAAAGGAGCTAAGGCTGAAGAACCAAGGTCCGGAGTCCAACTCGACTGCCCACTCGACCAGACACTCGACCGTGTGCTTAGAGGGACTCGACCGAGTGGGAGGAGCACAAGAGGAGCCAACTCGACCGGTCACTCGACCGAGCACCAGGTCGAGTTGGTCGAGCCGCCTGGCTATTTTGTCTTTTAGCGTTTTTAGGGCTTCCACTACTTTTTCTATATAAGGGCTTGTACCTGCAGCCACCAAAAGAGTCCAGCTTTTTAGAGAGTCAAAAACCTAGTTTTTACCTTTTTTAGAATTATTCCTTTTGCACTTTTATTTTCTTAGATCTTGTACTTCTTTTAAAAGGAGAAAAAGACTAAATTCTTCAATATTGTTGGTTTCATAACTTTTTTAATATTGAGAATTTGAGTTTGGTTCTTTCTTCAATATTGTAGATCTTTGATTTATCTTTCTAATGATGCAAGTTTCAGTATTTTCTGGGTTTATGATTTTGATGTTCATCATGTATGCTTGTGAGTAGTTGCTTAGGATCTTGAGGATGGGTTAGGCTGGGTTGTGTTTGAGGTTTGTTTGATTTGGTCAAGCTTGATTGTTGTAGATCTCTTCTAGGCTAGATGTTCTTAATGCTGATCCTATATCTGAGAGGGTAGGATCTGATTTCAAGCCTCTTAGCATCACACCAATGTCTAAGGAGCATAGATAAGGCTAGATCTAGAGACTATCATTAGGCTTGCTAAGAGATTAGAAGTCTTGTTTGATTTTTGACATATTGCTTAATGCCTGCTTGTGTAGATTCTTTACTTTGTGAGAACAAGTCTAGAGATGCATGAGTTTGATTGTTTCTTGCCATGAGAGTGGATTAAACATGTCTTAGAAATATATGTCTAGAGATTAGCTCAAGTTGTTTGAGATTTGTTGACCAAGTTAGATGACCTCAATCATAGTCCAGCCCATGAATCCCTCCTCAAGACCTTCCTTGTTTATTGATTTCTTAGCTTAAATCCTGTTGTTTGATCGTTGTTTGATTCGTTTTGGTATTGCTCTGTTTTTCTTGTGTTGCTCTGTTTTGCGTATTTGTCCAGCTCGACCCTGCACTCGATCAGCACTCGATCGAGTGCTTGCTCGAGTTCCAACCCAGAACTTGTGTTTATGATTTGTGTTTGTCCTGTTTCACCCTAGTTGCATTTCTGTTGCATTCATTTAGTATCCTGTTCATTACTTACCTTGCATTAGTTCAATACTTGCATTTCCATAGTTTCTATTTCTGTTTGTCATAATCACTCTGTTCCATTTGCATTTAGCTCCTAGTTCTTGTAGTTTTACTTTCTGCACTTTCCATTTCATCATAGGATTGTTAGTGACAAACAACCTTTACATCTGGCTTGACTTAGACTCATATGCACATCTTGATTGTTCACAAACACTCAGATTGGATTGACACCTCTTATACTACAACTGCATAAGGGGAATTGAAACACCCTGCCATCCATTCATTCATAAGTCATCATTCCATACATCATTCATCACCACAAAGATAATGAGTTTCAATTTGGCGCCGTTGTCCATTTGAGTGTTTATTTGTGACAATTAGGGTCATTATTAGTCTAAGATTAAGTTCTATTGCTACCTTGATCACTACTAATCTCGATTCTTCTTCTGCTTGTCTGTGTTGAGTTTCAGGTACCAACTCGACCATCAACTCGAGCTAGCACTCGACCGAGTGCTGATCGAGTACCTGATGGAGTCACAACCCGAATACATTTGTGTTCTCATCTCAGTCAGCCCGACCTTCAACTCGAACTTGTGCTCGATCGATTACATGTTCGAGTCAGTAATGATGTACCACAACAGTATGTTCAATTACATACCCATGCAACATCAACCAGTATACCAGGCTGAATTGTATCCCTCTCCATGGTTCCAGACCTCACAAGCTCAAGAACCTGACTNTTATGAGGAAAACCAAAACTCCAATCTCTTATTTAGTCTTAGCCATAGTTCTTTCTCTTTTAATTCAATTTTTGTTAGCTATTACTCTCTGTGGGATCGATCCTAAAATACTACACAGATTAACTGTGCACTTTCAGTCGTTGTGTAGTCTTTTCAGGTCAAAGATTTGGAGTGAAATTCTACACACATCACCTGCGACTCTGCCACCTCCTCACTGGCCATTCTCTGGGTCACACTCTCACTGACCTCGGGAACCTGTCCCCACCCATGACCATGCCCACGACCACGACAACGACCACGCCCGCGACCAGCAGCTCCCACACCTCTAACCACTGATGTTCATATATTTTACCCTGTTTTCCCTTAATATATTCACATCTTTTGCTATCATTTTTGACCATTATTGCATAGTTTTAGGATTGTTCTTGCATTAGAGTATAGTTGCATTGCATTTGCATCTTTTCTTGCATAAACAGGTGATTTTGAAGCCTAAGGAGCATGGAAGCAATGCTGAGGAGAAGTGAAGCAATCATAAAGAGAAAGCAAAGGAGCTAAGGCTGAAGAACCAAGGTCCGGAGTCCAACTCGACTGCCCACTCGACCAGACACTCGACCGTGTGCTTAGAGGGACTCGACCGAGTGGGAGGAGCACAAGAGGAGCCAACTCGACCGGTCACTCGACCGAGCACCAGGTCGAGTTGGTCGAGCCGCCTGGCTATTTTGTCTTTTAGCGTTTTTAGGGCTTCCACTACTTTTTCTATATAAGGGCTTGTACCTGCAGCCACC
>NC_025691.1:10781396-10782176 GCF_000633955.1 Camelina sativa
TAAAAAATGTTGCTTGGGCAAGCCACTAAGCAGATTGAGGAAGCAAGGCAGTTTGCTGAGCTGCACCAAACGNCTATTACTCTCTGTGGGATCGATCCTAAAATACTACACAGATTAACTGTGCACTTTCAGTCGTTGTGTAGTCTTTTCAGGTCAAAGATTTGGAGTGAAATTCTACACACATCACCTGCGACTCTGCCACCTCCTCACTGGCCATTCTCTGGGTCACACTCTCACTGACCTCGGGAACCTGTCCCCACCCATGACCATGCCCACGACCACGACAACGACCACGCCCGCGACCAGCAGCTCCCACACCTCTAACCACTGATGTTCATATATTTTACCCTGTTTTCCCTTAATATATTCACATCTTTTGCTATCATTTTTGACCATTATTGCATAGTTTTAGGATTGTTCTTGCATTAGAGTATAGTTGCATTGCATTTGCATCTTTTCTTGCATAAACAGGTGATTTTGAAGCCTAAGGAGCATGGAAGCAATGCTGAGGAGAAGTGAAGCAATCATAAAGAGAAAGCAAAGGAGCTAAGGCTGAAGAACCAAGGTCCGGAGTCCAACTCGACTGCCCACTCGACCAGACACTCGACCGTGTGCTTAGAGGGACTCGACCGAGTGGGAGGAGCACAAGAGGAGCCAACTCGACCGGTCACTCGACCGAGCACCAGGTCGAGTTGGTCGAGCCGCCTGGCTATTTTGTCTTTTAGCGTTTTTAGGGCTTCCACTACTTTTTCTATATAAGGGCTTGTACCTGCAGCCACC
>NC_025691.1:10786163-10788714 GCF_000633955.1 Camelina sativa
AGAAAAGCTTGGACACACTGAATTCAAGCCAAGCAATCTCTACATAAGTCTAGCTGATGGTTCACACAAAGATGTAGTTGGTAAATTGGAGAGCCTCCTAGTCAAGATAGGCAAGGCAAGAATTCCCACTGATTTCATCATAATAAAGATGGATAAGGAGGTAGAGGATCCAATCTTGCTTGGGAGACCATTCCTTGCCACAGCAGGAGCAATCATTGATGTTAAGGAGGGGCTGATAAGGTTGAACATATCTGAAGGTTTGACCATGAACTTTGATATTACAAATCCATCTAACCTACCAACCATTGGAGGTCAACCATTTAAGATTGAAGATAAGGCTGATTTTGGGGTTTTGAGAGAAGAAGAGACTTCAACAGCTAAGGTCACATCTCATGAGGAATCAGTTCAACATCTTAAGGGTTCAGTTCAAGAGCTGACTGATCTGGTGAAAGATCTTCAAGTTCAGATCAACAAGAGGTCTTTGAAGAAGGCAAAACCAAGACTCAAGTTTAAGAAGAAGCAAAGCTCAAATGTTAAGGAGGTAGTGATCAAGAAACAGCACCAAGGTTATCAAATAGAACCAGGGGGGATATCATCACCTCCTTGGAATCCAAACCAAGCCTGAACAGGCATCAAAAGTCAAACTTAGTGACTCTAAACAAGTTCACTAGGGAGGAAGTCCCTAAGGTATCCATGTACATATTGTTTAAGGTTTTGGTATTTTGATTTTTGTTTTGGTATTTTCATGATCAGGGAAGCAAGGGAGGCCAGATAGAAGAGTAAAAGAAGACTCGGTAGCCAGCTCGAGCCCCCCACTCGACCAGGCACTCGACCGAGTACCAGTCGATGGCCATAGTCGAGTTGCCCCAGTCTCCTCCTCCAAATCAACAAGACCCCAACTACACTTTTGACAGCATGCAAGAGGATGTGGACAGTTTCTTCTCCAATACTTGAGGTACCACTATCACCTTCCCTTGTAAATACCATTGCATTTCATATTGTGTTTTGTTTTTGATCTTGAATCCTCTTACAAATTTCTTTCACACAGAGGACTGTGTGATTTAAGTTTGGGGGAGGGTTTGAGATAGCATTTGATATTGTGTTTTGTGTTCTTATTTCAAATTTTTAGCATCATCATGTTAGTATTTGCATAGCATCTAAGGCATAGAAAAACCCTAAAAATTTGAAATTTTTTGCAAAAATCTTTATAAAAAAAGAGTGTTCATGTAGTTTGCATTGCATAATAGCATCTTGTTTAGCATGTTTCATGTAGGATTGTATAATATTTGCATTAGGGATCTATGATGAGTTTTGCCTTGTTAGCTTGTTTAATTCACTAGACTAGGATCAATGCCCAAGTTAATAGTACTTTGATGCTAGTTGAGTAGTTAGAAGCATAAGATTGAACCAAGCCTTGAATTCCTGCATTGCATTTGGTCTAAATTGAAGCATGTTGTGATTTGATGCCATTTCCTATTTATATGAACCTAATATTGACTTGTAATTATCAATTTGTGCATTGCTTTAAACTCATGGATACCATATACATATTTGGATCATCTTTCTCCTTTTTACCACTCTTGTTGATCCAAGTAGCTGATTGAATCATTAAAATCAGTTTCCAATACCCTTAACCAACCCTTCTTTCAAGCCATGTTTATTCTTGAGTGTGTAAGGCCTTTTTTGGGATTGAGCTTGGTAGAAAGTGTTAGGTTTGAACTGACAAGAATAATGCCTTGTGTAGTTCTAGTTTGCATTTTCCAAACTAGATAGGACTAGGTGATTTCATTGTTGGGTTTGGGATTTGGTTGTTTGAAAAAGAAAGAAAAGAAAAGAGGAAAAGAGAAAGAAAAGGTTAGAGTCTTTAGGAGGGGAATGTTTTTAAGTAAAATCAAAGTCTAGTGAAAGAATGGGAAGTATGATATTGTTTAAAGATGGTTTCAGTCAAAGAAAATAAAGAAAGAAAAAGAAGAGTTTAGCAAAATGCTTTTATGTCTTAAGAATAAGAAGAAAAGAAAACCATAGCAAATAAGTAAGAATCTCCCATTCCACTAGAAAGATCAAATAAGAAACCTCTCCTAAGACTTTAAAATCAAAAGAGAAAAGGGTGAAAGAGAAGAGAAGAAGTTAAAGGGTACCACTAGGATCAATTGGGTTTTGATTGATAGGATAAACACTTTGGGTGCCTTTGGGTAGACAAGGTTTTGTTCTTGTATGTGTCTAAGTGTTCTTACCTTGAACATTCTTCTAAAGCTCAATCCATTTTTATGAGAGAACCTTGATATTGATAAGCCCCACTCTAAAGAGAGACCATCATTGTCTCTAAACCTTTTACTACCAAGCCAAATGAGTTTAAGCATTGCATAGAATTGATTCATGTTCTTGATTAATGAATGTTAAAGGAAATGGTTGATTTGAATGCATGTGGACATCTAAGGCTCAAATCAGTAAAGGTTGTGAAATGCTTATCTAAAATCTTTAAGTACAACTCATTCAACTTGCATCATAGTATTAGTAACTTAGACATTGATTCTAGATGGTCTATTTGCAA
>NC_025691.1:10790569-10791877 GCF_000633955.1 Camelina sativa
AGTTCTTGTAGTTTTACTTTCTGCACTTTCCATTTCATCATAGGATTGTTAGTGACAAACAACCTTTACATCTGGCTTGACTTAGACTCATATGCACATCTTGATTGTTCACAAACACTCAGATTGGATTGACACCTCTTATACTACAACTGCATAAGGGGAATTGAAACACCCTGCCATCCATTCATTCATAAGTCATCATTCCATACATTATTCATCACCACAAAGATAATGAGTTTCAACCATCTTTATCACCAAGAACAGAAGGCTAAGTAACAAAACGACCCTAACTACACAAAGAAAACAACTCACCGTGAAATCACAAACTAGGGTCGAAGAGGATGTTCTAGGACTCCATGCCACAAAAAATTGACTAACTCACATAATCAATCAAAGCATGCAACCCCAACATCTACAGCACAAAGCCTATTGAACCCAAACCCAGAACCGTAAGGGCTCTGATACCAAACTGAAACAACCCGACCCGTTTTTTTATTCTTAATATCTAGTGATCCCATAATCACTAGTAACCTAGCCCCAAACAACAACAACAACAGCGGATAACAAAATAATAAATCTATTAACCAATAACCAATAAAGAAATAACATAACATCAATCCAATAACAATCCAGAACATAAAACAAATCATAACCAACAATCCTAGCATCCGTTCTAGACCACTAAGTTCCACTCTAGCATCCTAAAAAAGACACAGAGCAAACAACCGAGCCTCTATAACATCCTCATCTTCATCGCCTTGATCCCACGATCACACTTTGTCTTTACCTGCGCCACAACACAAAAGAGAGGCGTAAGTATTACCATAAATACTTAGTGAGGCAATCCTTCCATCTACTGGGCTATACACACAAACAATAAGATCTCTCATGCCACACTCAACAATAATAAAACAAACCAGGAACATGCACATAGCAACACGACATAAACCAGAAACTGTCAGAAGGGTGTCGACCGAACTCACAAACAACCAAAAGAAACAACCACACAACACACAAAATCACAGAAACAAAGATCTTAGCTTAGATAAACTGAAACAAGATTTATTTTGTGGTGTATGAATGATGATGTATGCAATGGTGAGATATGAATGGAATGATGGATGGGTGTTTCAATTCCCCTTATGCTATTGCAGTACAAGAGGTATCAATCCTAAATGAGTGTTTGTGAACAATTAAGATATGCATATGAATCTAAGTTAAGACAAATGTAAAGATTGTTTGTCACTAACAATCCTAGGAAGAAAATGTAAAATGCAGAAAATAAACTACAAGAACTAACAACTAGAT
>NC_025691.1:10794381-10809112 GCF_000633955.1 Camelina sativa
GGTAGGGAAACTGATTTAAAAGTGAAATCAGCTACTTGGATCAACAAGAGTGGCAAAAGGAGAAAGATGATCCAAATAAGTATATGGTATCCATGAGTTTAAAGCAATGCATACATTGATAATTAACAGTCAATATTAGGTTCTTATAGATAGGAAATGGCATCAAATCACAACATGCTTCAATTTAGACCAAATGCAATTCAGGAATTCAAGGCTTGGTTCAATCTTATGCTTCTAACCACTCAACTATCATCAAAGTACTATTAACTTGGGCATTGATCTTAGTCTAGTGAATTAAGCAAGCTAACAAGGAAAAACTCATCATAGATCCCTAATGCAAACAGTCCTATATGATAAACAAAATACTTAAATATGCAATGCAAACTACATGAACACTCTTTTTTTTATAAAGATTTTTGGAAAAAAATTTCAAATTTTTATTAATTTTTTGTAAATTTTCCCCGGCAACGGCGCCAAATTGAAACAAGATTTATTTTGTGGTGTATGAATGATGATGTATGCAATGGTGAGATATGAATGGAATGATGGATGGGTGTTTCAATTCCCCTTATGCTATTGCAGTACAAGAGGTATCAATCCTAAATGAGTGTTTGTGAACAATTAAGATATGCATATGAATCTAAGTTAAGACAAATGTAAAGATTGTTTGTCACTAACAATCCTAGGAAGAAAATGTAAAATGCAGAAAATAAACTACAAGAACTAACAACTAGATGCAAATGAAACTGAATGATTGAAACAGTGATAAAGCAAGAACAGAAACAGAGACTACTACTAATGAACTAATGCAAGATAATTAATGAACTGAAAACTAAATGTATGCAACTGGAATGAAACAGGAATGAAACAAGACAAACACAAATCATAGACACAGAGTTCTGGGGATGAACTCGAGCAGCACTCGACCGAGTGTAGGTCGAGTGGGTGGTCGAGCTAGACTAGACGCAGAAACAGAGCAATGCAATAAAAACAGAGTAATGCTAAATCCAATCAAACAACAAGCAAGCAACAGGATTAAGACTAAGATTTCAATAAACAAAGAAGGTCCTGAGGATGGATTCATGGGATGGACTAATCATTGTGGTTATCTAACTTGGTCAACAAATCTCAAGCAAACTTTGAGCTAACCTCTAGACATATTAATCTAAGACAAGTTTCTCCCACTCTCATGGTCAAGAAACAATCAAACCTATGCAATTCTAGACTTGTTCTCACACAGTAAAGAATCTACACAAGCAGGCATTAAGCAATACATCTCAAACCAAACAAGACCTCTAATCTCTTAGCAAGCCTAATGGTAAGCTCTAGATCTAGCCTTATCTATGCTTCCTAAACATTGGTGTGATGCTAAGAAGCTTGAAATCAGACTCTACCCTCTCAGATATAGAATCAGCATTAAGATCATCTACCCTAGAAGAGATCTACAACAATCAAGCTTGACCAAGTCACACAAACCACAAGATCAATCCATCCTAACCCATCCTCAAGATCCTAAGGAAACTACTCACAACAATACATGGTGATCAAAGTCAAAAACCCAGAAAATATTGAAACTTGCATTATTAGAAAGATTAAACAAAGATCTTCAATATTGATGAAAGGATGAAACTCAAATTCTCAATATCTTGAAAGTTATAGAACCAACAAAATATAAGAATCTAGTCTTCTTTTTTAAGGAAGTACAAGATCTTAAAAATAAAAATGCAAAAGGAATAAAACTAAAAAAGGTAAAAACTAGGTTTAGGGAATATCTAAAAAGTTGCACACTTTGGTGGCTGCAGGTACAAGGCCTTATATAGGTGAGGAGGTGGAAGCCCTAAAAATAGAAAAAGTCAAAGTAGTCAACGGCTCGGTCAACTCGACCAGTGCTCGGTCGAGTCCATGGTCGAGCTGGCTTCTCTCGTGCACACTCCACTCGGTCGAGTCCATCTACCCACTCGGTCGAGTCCTTCGTCGAGTTGGACTCTGGACCTTGGTTCTTCAGCCTTAACTCTCTTGCTTTCCCTTCAAGATTGCTTCACTTCTCCTCAGGATTGTTTCCATGCTCCTTAAGCTCCAAAATCACCTGTTTATGCATGAAAAGATGCAAATGCAATGCAACTAAACTCTAATGCATGATTAGTCCTAAAGCTACACAATAATGGCCTAAATGGATAGCAAAAGATGCAAAAGTTGTGAATAAACTAAGGGAAAACAAGGTAAAATATATGAACATCATAAGCCATGGTCATGCACTCACCTTTGCCAATCAATGAGAAAATAGACCAACCCACGACCAGAAACCTCCACAGCAAGCTCCTTCCACGTCTTTAGCCTTATATCTCACTCCCCAAGCCTCAGGAGCTACGAAAAACTCACAAACACCCAAAATAAACAACCACACAACACACAAAATCACAGAAACAAAGATCTTAGCTTAGATAAGTCATTGTCATGCACTCACCTTTGCTAATCAATGAGAAAATCGACCAACCCACGACCAGAAACCTCCACAGCAAGCTCCTTCCACGTCTTTAGCTTTAGATCTCACTCCCCAAGCACAGATCTCTCAAAAACAAGCAAGGAACCTCACAAAAACTCATTGGAAAGCTTCTCTCTCCTTCTTCTCTCTGCAACGAAACGGCTAAAGGAGAAAGAAGAAGTCGACTTTTCCCATTTATAGTCGATTTTAGGGCTTCCCAAAACCAACCACGCAAACCGTAGAATTAAAATCAAACCGATTTGACCAACCGCGAATAGTGTCGACCGACACCACAAGGAGTGTCGATCGACACCCCTACCAGAAAACCAATTTCTGGTTCACGGATGTTACACGAGCAGCCTATTTCCAAAGGGGGGGGGGATAGTCTTTGGTTGCTTCTAAGAGAGAAGGAGAAAGAAAAAAGAGATATGGTGAGTTTGATCCTGAGAAAAAAAAAGGAGCCTTGAGGACGGTTAAGAGGAGCAGAGGGATCTGTTTTGGTGGTTCTAGGAGGAGAGAAGCAAAGAGAGTTGTGGTGCTCTCACTTGGAAGGGAGGAGAAAGGAGATCCATCCTCTTCATGTGTAAGGAAAAGAATGTGATTACTTGGTGGTGGATTAGGAGAGTCAAGGAGGCTTTCTCATGGTTGATATCTAGGTAAGTCGTGTTTTTTGATGTTTAATCGATTAGGGAATAGATGGTTTTGAAGGATTAGGGTTTTGCAGTGAGAAAGAGCTTGAAGGGAGGCTCGGATCATGATCTCTGGGTTGGTGTCGTTCGACACTATTGTGGTATCGGTTGACACCAACATCTTTGGAGGAACAGCGCGAACTGGTTAGAGAGGGCTACTTTGGGGCAATGTTTGGAGGATGAAACGGAGTCCGATTTGGCTGGATTTTGTTAGGTAGCTTCGTGGTTATATAAGCTTCATATCCAACGGTGGGTTTGTGAAATAAACGGTTGGTTTCTGTTTTAATCATATGTTTGTATTGTGGTCTGGTATAGACGGTTTAATGTTAAAGTTGTGGTATCGAGCAAAACCAAGATGGTGTCGGTCGACACCAGCATGTTGTTGTGTGTTTGGGTCCTAGAAGGACAGATGGAGTTAGGTTTGGATGAGGAGAGATTGACGGAAGTGATTCCGTGAGCATCGGTGTGTGTGTTGGTTCGTAAATGGTGCGACGAGTGACGTTCGACCCCTGGTGGAGGTGTCGTTCGATACTAGAGGAGTTGAGAGTAAGTTGGAATAATTGTGGGGGAGTGTTGTCTGTGGCTGGATGGAATCAAATATTCTAGCCCACCTCCCTTGTTGCTCGGTCGCTAGGGTTAGTTGGTTGTGCGACTGAGTAACTAGATGAGGTGGTGTTTGGTGTATTTGTGCAAGTTTTTGTAAGAAGCGATTTCTACGCCGGTTGTCTCGTCGGAATTTAGGGTTTCGGTGAGATCGTTTCCCGTGGATCCTATGTGAGGATTGGGAATCTGGGTGTGGTCGTTTCAAATATACAGTGAATAAATATCTCTATTAGAGAGATAAGAAAATAAAAGTCTCTACCTAGAAGAACATAATCATTGTGATGGTTCAAAGTTTTGTGTGAGACCTCCTTGACGAATGTAACATTGTTTCCACTATATAGTAGGATGATATTGTAGGTTCGCACCAAGAAAAACTTATTGAATATGTAGAACTTAAAACCGTAAAATTTTCCAAAATAAATATTTCCATGGTTATTTACAAAAATAGAAAATATAAATAAGATAAAATGATAGTATTTTGACTAAACAACACAAGATCCTCACGTCGAAAATCTTTTTTTCTAGACCATATATACAAGTCTAACACAGGATCTGTTGTAACGCAATGGTTAAACCAAATATTTAATTGATATTTGATTTCCGGATTCAAAGCCTGGCAGCAAAAATTGTTTTATTTCGAATTCTTTTCTAATATTGTTTCTTTTAATATTAAATATCATTATTCGGGATTTTTGTCAAATATGCCATATTGTTTTTTTTTAAAAAAAGCTTCCAAATGTGCCATATTGTTTTTAGTCTTTCCAAAGGTGTCATATTTGACATTATGGCATAAAAGATTATGCACCAAAATAAAAAACAAGCCAAAAAATTCATCTAGGGGTTGACATTGTCAACAAAAATATTAAAATTGTCCAAAAATGTAAAAGTTATTCAACAAAGGGGTTTAAATTGTCTAACAATGTCAAAGTTGTCCATCAATGGGGTTAAAGTTGTCCACCAAATGCCAAAAATATTGTCCACCAAACTAAATTTTCC
The DNA here is from genome assembly GCF_000633955.1 of Camelina sativa. NCBI lineage: Eukaryota > Viridiplantae > Streptophyta > Magnoliopsida > Brassicales > Brassicaceae > Camelina > Camelina sativa. The sequence goes on from NC_025691.1 coordinate 10,799,152, forward strand.
ACCAATTGTCATCGTTATGACACATTTGGAAAGACAGATTATGGAAAATCTGGAAAGAAAAAACATTGTTCATGGCACATTTAATAGTTTTCTCTTATATATTATTTTAATATTCTATTGAATTTGTGTTTTAAACATACATCGAATAAATATCTCTATTAGAGAGATAACAAAACAAAAATTTCTTTCTAGAAGCACATAATCATTGTGATGTGTTCAAAGTTTTGTGCGAGACCTCATTAACGAATGTAACATTGTTTCCACTATAGAGTAGGATGATACTGTAGTTTCGCACCGAGAAAAACGTAGTGAATATATAAAACTTAAAACCATAAAATTTTCCAAAGTAAATTTTTCTTTGGTTATTTACAAGAATAGAAAATATAAATAAGATAAAATATCAGCGGTTTGACTATACAACACAAGATCCCCAAGTCTAAAATATTTTCTTCTACACCATATATAAAAGTCTAACACAAGATCTACTGTAGCGCAATAGGTAAAACCAACTATCTGATTGATATTTGATTTTCGGGTTCAAAGCCCAGCAGCGGAAATTATTTTTATTTCAAATTTTTTTCTAAAATTCTTTATTTTAATATTAAATCTTGTTATTTTAATATTCTTTTTAATATTATTTTGTAGTTGTGTTTTAAAAAGATAGTGAATAAATATCTCTGTTAGAGAGATAAGAAAAATAAGTTTGTACGTAGAAGAAAATAATCCTAGTGATGTATTCAAAGTTTTGTGCAAGACCTCATTGACGAATGTAACATTGTTTCCACTACATAGTACGATGATACTGTAGTTTCTCACCAAGAAGGATTGTGACACCCCGGTTTCAGGGACATGCAGAGGGGTTTAAAAGAATTAATTTGGTCACCTATATCACCTAAATGCACTTATATTTTTGGCCAAAGGTCCTTAGAGAACTCCAGAGTTAAGGGTGCTTGAGCTGGAGTAGTTTCATGATGGGTGACCTTCCCATAAGTTATTGTCGAAACTGTGAGAATAAATACAAAACACAAGAAAATATCATATGGTAATTTGTAGAGACGGTAAACAAGTTTTGAAAGCCTCCTGGACGTAGCAAAACGACCGTCGAATATGGATGGGCTCACAGGCCTAGTGAGAAAACATGAGGCCCATTAAGGAAGCTGGGACCGTGGACTAGGAGTGGAAATGGCCCACTACGAAATGGATGTCTGGGTGTTAGAGTTATACACATTCGTGAATCATTTACAACATTGCATAAAATAGAGCTTCGTAGACAGACTAATCAAAAGTAAAGTGTTTAAAAGTATAACAGAACATATGCAACCAAAAACCAGAGTTATTTCTTCGGTATATGAAGCAAAATCAACGCCAAATTTCAGAAAAAATGAACAAAGAGAAAATCTAAAGCCCAAAATCCTAAATCTCAAAAAATTGAAGCAAACAACAAATCTAAAGCATAAAACCCTAAATCCCAAATAAATTTAAACAAACAACAAATTGAAAGCACAAAACCCTAAATATCAGCTAAAACTGAAACAAACCCTAAATCTCATCGCCGATGAAAAATTATCGCCATCTTGACGATTAAAAGCACAAAATATCAAAACCAACAGTACGAAGAAAAAATTTGCCTCGCGATATGAAATCGAACTGATATGTTCCTTCGATTGTGTAGCAGGAGGACGAACTTGTGGCCAGCGAGAGGGTTAACTGCTTCGACGACAACAAACTTGTGGCCAGCGAGAGGGTTAATTGCTTCGATGGTGCCGCTAGAGATGCCTAGGTGAGTGACAAAATCGAGGAAAAAAAACCTAAGTGGGTCGTTCTGTCTCCACTCTAAAGTCTATAAGTATTTCAAGAAAGGAAAAAACACAAAATGTTTGGCGCTTAATGAATATTTCGCCAAAAATTAGTTATTTTAGTAATTTTTATTATTCCGCATATCTTTATCATATCATAGCGTTAATATATTCCTATTACTAAAAATCAAAAATTCAAATTTATCATAATGGGCTATCAATGTATAGTTTTTTTTGTAGTGTTTACTAAGGGTAAACTTTATTTCGATATTTTTTTTCAGAGTCGAAAGTCTGCATAGGAATGTTGAGAATGGGGTTGTTCAAAAAAGAAAAAGGAATGTTGAGAATGGAATCATCGACAGAAGTGTAGTCAATTAGATCTAGGATAAATGTAATCTTCTGTTTCCTATGATTACGTAGATACGACGATATCTCTTAGTTAGCCAAGTCCTTGTGTATAAATACCTTCTTCCTACATTGAATAAGACACACACATATTCGAGTACATCGTATTTAACGGCATTAGAGCTTTACAATTCTGTGACCTTTTTTTTTTTAAAACTCTCGCCGCCACCGCCGTTGTTCTTCAAACAACCGCTGTCGCCACTAAACCTTTATCAAACGCCGCTGCCGCCGTTGTCCTTCCACAACCGCCGTCGCCGCAAGTTCTTCATCTTCAGTTGTTTCCCTTCAAACATCCACCACGTCTACTGCTCCCTCAACACAGGTGGTCGTTGCATCAACACCATCGCCTTATCAACTGAGTTCGTCTGACAATCCAAGGGCCTTGATTTCCTCTGTAATTTTGCAAGAAAATAATTATGCTGAATGGGCAACAGAGTTACAAAACTCTCTTCAAGCCAAACATAGACTTGGTTTTATTGATGGAACTATTCCGAAACCAACTACTGAAACGGATCTAAGCTTATGGTGTGCCGCTAATTCCATGATCGTCAGGTGGATTCGTACTTCTATTGATCCCAAGCTTTGCTCCACTGTGTCTTTCATCGCCGAAGCCTCTACATTGTGGGAAACTCTTCGGTCTTGTTTTTCTGTTGGCAACAGAGTTTGCAAAGAGGGTCTCAAGGATGAGATTGCCGAGTGTAAACAAAACAGACAGTCTTTCTTGGAATATTATGGCCGACTGTCGAAACTTTGGGAGGAGCTGCAACACTATCGAACAGATCGTGCATGTACCTGTGTTGCTGCTCCGGATATCGCTAAGGAGCGTAAAGACGACCAAGTCCATCAGTTTCTGTTTGGCCTCAATCTCCCTCGATTCAGCAACATTCGGTCTACCATTACTGGTGAAGACACGAGGCCACCTCTTACTCAGGTATATTCTCGTGTTGTTCACGAGGAAAAAAATCTCAACGTTGCGAGATCGAAAGAAACCGCCAAAACAAAGGCCATTGGTTTTAATGTCAAAACAGAGATTTCTGCTCAACCCACTTGTAACACCCCCGAACCGTTCTATAACTAAAACGGAACAAGGGTGTCACGTATGACGCCCATAATCAGTCAACAAAGGTTCCCGAAACAAATCTGTTTGCCCAAATCAACCGATCTCGAGTATCTTTACCTCTCGATCATGGCCTAAGGTTTTTCAACCCATACCACGGTCGTGAGTTGTGTCAGTCTGGATAGGACTAATATATCATTCGAACGCTTTCAGGTTTAAATAAAACCAAATCTTATTTATTATAGTATTGTACTTGAAATCGTTACAAAACAAGTATAGTTTCCTAGGCCCATGAAGAAAACTATACATAATAAATTTATCAAGTTTTTAGCAAAAAGCTGTAAAACATCTAATCTCGGCAGCCTATGATCACCGCGGCAGCTAGGGGTTTACCTAAAGGGAATACCTGCAAAACAAAAGGTAGCATCATGAGTAATCTAAGATTACTCAGTGAGCCCGCCTAACTAACCTCTAAACAACACCCGAACTTGGACTCTAACAACAAACAAGCAACTAACGCAAGCAACGCATGCATTATGTAAATCAGAGAATCACGCAATCAAACAAATGGTTAAAGAAGCTAAAGTACTCAAATAAAGAGTACCTGCACAACGACTCACATTACCACTTGTAAGATACTAATAAACTTTGCCACTTTGCCTTAAGGTCTTTAATCTTCTGCGATACGGATTTCCCACCAGGCAATGCTTCCCCGACCCTTAGCCACAAAGGCTAGAAGGATCACATCCCTTTCCCAACACCGTGTATAAGGGACCTGTTCCCTTACGGTAAAATTTACTACTTCGTCAAGTAGTGCTCGTTGGTAGCGAACCACTCCAAGCCATTAGGACAATCACGTTATCGCTTTCGCAAGTCTTAACAAGACTAATGACTTAACCCAAAAATACAAGTATCTCTAAAAACTAAGAATACTTGCAACATAAACTAACAATCAATCAAACAAACATTAGCCATGCATAAGCAAGACTAACACAACAACACACAACAAACTAACATGCTTCATATCATAATAAATAACAAATAAAACACAACATCAAACAAAACAACTCAAACTCGTCAATAACTACCAATTATTGACTTATAAAACGAGGAGCATAACGGCTATAACAATAGCATAACCGATTATACTAGCATCAAACTACTCACAACAAACAAACACTCAATAATAACCACATCAAACTAAACACACAACAATGATCATGAACTATACCAAAATAGAACATGAACCTTACATGCAACGCATACCTTAAGAAATTACGATAATAAACACAACAACCACACAAAACAAACAATAACCGAACTTAACCTCACACAAAATAAGGAAAATAAATCCTAGACATGTGCTACTTCACATGCGTTCAGTACTCACAAGGTTAGGCTGGAACTTGGCTTGGTTCACGTCTCCGACTAGCTAGATCCACGCGAACTCGAAAACTCTGGATTTCGCATCATCAAGATCCGCTTAGGCTAGGATCTAAACATTAAAGCTAGAAAGGAAACTGAACTAAGACTAGGCTACTTACCTAACAGCCTTGCTATCCTTCTTTGAAAACTCCTTGTGCTACTTGGAGACTTCCCTTATCTCCAAGAACAAACAAAGAACTTTAACTAAGGTTTTAGGTGGATTTTGGGTTTACTTAAGCTACTAAACGGTGGGTGGGTATTTATACTCCTCTAGGGTCGGATATGAGGTTGATTAGTCACGTAAGCAAGTGTCTTTCGTTCATTTCTCGGCTAATCACATCTCGCCATTCCGTTTTTTGACCATACTTATCCAATTTCTATGCCAACACATGGCATTACAGCTCAACCACGCCCTCATCCTATTTTCTTGGCTAAAAATTGAACCACTTGGTCTTTTACTGACCAATCAAACTCTCCTAACTGATTCTAAGCCCAACTCTCACAAACCGTTAACCGTTTCTCACCGTAAATATCTCGTTTCGACCAGAATTATGTGCCATTGCCCTAAAAATAATTCTTCCAAGAAAACTATTATTTTTCAAGATAAAATTTCCTATTTTATCATCCTTAAGCTTCCCTAAAATCCTCAAACTCAACTAAAATTAATCGGATCACTTTTCCTTTCGGTGATCGGCTAAAAGAGTTTCTGGTGACTTGATTTTCTAAAAGAAAATTATTCTGAGCTTCAAATTGATTTTCTACTTCTTGCTATAGCATCCTCAACTTCTTCAAGGTCCTCTTAGTTTATTTTATATTTTTCCTTAGCACAAAATTCTAATTCTGCTCCTTAGCGCTATTCTGAGTAGCTTCTAGATCAATTCTCTGGAAATCTGAAACTGACTCATTCTTCTTGACTAAACCCTTTCAAGCTTCTTTTCTGATTTAATCATATGCCTTATCCCACTGAATGCTTTATTTTCTTCCTTCCAAACTGATTTTTTAGTCGCTGGACTAATTACCGGAAAAATAGCGTCTCTCGCTAAACGGCTATCGGCTCCTGTTGAACCTTAGTGTTGATCCTTAAATAATCTTTGCAGAGATTTTTGATGCTAGTCCTATTGGCTAATGATTGACTCTAGTCTTTCTTAGAAATTATCTTCTTCAACAATTTCTTCTCAGCTAGGTCGTTCAGCTATCTTACTGCAAAAGACGCAGTCAGATTATTTTTCTGAGTAATAATCTATTGGGACAAGTGCTCTGGATCCCTTCTACTGAACTTTGATCATCGTTTTTCCTTTGGTTTTTAACCAATCCTCCACTGCTTTGGTTTATGTCCCTCGTTGGTCGATAAATCTTGTTCGCGTTCTTCCCGTATATTTTTAGGTTTAGTACAAGGTATTACACTGCTGCTGTCAACTTCATGGTTTTTCAGAGTGGTACTTCGAACAAAAAGGTGGAACTCGTTCCGACAATAACCCGGCTACACGTCCTGTTCAACGTGGTGGTCGTCCGACAAGGGGACTTGGTCGAGGCCGAGGACGTGCTAACACCGAAAATGTGGCGTCCTCATCTGATAGTGGCTCCAATAATCAGATTACACAACTGATCAACCTGCTTGGAGCTCAATGCTCCAACACCTCCTCAGAAGAACTGTCTGGTAAAACGCACTTAACTTATGTCGTTTTAGATACTAGGGCTTCTCACCACATGACCGGTGATCTCTCTATTTTGGTTGATGTTGTTGACATTCTTCCTTCACCGGTTACCAAACCCGATGGCAAACCATCTCCAGGCACCAAGTGTGGTTCTCTTCCGCTGTGTTCCGCATATTTGCTTACTGATGTGCTCTTTGTTCCAGACTATAATTGCACCTTAATCTCAGTTTCTAAGCTTCTAAATCAAACTGGCTCCATCGGCATTTTTACTGACACATTGTGCTTCTTGTAGGACCGTTTTTCGAGGACTTTGATTGGAGCAGGTGAAGAGCGTGAGGGAGTGTACTAATTTACCGGGGTCTTGGCTGCTCGGTCTTACAACGTATCGGCGAATCATCTTTCTTCTGGTGCATTGTGGCATCGTCGTCTGGGTCACCCGTCGGCTGGTGTTTTAGTGTCTTTGTCCGAGTGTGTTACCTCTCCTAGCGATGCTGGAGATATCAAAAGTTGTGACATTTGTTTTCGTTCTAAACAAACAAGAGAGGTTTTTCATGATGGTAGTAATAAAGCTTCCGATTGTTTTTCTCTTGATCACTGCGACGTCTGGGGTCCTTATCGCACTCCATCCACGAGTGGTGCCACGTACTTTCTTACGCTTGTTGATGATTACTCTCATGCCGTATGGACATATCTCATGACTGCTAAGGCAGAGGTTCCTCAACTAATCCAAAAATTTTGTGTTATGTCCGAGCGACAATTTGGTAAACCAGTCAAATCATTTCGCATGGACAACGGCACCGAATTCATGTGCCTCACTTCATATTAAGAACATGGTATATTGCATCAGACTTCTTGCGTCGACACTCCACAACAAATCGGTCGTGTCGAACGCAAACACCGGCACATTCTTAACATTGCTCGTGCATGTCTCATCCAAAGTCACATGCCCGTCAAGTTGTGGGGTGAAAGTGTCCTTACCGCTACCCACTTGATCAACCGCACACCATCATCGGTTTTAAAGAACAAGACCCCATATGAAATATTATTTGGACAGCGCCCATTGTATGACATGATTAGAACATTTGGTTGTTTGTGTTACGCTCATTATCGTTCGCGTGACAAGAAAAAATTTGGACCTCGCAGTCGGAAATGTGTATTTGTAGGCTATCCCTATGGCAAGAAGGGATGGCATTTATTCTACCTTGACACTCAAAAATTCTTTGTATGTCGAGATGTAAGTTTTCAAGAGGAGTTGTTTCCTTTCTTGCATAACACATCTGCTTCGGTTGTGAATTACAACAACCAGTTGTTGTTGATAATCATTGGACGCCACCGGCAATAGAGGTTGTGTCTACACCTACACCTTTGGTCGAAGTTGCTGCCTCACCGGGTTTTCAACCGCTCTCTGTATTACAGCCAGATGTTACCACTTCTATGACATCTACTACCGTCTCTTCTACTGATGTTGTACCAGTATCCCCTTCTCCTTATCCTACCTCTCCAACACCGGTTTTGGTCCCGGAGGAGGATCCACCTACACCTACAACCCCTGGTCTACCAGAACTTTTGGGCAAAGGACATCGCAAGAAATTTCCCTCAGTTCTCCTTAAAGATTTTGTTGTTCCTCCGTTAGACTCCTCCTCTCACGCTCTCGCACCTGATCTCTCTGACTCATTTTCCTCATCTATGGTATCTGGTTAGGTTTTTTACCCTATCACTAAGTTTTTGTCTAATGCGAGTTTTTCTGCAAACCATATAGCCTTTATGGCTGCGATCCTCGACAGCAATAAACCAAAAAATTTTAAGGATGCCGTCAGAATAAAAGAATGGTGTGCAGCGATGCAGAAATAATTTGATGCTTTGGAGTCTAATCACATTTGGGATATCACCAATTTGCCACCAGCCAAGAAAGCTATTAACAACAAATGGATTTACAAGTTGAAGTTTCGAGCAGATGGTTCTCTCGAACGTCACAAGGCACGCCTAGTTGCCATGGGAAATCACCAAAAAGAGGGTGTAGATTTTAAAGAAACTTTTGCTCTGGTTGCCAAAATGACAACGGTCCGCTCTCTTCTTGGTGTTGTCGCTGCTAAACATTGGGAGGTTCATCAAATGGACATTCATAATGCGTTCCTTCATTGTGACCTCGATGAAGAAGTTTACATGAAGCTCCCGTCGGGTTTCCAATCAACCAATCCAAATAAAGTGTGTCATCTCCAGAAGTCTTTGTATGGTCTAAAACAAGCTCCACGTTGTTGGTTTTCGAAGCTCTCAACGGCTCTTCGTGATTTTGGTTTGAAACAGAGTTATCAAGACTACTCTATGTTTACGTCGTTACGCGGGAAAACGATAATACACATTCTGGTCTATGTTGATGACTTTGTCATTGCGGGAAATAATTTGGAGGCTATTAATCAGTTCAAGGATCAGCTTAGCAAATGTTTTCACATGAAGGACCTTGGCTAGCTGAAATACTTTCTTGGTCTAGAGGTTTCTCGTGGGAAAGATGGTTTCTACTTGTCCCAACGGAAATACACCCTCGACATCATTCACGAGGCTGGACTTTTGGGAGCTCAACCAGCTCCGACATCGATGGAACTTAATCGCCAGCTCGGCTCAGTGACTAGTCATGCGTATGACGATCCAGAACAATATCGTCGATTGGTTGGCCGCTTTATATACTTGACTATCACGCGTCCTGATTTGAGCTATCCGGTTCACATTCTGTCTCCATTCATGAAAACTCCGCTTGTTGCCCATTGGGAAGCGGCTCTTCGTCTTGTTCGCTATCTCAAGGGTTCCCCTGCTCAGGGTATTCTTCTTCGCTCTGACAGTCTGCTAACAACTCAACTACCAACCAAGTTGCTGATCTACTGATCAAAGCCTTTCCAACTCCACAATTTCAACGACTTTAGTCCATGTTAGGTGTTCGAGATTTCGTTCCACCAACGTGAGGGTGTATTAGATTTAGGATAAATGTAAATCTTCTGTTTCCTATGATTACGTAGATACGACGATATCTCTTAGTTAGGCAAGTCCTTGTGTATAAATACTTTCTTCCTATCTTGAATAAGACACACACATATTCGAGTACATCGTATTTCAACACTCGACCCTCTAGTTCCTAACGGTGTGTCCGGATTAGTATCTCGGATTCGGCATGTTGCCCAATTGTTTTCGTTTGAAACCGGCTCTACACCTGGCACCACATCAACCTCCACGGTGACTACCTCACTAAGTGGCGTCACCTTGGCTTCTGCAACTTTGGCATCTGACTTCGCTTCTTCGTGAGACACTGCTTTAGCATTGGGCTCTTTCTAGATACTAGTCGCCTTTTGATATTTTAAATCTAAATTTCTTTATAATAGATAATTTAAAATAAAATTAAAATCTAGTTTACTAAAACATAACGTAGATTTTGTAAACTTAATTATCAATATTAATATATTTAACTCTAGTTTTTGCTTTCTATATATGGAAAACCGAAATACAATATTGATAATTTATCTAAACTAACAAACAAAATAAAACATTTAATGATGAATTCATCACTAAGTAAGAGTACAATCATCCTTAAACAATGACCTAACTTGAAAAAAAAAAAAAAAAAAAAAAAAAAAAGA
>NC_025691.1:10809148-10818982 GCF_000633955.1 Camelina sativa
AAAAAAAAAAAAAAAAAAAAGAAAAACAATGCCCTAACTGTTCAATATATCTACTTTAAGCAAGCCCACCACCATGTGCTCTTATTTATTATTATTGTTTTTGGTTTTTCTATCAATTGTATATTTATTGTTTCGTTACCGACCACCATGTGTTTTTATAACTTTTTTCCAATGATGACCCGAGCGTTGTCCGACTAAAGGAATTTCTAACTATTTTTAAAGTTGTTACCGACCACTATAGAAAAAAAATTTAAAAAGTAATTTTAATATATGAATTATATAATTGCTATTAATAAATGACCTACTTACTTGAAAACAGTAATAACATAATTTAGTTTGTGCATACTTAATTGATTATTAATGTATATATAAATATTATTGGGTCATTTACAAAAATCTCTTTTTTATACCCTTTTGTAAAAAAAAAAATTTGGTCTATTTTTAATAATATCCTTTTTTAATTTACGAAATGATTAAAATCTAAAACTTAAATTCCAAATACTAAACCCTATCCTCTTAAAAATATATTCTAAATGTAAAACAGAAAACCAAAACTTAAAAAACATAAAATTTCATTTAACAAATTATAATTGTGTAAAAGATGTCATAAATGAAAATAGCCAAAAATGATAGTTTTGAGAATATACATTTACAAAAACGTATTTCTATAGATTTATCAAAATTGAAAAAATAAGATATAAAATAATTATCAATCTATAGTAGAACCTCTATAAATTAATATTCGCTATAAATAAATAATTTATTCCGGTTCCGAGTTAGACCGGTGCAAAAAATGACACAATTCGATAAACTAATAAGATAATAATTTTTTTGAAAATTTTATGTAAAAATATGGTCCCATCAATATCATAAATTAATAATAATATAATATATGTATATATATATATTATAAATTTTAGTGAAATATGAATATATTGTTTTTTGCCTATTCTTCAATTTGCATTCTATTTGGAGCTTATTATAATTTTTTTCATTGAATCAAAAACTTTTAGTCTTGTCTTCTCAAATCTTATCTAAAAATTATGGAGAGTTATAGATGCGATTATTGTTTTTTACATGCAACTAGTTGTAAAGGTACCAGTAATTTCTTCTAAACTCTAAGCTTCTAATATTTATCATGTTTACCTTGATAAATCTATTAAACTATTGACATCCATCATATTATGATAGTCAATATTATAAATCAAATTTTTTTTATAAATATGTGAATGATAAAAAAAATATATATCTTTTATCTTATTTTTAGTAGAAATTTTTCAAAACTATGAAAATGAAAAAAACTTCTTTATAAATTAATACTTTATTAATTTATCGATAAATTAAAACCTCTATAAATTAATAAAATTTCATGGTCCCGACCTTATTAATTTATAGAGGTTTTACTGTATTTTTATTAAAACATATAAACAAGTACCATATATATGTAATTCAATACAAACATACAATACTCTCCTTTTTTTGTAAATTTTTTTTCTTTCTAAGTCGTTGCGTTGCTTAATTATTTTGTATCTCTTGGGTGATTTTTTATATATTTAACTATATCTTATTATACATAAAATAGAAGTAACAAGTGGAACAAATCCCAATAGGAATATAGAGAAATCATTTTATTTATAAATGTGACACCCCGATTTCAGGAGCATGTGGAGAGGTTTAAAAGAATTGGCCACCTATGTCACCAAAGTGCATTTATATTTTCGGTCAAAGATATTGAGAGAACTCTAAAATTAAGGTGCTTGAGATGCAGTAGTCTCAGGATAGGTGACCTTCCGAGAAGTGATTGTCAGAATTGTGCGAGTGAGGACAAAACACTGAGAAATATCATATGATGATTTGTAAGGACAGTAACAAGTCTTTAAAAACCTCCTTGACGTAGCTAACTCACTATCGGATATAGATGGATTCACGGGCTTAGTGAGAGGACGTATGACCCATTAAGGAAGGTGGACCCACTGAAACCACCGCACCCAGATTACCAATCCTCTCACAGGATCCACGGGAAAACGATCTCACTGGAACCCCATAATTCCAACAAGAAAAATGGCGTAGAAATCGCTCCTTAAAACTTTTATCATAAATATACCAAACTCCACCTCATCTAGTTACTGAGTCGCACAACCAACCACCCCTAGCGACCGAGTAAAAAGAGAGGTGGGCTGAAATATTTGATTCCGTCCAGCCACAGAAAACACTTCCCCACAAATTCTCTGATTCACTATCAAATCCTCTAGTGTCGATCAGCACCTCCATTTGGTGTCGATCGGTACCTCCATTTGGTGTCGATCGGCACCTCCATTTGGTGTCGATCTTCACCCATCGCACCACTTGCGAACCAACACACATAGCGTCGATCAACACTCTCCTAATGTCGGTCGATACCAACGCCTACAGCATCACCTCCGTCGATAGTTCCTCCACAAGTCCTCAATCCAGTCATTTTCCTACGACCCAAACACACAAGAACATGCTGGTGTCGTTTGACACCCCAACATTCCCACAACACAACCTTGGAACACGTCCATAATAACTCCCGAATTAAACACAAACTAACCGTTCATTCCACATATTCACCGTTGGATATGGATCTTGTAGTACCACGAAGCTCCCCACCAAATGTTAGCCATATTGGACTCTGTTTCATCCTCCAAACGTTGCTACAAAGTAGCCATCTCAGACCAGTCTGTGAAGTCCATCTGTAAGTACGTGTGTTGACCGACAACACCATGGTGTTGAACTACACCAACCCAGAAACCACGACCAGAGCCTTTCGTCGAGCCCCGTTTCGCCACAAAACTGTAATCCTTCACAACTATTGATTCCCTAATCGATTAAGCACATAAACTACGCATTCACAGAGACAATAGCAATAGAAAACAACACATGGATTCTCACAATCCATCTTACCTATCACAAATCCATATTAACCATCACAATCCTCTAGATGAGCACCATAACATCTACTAACCTTGGATTAGGAACGAATCTGGGAAAGGAACAACACTACACAACCAATGGTGCTTCCCTTCCCTCATCCACGTCTCAACAACACATTTCAGCCTCTTTCCTTCCCATGTCCAACCCCAAACAATCTCCTTTGTTCCTCCTTCCAAGAGAGATAGCCACAACTATCTCTTCTCCTTCAAGCGCAGGAAACGGTAGGGAGCGGAACACCCAAAGAAAGAGAGACGTTCTCCTTTTATAGGGAAGGTTTAGGGTTCCCTTCAAACCACACTAAACCACCCCAAACCGGAGATGAAACTAACCAACTAACCCGAAACGTTGCTAGTGTCGACCGACACCCCTTTGGTGTCGACGGGCGTTACAATTCTCTCCCACTAACAATAGATTCGTCCTCAAATCTGACACAACAGCAATCTGACTGCAAAAAGTTTCCACCGTCACAACGGTCCACACAACCAATCACAAGATTGAAAACCAAAAACCTCTGAGGTCTACATCTAGTCACTATGCTTATACTTCACGTTTTAGACAATATTTTCTCCCAACTCATCCACTCTCAGGTCGCAACCTTAGAACCATACCGATCTCACTCTTAGACCACCGTCTCTAAGTCATACCGTCTCACTCTCAGATCGCAATCCTTAAGATCTCGGTACCAAGGGAACTATTCATCTTCTTAGGAAGACTAATCATCTCCTTTGACACTCTTAGGACCACAGTCCTTCAGGCTATTGGTATCCAGGGGAACCACCATTCCCTCAGGAGAAACAATAATATCCTTAAGAGTTGTTCAGGACCACATATCCTTAGAGAAAAACACGTCTTAACGTCTATAAGCTTCTCCTGACCAGATATACCTCTCGTGGTCCGAGTACGACATCGCACTGTCATACATGCCCACACAAATTCCATCTCTGGAATATCATCTCATTCATGACCACAAACAAGTCAACAATTTTCACGAGTAGCCTTGTCAGCAAATCCGCAAACAGATCATCTCGGGTCGGAGCATAAACTTGTTATCCAACCGACAGCCTCTAGACCGGCTCACTTACCAGCTACACCGATGCCCCATCGGCCTCACCCTCAGACCCCCTCCTGATTTGTATACGAACTCCTAACATACTCAACAGTTGTACTCCGACCACACACTCGTCCCTAATGGAACACAGACCCAACCACACAACCAAAACAAGAGGCAAATGGAAAAACTTGCTTTTAGGGAAACTTCATCAAGACGGCTAAACCCAAGATAGCTTTCCGCTTAATTGTTGCTCACAGTGAATCGTCCCTACGAGCGTAATAAACAGATAAGTACCATACGTCCGCATATTCCAATTCACTGTGTTGAACGCTTTGCGAGCCGCCAACTTAAGCCTCTTGACTCGCTTCCCCTAACAAGCTTAACAAGTCCTCGAGTTTAGCAATACCGACCATCAGTCAAGGATCTCCCGTGCTTCCAACTCTATGGCTTGCACATCCTACGATTAAACTATGAAGGCTCTCTCTGGACAATAACCTGCGTCTCTTATAGTAATAATGACTCTCAACTCATGCATGTCCCCCGTTCTAAGGTCTCAACCTTCGAGTCTTACCGATTTGCCATTAGGCCTAAGCCTTCAAGCTACGGTATCCAGGAAGTCTCATCTTTCTCGCGTGTTGCCACCCTACAGCGTGCCTTCGGATCGTCACCCGAAGTCGATATACCATTTAAACTCTCAGATCACAAAGTCTTTTAAGCTAAATGGTACACAGGAACCTAACCGTCCCCTCATGAGTTGTTCTAGATCTCATACCTCTAGAGTCATAATACTGAGCTCGTCCGAGTATCACGCTGGCCAGAACTACCTTTATGGCTCTCGCAGGAATATCACAATATCATACGGCCAAACATTGGTCACGCAGGAACATCGCAATGTCCTACGACTAACAATCACCAGAAAAGCCACCACTAAGGCCACAAAAACGTCACAAAGATCATAGAAATGTCCAGTAGGACCGCCACTAAAGCCAAACAATGTCACCGGGACCACCACCATGGTATCCGACGTCACTAAGACCACCACCAAGGTATCCATCATCCCAAGACTACTATCACTAAGAACTCTGTCACCAAGACCACCATCAGGGTACAAAAATCATTAAGACCCCTACCACTAACAAGCATCACCAAGATCTTTGTCACCAAAATTACCGTCAGGGTACAAAACATCACTAAAACTACTACCACTGACAAGCTTCACCAAAACCACCGTCAGGATATAAAACGTCACTAAGACCTCTATCAAGGCAAAAGCGTCACCAAGACCACTTAATAGTTAATACCATGATAACCAATGTCATCAAGACCGCCACCTAGGCAAACATCCCACAGGATCATCACAAAGATCATCACACTTTCCCAAAATAGCAAAGTTTTAATTCCAATAAAACTTTCCATTTTTAGAAACTTTCTATTTATGGAAACATTCTATTTATAGAAACTCCGAGCTATTTTCTTTTCCAAGACATCACAAGTCAAATGAAGAAAATTGTAACGCCCCAACCGCCACCCCTCAGTGGGCCCTATATCCAATCCCAATTCATTGACCCACCTTCCTTAATGGGCCTCACGTCCTCTCACTAGGACCGTGAGTTTATCAATATCCGAGGGTCGGTTTGCTACGTCCGGGAGACTTCAAAAACTTGTTCCCGTCCCTAAAAATCACCACATGATATTTTCCTGTGTTTTGACCTCACTCGCACAATTCCGATAATCACTTCCCGGAAGGTCATCCATCCTGAGACTACTCCAGCTCAAGCACGCTTAACTCCGGAGTTCTCTCAGGACCCTTGACCAAAAAGATAAGTACACTTTCGTAACATAGGTGGCCAAATCAATTCTTTTAAACCTCTCTGCATGTCCTTGAAACCGAGGTGTCACAATTCACCCCCACTAACAGATCGCAACGTCCTCGTTGCGCACCAAGACCGTCACCCCCGACGATGTGAGCCCACTCGAGTCCATACTCATCTGGGTTCGGCTCTGATACCACTTGTAACACCCCGATCGCCACCTCTTAGTGGGCCCCATGTCCACTCCCAGTCCATGGGTCCACCTACCTTAATGAGCTCCACGTCCTCTTACTAGGTCCGTGACTCCATCAATATCCGACAGTCGGTTTGCTATGTCCGGGAGGCTTTAAAGACTTGTTCAAGTCCCTACAAATCACCACATGATCTTTCCCTGTGTTTTGTCTTCACTCGCACAGTTCCGACAGTCACTTCCCAGAAGGCCACCCATCCTGAGACTACTCCAGCTCAAGAACACTTAACTCCGGAGTTCTCTCAGGACCCTTGACCGAAAAGATAAGTACACTTTGGTAACATAGGTGGCCAAATCAATTATTTTAAACCTCTTTGCATGTCCCTGAAACAGGGGTGTCACAATTCACCCTCACTAACAGATTGCAACGTCCTCGTCGCGCACCAAGACCGTCACCCCCGATGGTGTGAGCCCACTCGAGTCCATACTCATCTGGGTTTGGCTCTGATACCACTTTTAACACCCCGACCGCCACCTCTTAGTGGGCCCCATGTCCACTCCCAGTCCATTGGTCCATCTTCCTTAATGGGCCTCACATCTTCTTACTAGGTCTGTGAGCCCATCCATATCCGACGGCCGGTTTGCTACGTCCGAGAGACTTTAAAGACTTGTTATTGTCCCTACAAATCACCACATGATCTTTCTCTGTGTTTTGTCCTCACTTGTTACTGTCCCTACAAATCACCAAAGACTTTTAAACCTCTCTGCATGTCCCTGAAACATGGGTGTCACTAAAATACTCATCTTATTAATCATAAAATATCATAATCGTTGCATTCTCACATCCATAACCACCAGTTGTAGCAGAGGAAGTAGCAGTCAGTGGCTTCTCTTGGGGCCCTACCCTTGCTCTTTTCTTTCTCGGGCTAGCCCATGTAGGAACAAGGATTAATTTCACTTCCCCACCTAGCCACTTTAGGATGGGGGGTAGGTCCTGGCCGAAAAGAAGGAATTGTGCATATTTTTCGTTGGGGATTTCCTGGAAAAAAAGAGTCTTAAACTATGGACCGAGACTACTCTAAGAAACAAGGAAGCTTGACTGAGCAAAGAAGTCAAGGAACAAAGCTGCTTTTCTAATAGTCCCGTTGAATAGGAAGGAATACATAATGAAAAATAAGATACAACGGCACTAATCCCATAACACTCATCTCGAAGGACCGTCACAAAGGTCACACAACTGTCTCGAAAGATGGCCACAAAAGCCACATAAATGTGTCGAAAGACAATCACAAAGGCCACACAAAGGTCTCGAAAGACCGCCACAAAAGCCACAAAAATGTATTGCAAGACCGCCACAAAGAGCATATAGCAATCAACCCCGCCACTTAGGCTACTTAATCATGTATTTTCCAAAAATAGAAAATTTCTAACTCATCCATAGAAATTTCCATTTTTCGAACCACATAACCAAATTGAGGTTGAACCCTCTCAACCTCATATGCCTCGTGTACAACATCACCATGTCATATTTGCACTCAAAACATAGTAACCGTCTACCACATATGTGTCTTTGGCGAATTCCCCAAGTTCACGCAAAAAACAACCACATCTCAATGAACTCTCTAAGTTTTCGTCGATGCAATCTCGTCAAGCATGATTATCCAAGATTCTGAGCAGTTTTTCTAACATCCAGAAAACCTTTGTGGGTACTCGACCCCCAAAGATGTTAACTAGTCATCACAATCATAAGTATTTTCGAGAAGTCTCTTAATCATCAAACAAGTCTTTGGCGTGAACACCTCACTCCCAATCTCTTGCTCTATTTGATCTCAACTCTCCAACCATACTTATACTACTTGTTCCAGTTAACCTATTCACATCTATGATTAGTCCCCTAGTCCAAATATGATTTACTCAATCTGGCTATTTCGTTCCAGATGATCCGACGATGTAAGATCAACAACTATACATCTCCGTCCACACATCTCCTGTGAAGTCTCCCCCACTTCACTTTTCTGAACAACTCATTTGCGTTTACCATTTCGCAGTAAAATTCTCAGTCTCAAATTCTAGAACAACTTGTCATCAGTAATTTCTAGAATCACTAGACCACCGTCTAGATTTTCCGTCAATCGTTCCATTGAGTTTATGGTTTCCTTACCCGGACTCACTTGTCCATTCTGACTCTAGAATGTTTGTGTTTTGACTAAACATTCTCTCCATACCTTTGTCGATAACGCAAGTTCCTCGAACTTCAAAACTCATTAATCTAAATGTAAGATCTCCATCTAAACATTCATAAAATTTCACCACAAATCAATTCTCATCCTGGCATTCCATTGCCACCCACATTACAACCAACTTGTACACACCATTTACTTGAAATACTATATATCGATCTAGAAGCTTCATAACATCACTTTCTGGCAACCATTGCCTTAACCAAAAAAAAAAGAATTCCACGAATATTATCATTTGCATTAAATCGCCCTCGACGAATTAAGTCTCCAACTTAACTTCTCCGAACTCCATCCTTGGAGTAATCCATAAAACATTTTCCTTTTGGGTCACTTATGGATCAATCACCTCAACAACACGTCTGTGCTTTTCCTTAACACTTACTGCGTCTCCACGACCAAGACAAGACTATTTCCATTCAATAAAATGTCCTAGAGCCGTATACACTCTGATACCAATTGAAACAACTGCACCCATATTCCCAATCCTCTCACAGGATCCACGGGAAAACGATCTCGCCGGAACTCCATAATTCCAACAAGAAAAATGGCGTAGAAATCGCTCCTTAATTTTTTTATCACAAATACACCAAACTCCACCTCATCTAGTTACTGAGTCGCACAACCAACCACCCCTAGCGACCGAGTAACAAGAGAGGTTGGCTGGAATATTTGATTTCGTCCAGCCACGGAAAACACTTCCCCACAAATTCTCTGATTCACTATCAAATCCTCCAGTGTCGATCAACACCTCCATCTGGTGTTGATCTTCACCCATCGCACCACTTGCGAACCAACACACATAGCGTCGATCGACACTCTCCTAGTGTCGGTCGTTACCAACACCTACAACATCACCTCCGTCAATCATTCCTCCACAAGTCCTCAATCCAGTCATTTTCCAACGACCCAAACACACAAGAACATGCTGGTGTCGACTGACACCACCTTGGTGTCGCTAGACACCCCAACATTGCCACAACACAACCATGGAACACGTCCATAATAACTCTCAAATAAAACACAAACTAACTGTTCATTCCACATATCCACCGTTGGATATGGAGCTTGTAGTACCACAAAGCTCCCCACCAAATTTCAGCCATATCGAACTCTGTTTCATCCTCCAAACTTTGCTCGAAAGTAGCCATCTCGGACCAGTCCGTGCAGTCCGTCTGTAAGTGTTGGTGTCGAACGACACCAACCCAGAAACCACGACCAGAGCCTTTCGTCGAGCCGTTTTGCCACAAAAATCTAATCCTTCACAACTATCGATTCCCTAATCGAATAAAGACATAAACTATGTATTCATAGAGTCAATAGCAATAGAAAACAACACATGGATTCTCCCAATCCATTTTACCTATCACAAATCCATATTAAAACGACCCGATATGATTTTTTTTTTCAATTAATAAATAAAAAATATAAGTATAATATAAACTACAACTACTGGTCTCATATCCACTAGCCACCTATCCACAACCACAAACAACAGCGGAAATAAAAATACCAATAAATATCCAATAATAAAATAACCAATAGTAATCCATAACAACAATCCAATAATCAAACGTCATGAAACATGAA
>NC_025691.1:10822476-10823692 GCF_000633955.1 Camelina sativa
CCTAGAACATCCTCCTCTTCATCGCCTTGATTCCACTATCACACTTTGCCTTTACCTGCACCACAAACACATATTGAGATGCATGAGTATTTGATAAACACTCAGTGAGGCAATCCTTCCATCTACTGGGTTATACACACAAGCAACAGTGATACCAAAGTTCCAAACAATCAACTTATAAGACATACGAACCAGGAAATCAAACATCATCTCGCTGGAAGGGAGGTGTCGACAGACACCAGCCAAGTATCGACCGACACTGGCCTTGGTGTCGACCGACACTACCCCACAATGTTGATCGATGCCTAATTTGCTGGTGTCGACCGACACTACCCCACACTCCCTCTGCAACCATGATCCGCTCGAAGCCGAGAGTCGAATCTCGCTTCCCAACCTCTTCCAAATCGTCCAATACTCAAAACTCAAGCCAAATACGTCCATAGGACCCTGTAGCAACCATTCCTAGCAAGAAAAACACACAAAATAACAACAAACAAGGAAGAACAAGAACAGCTAAGAAGATTCAGAGCAATAGCAACGAATCCCACCCTCCTAGCAAGCCTCTAGCTCCTTTCTAACTCCAAATCTCACAAGAACAGCTAAGAAATTCACAAATCTCACCAAAAATCTCAAGAACTCTCTTTTTCCTCTTTTTCTCTCAAAAGCGTTAAACGGCGACAAAAAAAACTTCCCAAAATCCTTCTGGTCGACAAAACACTTAAATATCTCGGTTTAGTGGTTTTTCCTAAAACAAACTGGTCCAAATCGATAATTAAATCGAACTGGTCGAACCAGAAAACATTGGTGTCGACCGACACCCCCTTGGTGTCGATCGACACCCTCCCCCAAAACGCACATTTTTGGTTCACGGGTGTTACAATTCTCCCCCACCAACATAGATTCATCCTCGAATCTCAACCAAACATCAATCAAGGACTCCCGTGCCACCGTCTCCACGGCCCGCACTCCTCCGACCGATCTACGAAAGGTCATCTCTAGGCGATGGACTCACGCTCCAGGCATTATTTGCTCTCGACTTTTGGACTTTCTTTTACTCAAAGGCCTAAACCTTGAGTTTTTATTGGCTCCTGATCAGACCTAAGTCTGCATGCCATAATGTTGGCTCCTCATCGGGTCTAAGCCCGCATGCCATAATATATAAGGAAAAATCCAATACTCGTCTCTCGGGTTGCCACCCTACAGCGCGCCCCCGGAT
>NC_025691.1:10824465-10848501 GCF_000633955.1 Camelina sativa
TCACAAAGACCATCTATCCCGAAGGACCGCCTAAACAGGCACTCTGGCTAAACAGCCCGCCACAAAGGCCACACAATGTCTCTAAAGACCGCCACTAAGGCCACACAATGACTAAAAAGTCTGCCACTAAGGCCACACAAGCCCCTCCATGGCTTTCTCCACTAAAATGGAAAAATTTTAACTCACGTAAAACTTTTCACTTTTTCCACTTTCAGAAACTTTCCACTTTTAGAAACTTCCAATTCAGGAAACTTTCCTCCAAAAACCCCCGCCTCACGGAAACTTTATACCCCGAGCACCACCTCATCTTGTTACTTAGTCGCATAACCAACCACTCCAAGCGACCAAGTAAACAAGAGATATGGGGTGGAATACTCCATTCCCGCTCCAGCCACGAATTATAGATGGGACCAGGCTAGACAAGCACAAGTCGCGGCTTGCTTCTCATACCACTTCTTAAACCTTGCCTTCATCCTCGCCGCAGGCTCCCAACTCTGCTCCTCAACACAATCACAGTCCCAAAGGACTCTCATCAAAGGAATCTTCTTCTTCCGAAGTTCATTGATCCTCCTCCCAAGAACCTTCACTAGTCTCCCCTCCAAAGTCATGTTAGGCTAAAGATCCTCAGGAATCTTAGCTAACAGCTGATCATCCTCACGGAGACACTTCCTCAACATAGAAACATGGAAAACTTTATGGAATGCACGCATAACCTCAGGCAACTCCAGTCTATAAGCCACTAGTCCAACACGCTCAATCACTCTGAATGGACCCATATACCTCAGACTCAACTTAGTCTCAGTCAATGACCTGTTCGGACCCCGCAACATGGCCATCTTGAGGTACACTCTGTCTCCTACCTGAAACTCAAGATCTCTTCTCCTCCAATCGGCAAAACTCCTCTGCCGATCCAGAGCTTCCTTCATGTTCAGCTTGAGAACCTGAATCTTCTTTGAGGTCTCCTGAACAAAATATACCACGTAAATGCTCCTCTCCCCCACCTGATTCCAGCATAACGGTGTATGACACGGCCTCCCATACAAAGCCTCATAAGGAGCCATCTTAATACTCGCCTGATAACTGTTGTTATAAGCAAACTCTACCAAACTCAAATGATCTGCCCAATGGCCTCCCCAATCCAACACACACATCCTCAGCAAATCCTCCAGCGTTTGAATCGTCCTCTCTGCCTGTCCATCTGTCTGGGGATAATAGGTTGTACTCATATGCACCTTAGTGCCCATCTCCGCCTGAAACGCTCTCCAGAACACCGAAGTGAACTTAGAATCCCTATCAGACACAATGCTCGCTGGAACCCCATGCAACCTGACAATCTCCTTCACATACTTCTTAGCCAAGACCGCTGCTCCATCAGTCTTCTTAATGGCCAGAAAATGTGCTGACTTAGTCAACCGGTCCACAATGACCCAAATAGCATCAAAGGTCCGTGACACTGGCAANAACCCACCACGAAGTCCATAGTAATCATATCCCACTTCCACTTTGGAATGGGAAGACTCTTTAGTAACCCTCCTGGAACCTGATGCTCAGCCTTCACTAGCTAGCACACATCGCACCTTGCGATCTAACTAGCTACATCCTTCTTCATCCCGACCCAATGATAGACCTCTTGAGGTCACGATACATCTTAGTCGCTCCTGGATGAATATAAAACTTGCTCCCATGAGCCTCTCTCAGGATCTCCTGCCTCAACTCCTCATCCTTGGGCACACAAACCCGACCGCGCACCAAGATAGTACCATTTTCTGACACTTGATACTCTGAATCCACATCCTTTGAGGCATTCACCAGCCCCAAATCCTTCTCCTGAGCCAACCACACTCCAATCAGAAGATCTGCTCTATCAACCGCCTCCAAACCCAACGGCTCCTGAGACACAGTACACAAACTCAACGCACCGATCTCTCCTACCAAAACCTCCATCTCCTGCTCATGAGCCGAAGCTACCCTCTTCCGACTCAGAGCANCAATCAGAAGATCTGCTCTATCAACCGCCTCCAAACCCAACGGCTCCTGAGACACAGTACACAAACTCAACGCACCGATCTCTCCTACCAAAACCTCCATCTCCTGCTCATGAGCCGAAGCTACCCTCTTCCGACTCAGAGCATCTGCAACTAATTTAGCCTTACCAGGATGATAGGCTATCTCCAAATCATAATCTGCCACCATCTCCATCCACTGCCTCTGCCTCAAATTCAGCTCGGACTGAGTGAATATATACTTCAGGCTCTTTATGATCTGTAAACACCTGTACTTTTGCTCCATAAAGATAAGATCTCCAAATCTTCAGGGCAAAAACTACAGCACCCATCTCCAAGTCATGAGTACGATAGTTGTCCTCATACTTCCGCAACTGCCGCAAAGCATAGGCAATCACCTTCCCATGCTGCATCAACACACACCTGAAACCAACTCTGGATGCATCTGTATACACCACATAGGGTTCTCCCTGCTCAGGCAAAGCCAACATTGGAGCGGTAGTCAACATCTCTTTTAGGCTTGCAAAGCCTTCCTCACACTCTTGTGACCAAACAAAAGGGATATCCTTCCCTGTCAACTTAGTCATTGGACTTGCTCTGCTCGCAAACTCCTGCACAAACCTCCTGTCGTAACCTGCCAGACCAAGGAAAATCCTGATCTCTGTGGCATTATGCGGTCCAGGCCAATCCTTAATAGCATGAATCTTCTCCGGATCTACAGAAACCCTCTCTGCATAAACAATGTGACCCAGAAAACCCATCTCACGCTGCCAAAAAAAAAAAAAAAAAAAAAANACACATGCTCAACTTAGCAAACAACGTCTGCTCTCAAATGCATTGCATGCTCCTCGGGACTCTTAGAATAAACCAGGATGTCATCGATGATGATGATGACAGACACGTCCAGAAACTCCTGAAACACGCTGTTCATCAATCTCATAAACGCTGCTGGTGCGTTAGTCAACCCGAAACGGCATCACCACAAACTCATAAACCCATACCTCGTCCTTCTACTTGATGACCAACACCGATGCTTCCCACGTAATAAAACAAATGAATCCCCTATATACCTCCTCAGTTCTACTAGACTAACAATCAAGTATGTTGACATCAACTCACCACCACCCGAATATCAACATCTCTTGTCCATACAAGAACCTCTAGTAACTTGTCTCTTAGGGAAACTTTCACAAGGTAACTTAATCCAAAATTAGCTTTCCGCTTAGCAATTCTCCACAAAAAATCATCAATACGAGCGTAATAAAACAAACAAGTACCAAACGTTCGCATATTCTGATTCGTCGTATCAAATGCTTTGCAGGCCGCCAACTCAACCCACTTGACTTATTTTCCCCAGCAAGCTTACCAAAACCCAGAATCTAGCAACCATGTCCATCTCCAATGAACTTCATCCAGCATCGTCGCAACGATTAGTTTATCCTGCCATGAAGGCTTCTCGTGAAATTATGTATCTGGCAAACATGCCTTTCCCGGTTCAAACCTGCTGCAACTCCCCTTCCCGGGACTCCAGCACCACCGGCCTTACAATCCTGGCGCAACAGCCAAACATTCATAACCGCTCTGGTCATAAAACCCTGATCTATTGGTCAACACATCCAAACCCCAAGATTAAACCACCGTCAATCTCTCGAGGTCTACATTCAATCTTTATGTTTATACTCACGTCCTAGGCATTGAATGCTCCCAACTTTCCACCCTTAGGTCGCAACCTTCGAGCCATACCGATCTCACTCTCAGACCACCGTCTTCGAGTTATACCGTCTCACTCTTGGACCATAATCCTCAAGATCTCGATATCAGAGGAACTAATCATCCCCTCAGGAGAACATCTTCCCCTCTGCCACTCTCGGAGCCCACAGCCCCTCGAGCTATCGGTATTCTAGGAAAACCACCATCCCTTCAGGAGCAACAATCCTTAACGACTACAAACATCTTCTGACCAAAAGTACCTCATGTGGTCCGAGTATAACATTGCAATGTTACACCCACCCACTCAACTTCTAACATCCAACTGGATTAACCACCAAGCAGCAAAAATATCTGCTCCAAAAACATATGTCCACCTATCCGCCTCTCTAGGCTCGGTACCTCTCGCGAAGAATCTCGTACCGGTCATCTACAACTGCTCCATCCTCCTAACATAAGATGGAGAAATCCTCAACCTCCGCAGCCCTCGGCTGCACCCCGGAACATGCGGTACAACTGGAGCCTACACTGGTACCCCTCACGGTCACCGCTCCAACAACACGTCAACAGATCTGCCAAGCGATCATCTCGACCCTGGGCTTCAACCGCTGCAACCCACACCTCGGTTCCCAGCACATCTGGCACGCTCACCGGCTGAAACACCCTCTGGTCCCTCCTGATACGCTTGCGACCCTCTGACATACCTCCTCGTGGAACTCTGGACCACACACTCGCTGGCCTCGGGAACTCGCCCGACCACGGCCACGAAAACGCCCACGTCCACGACCAGCAACTCAACCACCTTTAACCACTGATCTTCCAAGAACAGAGGCTAACAAGCATAGAACAAATCAAAACCACACAAAGAAACATAACAATAACTCACCGTGGAATCTCATTGAAGGCTCGAAGAGGATGTTCTAGGACTCCATGCCACACACAATTGACTAACTCACATAATCAATCAAGACATGCAATCCCAAACATCACAACAGAAACCTAGTGAACCCAAATCTAGAACCGTAAAGGCTCTGATACCAAACTGAAACGACCCGACCCATTTTTTTTTAATTAATAAATAATAAATATAAGTATAATATAAACTACAACTAGTGGTCCCATATCCACTAGCCACCTATCCACAACCACAAACAACAGCGGAAATAACAATACCAATAAATATCCAATAATAAAATAACCAATAGTAATCCATAACAACAATCCAATAATCAAACGTCATGAAACATGAAACCGGCAACCTAACAATGTTTCTAAAGACCCAACTCTAGCAACCTAGCAACGCCAGACAACATACAATCGAGTCCGTAGAACATCCTCCTCTTCATCGCCTTGATTCCACGATCACACTTTGCCTTTACTTGCACCACAAACACATATTGAGATGCATGAGTATTTGATAAACACTCAGTGAGGCAATCCCACCATCTACTGAGCTATACACATAAGCAACAATGACACCAATGTTCCAAAAAATCAACAAACAAGACATACAAACCAGGAAATCAAACATCATCTCGCTGGAAGGGAGGTGTCGACCGACACCAGCCAAGTGTCGACCGAGACTGGCCTTGGTGTCGACCGACACCAGCCAAGTTTCGACCGACACTACCCCATAGTGTCGATCGATGCCTAATTTGCTGGTGTCGACCGACCCTCCCTCTGCAACCACGATCCGCTCGAAGCCGAGAGTCGAATCTCGCTTCCCAACCTCTTCCAAATCGTCCAATACTCAAAACCTAAGCCAAATACGTACATAGCAACCAATCCCAGCAAGAAAAACACACAAAACAACAACAAACAAGCAAGAACAAGGAAATCAAAGGCTTAGATTAGCCACGGTCATGCACTCACCTCTTTGCAGGAAGATTCAGACCAATAGCAACGAATCCAACCCTCCTAGCAAGCCTCTAGCTCCTTCCTAGCTCCAAATCTCACAAGAACAGCTAAGAAATTCTCAAATCTCACCAAAAATCTCAAGAACTCTCTTTTTCCTCTTTTTCTCTCAAAAGCGTTAAACGACGACAAGAGAAACTTCCCAAAACCCTTCTGGTCGACAAAACACTTAAATATCTCGGTTTATTGGTTTTTTCTAAACCAAACCGGTCCAAATCGATAATTAAATAAAACTGGTCGAACCAGAAAACATTGATGTCGACCAACACCCCCTTGGTGTCGATCGACACCCTCCCCAAAACGCACAGGTTTGGTTCACAGGTATTACACATATTAACTATCACAATCTTCTAGATGAGCACCATAACATCTACTTACCTTGGATTAGGAACCAATATGGGAAAGAAACAACACTACACAACCAATGGTGCTTCCCTTCCCTCATCCACGTCTCAACAACAAATCTCAGCCTCTTTCCTTCTTCTGTCCAACCCCAAACCATCTCCTTTGTTCCTTCTTCGAAGAGAGATAACTACAATTCTTTCTTCTCCTTCAAGCGCAGGAAACGGCAGGGAGCGGAACCCCCACAGAAAGAGAGACGTTCTCCTTTTATAGAGAAGGTTTAGGGTTCCCTTCAAACCACACTAAACCGCTCCAAAACCGGAGATGAAACTAACCGTCTAACCTGAAATGTTTAATGGTCAAAATATATCTTTCATGTAATCTTTATTTCTTATGTAACTTTAAAAAAGTTTTTATAACCGTTTATTTATTTATGTTACTTTATCATACATATCATAATTAGTATGCCATTAAAATTTATTTATAACAGTTTAATCTTTTGGAAATAAATTTATCAGTTTGAAACATCTTATAATTTTGTTCTCCATATTTTTGACGTATATAAAATCAAATTATCGGTGTCATACATGAGTTGTATTCTCCACATTATATTGATTTGAATAAGTATGCAAAATATACAAAAAGAAAAAATATATATTGAAAACTTAAATAATATAGGAAAATTGTTAATTAATTTATTTATATTTGGGTTAGGATGTGGAGATATTAATTAGTTTTGGTAAATTGATGTGAATGATTAAAAACATTGATAATATATTTTGGTAAAGTTAGATAGCAAACTCTCTCATCTCTCATATATATATATATATATATATATGCGCGTTACATTCTAACTTCAAACGCACTTCCTTCAAACTTCTTCCAGTATTAGCTCAAGTACCTTTCGATGGCGTCGAGGCCGGGAGTTCTGACGGAATGGCCATGGAGTCCCCTTGGTGACTTTAAGTACCTCTTGGTGGTTCCGTTAGCAATAGCGAGCATAATTTCGTACATGACAGCGGAGGAGGAGGAGAAGGATCTAGGGCGTATGCTGATAGTGGCACTAATGCTATGGAGAATAGTTCACAGTCAGATATGGATCAGCGTGTCACGTCAGAAGACGGCCAAGGGGACGAAGAAGATCGTGTACAAGCCCATTGAGTTCGAGCAAGTGGACCGAGAACGCTCTTGGGACGACCAAATCATCTTCAACACTCTCTTTATGTATCTCCTAAACAGCAAACTCCCAGGCAGCTCCCGCATCCCCATCTGGAGACTAGACGGAGCCATCCTTATTGCTCTAATTCACGCTGGTCCCGTCGAGTTCTTATACTATTGGTTTCACAGAGCTCTCCACCACCACTTCCTCTACTCCCGCTACCATTCTCACCACCACTCCTCCATCGTCACCAAGCCCATCACGTGTAAGTACCTTCATCCAACATTTTCTTCTATTTTTATATAATGTGTATATATATTTACACATCAATCCATTCTCAAACGTGTCAGCTGTGGTGCACCCCTTCGCGGAGCACATCGCCTACACAATACTCTTCGCCATACCCATAGTAGCGGCGTCCCTTTGTGGGATCCTCTCCATTTTTTCCGTCATTGCATACATGACATATATTGACTTCATGAACAACTTGGGACATTGCAACTTTGAGTGTTTCCCTAAACGTCTCTTCCACCTCTTCCCTCCCCTCAAGTTCCTCTGCTACACCCCCTCGTACGTTAACACTATATATACTTACACTATTAAGATTTCAGTTCATATATATAAGTACATAACATGGACATCAAATATGTTGAAGGTTCCACTCGCTCCACCATACTCAGTTCAGAACCAACTACTCTCTGTTCATGCCCATCTACGACTACATCTACGGGACGACCGACAAGTGCACCGAATCCTTATACGAAAATTCGTTGGAGAGAGAGGAGGAATCACCCGACGTCATCCACCTCACTCACCTCACTACACTCGACTCCATCTACCAAATGCGCCTTGGCTTCCCATCCTTCTCCTCTCGCCCCTTGTGGTCTCGATCCCCATGGTACCTCACCTACTCCATGTGGCCCTTCACCCTTCTCTTCTCTTTCGTCCTCACCTCCGCTGTCTCCTCATGCACCTTTGTCTTTGAGCGAAACCGTCTCCGCAACCTCATCCATCACTCTCACCTCCTTCCCAAGTTTGGATTTCACGTAAGCATTTTTAATAACCTTTTAAAGAATACGTAGCAAGAAAATAACACTTTTATTTACACAAAATAACCTTTATTAAAATTTAATACTAATTTTTCCACATAAACACGTGGCCAGTATAAATCACAGCGCCATCATAGGTCCATAAACAATATCATTGAAGCAGCTATCATAGAAGCAGATGAAAAGGGTGTGAAAGTAATGAGTCTTGGCCTGATGAACACAGTAAGTTCATTAATTACTTCAGAGTCATCTTATATATATATATATTACTATCTCGGATAAGTAACTAATTAACTCATGATTAATGAGTCGGAGGAGCTAAACGGGTATGGAGAATTGTACGTGCAAAAGCATCCAAATTTGAAAATAAGGCTAGTAGATGGAAGCAGCATGGCAG
Organism: Camelina sativa; assembly: GCF_000633955.1. NCBI lineage: Eukaryota > Viridiplantae > Streptophyta > Magnoliopsida > Brassicales > Brassicaceae > Camelina > Camelina sativa. The sequence continues at coordinate 10,833,037 of NC_025691.1, forward strand.
CTGCGGTGGTGGTTAACAGCATTCCAACGGGGACCACGGAAGTTGTCTTTAGAGGCAATCTCACCAAGATTGCTTCAGCCATTGTCTTTTCTCTATCTCAAAAAGGCATTAAGGTATACTTTGAATATTTGTGAAAATAGAATCCACTGTTCGGCTTCTCAAATCAAACAACAATTAATGTGTGTGTATGTATAGGTGGTTGTGTTACGAGAGGAGGAATACACCAAACTCATCAAATCTGGGGCCGACGAGAATCTTGTATTGTTCTCAAGCAATAACTGTTACTCCTCAACGGTATGGTTGGTGGGGGATGGGCTAGGGAAAGAAGAACAGATGAAGGCAAAAGAAGGAACCCTTTTCATTCCCTTTTCTCAGTTCCCACCTGATAAACTCCGCAAGGACTGTTTCTACCACCCCACTCCAGCTATGCTTGTTCCCAAGTCTGCCCAAAACATCGACTCGTGTGAGGTATATAGCTTAGAACACTACAAAAAACACCGTGCTTGACGTCAGTTGTTATTGACCTTGACGTCGACACTAAACCCATTTTTAATCCAAATAGCATTAGTTTGAAAAATGTAGTAATAAGGTGTGACATGAACTATTTTGACATCATTTTAACAAACGACATTTACTTATACGTTTAAAAAAACACAAAACAAAAAAAAAAACATCAACGGAGAAGCATAACAAGTGAAATAAGTCTAATGAAATAATAGTTGGTTTACAAACCGACAACATATCCCTTGTTTTCAAAGAAATTTAAGTCGGTTTAGATTACATTGAAAGATGTGTGCATAATCTAGCGAATGAATGGTTTATTCCAGAATTGGCTGGGAAGGAGGGTGATGAGTGCATGGAGAATAGGAGGCATAGTGCATGCCCTGGAGGGTTGGGAGGAGCATGACTGCGGCAACACTTGCAAATTTCTCCGTCTCCATGCCATCTGGGAAGCTGCTCTCCGCCATGATTTTCAGCCTCTCCAGCTCCCACCATCGCATCTCTGATCTTTTCATATTTATATATCTCCCCTCTGTTTATCATATACTTGTCTCCCCTCTATTTACAATCTCTGATATTTTCATATTAACAAATTTGAATTATCTCTTTTATAAAATTGTTAATCAATATAAAATGACATGAGTTAAGATGTGTAACGTGATAATCTAAATTAATTAACAACGACAAAACAAAAAATATTTTCTTTGTTACGCTTGCTTTATATTGCTTCATATATGACAAACAGTTACGTCGATTATTATACAACATTGATTTGATATATTACGTCTTACCTAAATAATATTTGGGTGCATCATCATATCAAGACAGCTACAGAAACTTCGCGAATTACGTTTTACTTAAAATGGTCCTTAGACTCTTTTACAAATGCAGCGTCCACTCGTTACCTACTTAAGGAGCGGCTGGTAACCGTGTACGTACCGGTACCACCAACTACCGAGAATATAATCTGTGCCGGTGAGAGGGATTACTAAAAACAAAAAGTATAGGTACTATTAATGCCCTCATACTGTCATTGTATATAAATCTTTTTTATTTAGCGTTGGACCGACGTCAAACACTTGCTGGCGCTTACAAGTATGATCTTGATTGGCCGGTAAGTATTTGCCAAGCACCATTAGTACTTTAGAGCATTTAAATTGGGAAACTTCTAACGAGTTTCTCAGCATTTAGAAATGAAAATAATAAAATAGTAAGAGTTGGTATATATCTTTCAGATAATAATATTTTGATTCAAGCCTCCAGGCAACCGCTATGGACTCCAGATCCATCAAATTTGTCGTATGTGATACATGCTCTTACAATATTACACACAAATGAGAATGTAATATTTCTTCTGTTTCATAAAAAAAAAATGTTATTTTATATATTTATTTGAAATAAAAATGTTATTTACAATTAATATATTACATTTAATGTAAAGTTACTATTTATTAAACACTTATAAAATAAGAATAATTTATTAATATAAACTTTAATTTTCAAGGTTAGTCATTAACAAGATATGAGATTTATAGCATGTGTAAGAAAACAAAAAAGCAAAAAATCTAACATGATCGAGACAAATTGATAACATGATCACGTCATATTACGACACGTATAAAAAACAAAATAAATCTATTTTTATTGTTATATATCTTAAAAATACACAATAATTTTATATATGTTATGATATAAAAAATAATAATAATATAGTTTTACAAAATATTGTTGGGGAAACAACGCACAGTTGTGTAGCGGAATAAAGTTTCACCTTAACTTATGTAAACTCGTGAGGAAAATATAATAAACTTGGTAGAGCATAAAATAAATGAGACACAGAATTATATATGGAAAACCTCACTAATGCGAAGAGTAAAAACTACGGGACCGTAGTCCACTCAAAATTCCACTATCACCAATATATTTGAGTACAACCACGTCCTCTCCAGAGATTAAGGCTACAAGTAGCAATCTCAATAAGAAAACAACACAAAAGAGAGAACACAAAAGTCTAAAAATATGCAGTTCCAAACAATCTTAGATTTACTAAGATTCCGGCAACCTATTCAGATCTCCACCGTAAAAATCCTACATAAACAGATCAGGAACAACTCTGCAAAATTTCAGCTCAAACCGAGAAGATCTTACTGTTGGATCTTACAAACAATTACGATAGATGCTGCACAAAAATCTGGAAATTCCAGACACGACCAACCACGCTAAAACTCAGATTTCTCACAAACCAACCATTGAAACAAGATCTCCACAGTCAAATATGTAGAACACTGAGTCACGAAGCCACCCTCCAAAAATCAGCCAGATCGGAGCTTGTTTGAATGTCCAAACGTGCAAAATACCAAACCCTAAAGGTTATGTTTTTCTCTTCTCCTCTAGATCCGAAAATCAACTCTCTCCTCTCTATTTTTTCTTATGCCAATAATTAGATTATATAGTGTCTCATAACCCAAAGTCCAATATTAATCTCATGGACTAATATAATGGTCCAAGTCCAGGTTTGGTTAACCAAACCCAATTGGTTTCCCCACTAGGAGGAAAACCCAACAAACTCCCCCTCCGACTAGGTAGAGGAAACAGCCATCCCGGCTATCCCTCGGCAAACTTCAAGCTTCCCCCTCGGCAATGACTTTGTCATCATATCAGCTCCATTATCATCCGTATCAATCTTTTCAAGTTCTACTTCTTTAAAAGCAACCACATCATGTATCCAATGATACCTCCTATTAATGTGCTTTGAACGCGAATGAAATGTAGAGTTCTTTCCGAGACAAATTGCGCTTTGACTATCACAAAACAGCACATACTTATTCTGCTTGAAACCGATATCTTCACAAAAACCCTTCATCCACAACAACTCCTTACAAGCTTCAGATGCAACTATGAACTCAGCTTCAGTGGTAGAAAGTGCAACACACTTTTGCAATCTTGACTGCCATGCAACAGCTCCACCCGCAAATGTTACCAAGTAACCCGAAGTAGACTTACTAGAATCAACATCTCCTGACAAATCTGAATCAGTATAACTCACAAGTAATGCATTATCACCTCCAAAGGTAAGCTTCAAATCAGAAGTCCCTCGAAGATATTTCAAAATCCACTTCACAGTATTCCAGTGTTTTCTTCCAGGATTGGAGACAAAACGACTAACAACACCAACAGCGTGATCTATATCTGGTCTTGTACAGACCATGGCATACATCAAACTACCAACTGCAGAAGCATATGGAACCCTTGCCATATCTTCCTTTTCCAACTTTGTTTTTGGACTCTGTTGTTTGCTCAATCTAAAGTCTGTAGGAAGAGGAGTAACAACAGCTTTAGACTTATCCATGTGAAACCTTTTAAGTATTTTCTCAATGTACTTCTCTTGAGACAAGTGAATCAGCTTTTCACCTCTGTCTCTAACAATTCTCATACCAAGAATCTGTTTCGCTAGACCCAAATCTTTCATGGTAAAGGACTTGCTAAGTTGCTTCTTCAGCTCCTCAATTCTGCTCAAGTTCTTGCCCACAATCAACATGTCATCAACATACAACAGCAAGATGATAAAATCATCATCACCAATCCTCTGCACAAACACACACTGATCAGAAGTAGTCTCTTTATAACCATGCTCCCCCATAACAAACTTAAACTTCATGTACCAATTTCTCGGTGCCTGCTTCAATCCATAAAGGCTTTTCTTCAAGCGGCAAACTAAATCCTCTTCACCTTTTTTCACAAAGCCTTTTGTTTGTACCATGTAAATCTCTTCCTCCAAATCACCATGAAGAAAAGCAGTTTTTACATCCATTTGCTCAACCTCTAGATCAAGACTTGCTGCCAATCCAAGTACAACCCGAATGGATGACATCTCACAACAGGAGAAAATATTTCATCAAAATCAACTCCTTTCTTTTAGTCATATCCTTTCACAACCAACCTAGCCTTGTATCGAGGTGACAAACTGGTCTCATCATGCTTAATCTTATACACCCACTTATTAAGCAAAGCCTTTTTACCCTTAGGTAACTTCACCAACTCAAGAGTATGGTTCTCTTCAAAAGAATCCATCTCATCACCCATGGCATCATGCCATTTATCCTTGTGTTCATCCTCCAAAGCTTCACTATAGCTTTCAGGTTCTCCCCCATCAGTAAGTAACACATACTCACCAAGATTATACCTAGTCGACGGTATAAGACCTATCTCAGATCTTCTAACAATAGTTGGATTCTTGGTAGTTGGTGTCTCACCATGATCGTCACCATGATCACCAGTACCATCATCATGTGCGGGAGCATCTGCACCAGGTGTATCAACATGAACCTCACCCTCAACCTGACTGTGGACCAATGTAGAAGGAATAACCTCTAAATCAATCAAACTCTCATTATTCTGAGCTGGTTTTCCGGACTTGTTAATGTCCTTTATCGTTTGATCTTCCATGAACACAACATCTCTGCTCCTAATGAGCTTCTTCTCAACGGGATCATAAAATCTGTACCCAAACTCATCCTGACCATAACCAATGAACACACATTGTCGCGACTTCATCTCAAGCTTTGACCTCTCATCTTTGGGAATATGAACAAATGCCTTACACCCAAAGACCCTCAAATGACCATAAGAAACATCCTTACCAGTCCAAACCCTTTCTGGAATATCACCCTCCAATGGAGCACTCGGTGATAAATTCAACACGTGAACAACTGAGCTCAAAGCCTCACCCCAGAAAGTCTGTGCCAAACCTGATTGTGAAATCAAACATCTAACCCTTTCGACAATTGTCATGTTCATTCTTTCAGCCAACCCATTCAACTGTGGAGTCTTAGGTGGCGTGAACTGATGCCTAATACCATGTTCTTTGCAATAAGCATCAAATGGTCCAGAATATTCTCCACCATTATCACTTCGGATACACTTCAACTTCTTTCCCGTCCGTCTCTCAACCAATGCCACAAAATGCTTAAAATATCCCAGAACCTGATCTTTCGTCTTCATAGTAAAAACCCACAACTTTCTTGAATGATCATCAATGAATGTGACAAAATATGATGCACCACCAAGAGATTTTGTTTTCATTGGACCACATACATCTGAATGCACCAAATCAAGTACCTGAGGTTTTCTAGAAGTCGCAGAAGACTTAAAAGAGACTCTGTGTTGTTTACCCCGCAAACAATGCACACACTTCTTCAAGTGCAAATCAGAGATAGTTGGAATAACCTCTTTCTTAGACAACACAGATAATCCTTTCTCACTTATGTGACCGAGTCTCTTGTGCCACAACTCCATGGCATCATCCTCCAAAGCATTAACACTGTCTTTGGAAACCTTAGCCTGCATCCAATAGAAAGATGAAAGCTTCTCACCTCGAGCCACAACCATAGAACCACGTGACAGCTTCCATTTACCACCACCGTGTAAACTATAGAAACCTTCATCATCAAGTTTTCCCGTAGATATCAAATTCATCCGAAGATCTGGGATATGCTTAACATCCTTAAGCACAAGTCTAGTCCCAAGACTAGTCTCCAAGCAAATATCACCAATGCCAACAACCTGAGCCAAACCATCATTCCCCATCTTCACAAAACTATAACTACCCGAAGTATAGGTAGAATACAAATCCCGTTGGGATGTAGCATGAGTAGTAGCTCCACTATCAACCACCCAGTTGGTGTCATGGCATACATTAATGGCATCATTCTCAAGAAGAATGAGAAACTGATCGTCAGTGATTGTCACTCGATCTACTTCTTATTGCTTCCCTTCCTGCTTGTTATCTCTTTTCGACTTCCAGCAATCTTTCTTCAAGTGCTCTTTCTTGTGACAGTAGTGACACTCCATATTCGCAAATTTATTAGATTTGCTCTTGCTCATGTTCTTATCATTCTTGGGCTCTCTAAATGTACTCCTCCCCCTTGATTCAGTAACCAACACATCTGAACGCGAGGAACTAGCATTAGACTGTCTTCTAGTTTCCTCATTCAAGATACTGTTCTTCACTACATCCATCGAAATAGCACCATTCGACGCGGAGTTACAAAGAGACATCCTAAACACCTCCCAAGAATCTAGTAATGTACCAAGAAGCCACAAACCGTGAATCTCATCCTCAAACTTGACTCCCATATCAGAAAGTTTATTAAGCAGCCCCTGAAACACATTTAAGTGATCAGTCATCGGAGTTCCCTCCTGATACCTCAACTCAATCAACTTCTTGATCATGTACATCTTATTATTCCCGGTCTTTCGAGCAGACAGTTGCTCCAGCTTCAACCACAAAGAACGAACATTAGTCTCTTTTCAATATGATTCAACACATTATCATCTACCCATTGCCTTATCAAACCACACACTTGGCCATGCTGCAATTTCCACTGATCATCAGTCTTATCTTCAGGTTTCTTCTCCTCAAAGACAGGAACATAAAATTCCTTCACGAAAAGCAAATCTTCCATCTTGCCTTTCCATAGATGATAATTAGAACCATTCAAGCTTATCATTCTACCCTTATTTTCCATCGTTCACAAAAGCAACCAATAACCAAAGTTATTAAACCAGTGCTCTGATACCACTTTGTTGGGGAAACAACGCACAGTTGTGCAGCGGAATAAATTTTCACCCTAAATTATGTGAACTTGTGAGGAAAATATAATAAACTTGGTAGAGCGTAAAATAAATGAGACACAGAATTATACGTGGAAAACCTCCCCAATGCGAGGAGTAAAAACCATGGGACCGTAGTCGACTCAAAATTCCACTATCACCAATATATTTGAGTACAACCACGTCCTCTCCAGAGACTAAGGCTACAAGTAGCAATCTCAATAAGAAAACAACACAAGAGAGAACACAAAAGCCTAAAAATATGCAGTTCCAAACAATCCTAGATTTACTAAGATTCTGGCAACCTATTCAGATCTCCACCGTACAAATCCTCGATAGACAGATCAGGAACAACTCTGCAAAATTTCAGCTCAAACCGAGAAGATCTCACCGTTGGATCTTACAAACACTCACGACAGATGCTGCAGAAAAATCTGAAAATTCCAGATACGACCAGCCACGCTAAAACTCAGATGTCTCACAAACCAACCGTTGAAACAAGATCTCCACCGTTAAATATGTAGAACACTGAGTCACGAAGTCACCCTCCAAAAATCAGCCAGATCGGAGCTCGTTTGAATGTCCAAACGTGCAAAACACCAAACCCTAAAGGCTCTGTTTTTCTCTTCTCCTCTAGATCCGTCTTTTCTTTCTATTTTTTCTTATGCCAATAATTAGGTTATATAGTGTTTCATAACCCAAAGCCCAATATTAATCTCATGGACTAATATAATGGTCCAAGTCCAGGTTTGGTTAACCAAACCCAATTGGTTTCCCCACTAGGAGGAAAACCCAACAAATATAGGGTTCCCAAATTATAACAAAAAATTGGAAAGAACTTTTATTCTATCATACTACAAAATTTGAGACACTTTCACCTAACCAAAAATATATATTGCAAGATTTATCATATAAGATTAAGATCAAAGGTAGCTCAAATTAGCAACCAGTCAAGTCCTCAAATTTAAGTGTTGATAAGAATCAAGATTAAACTGGTTATAGAATTAAAAAAAGAAGATCTTTAAGAGAAAAATACACAAAACAATCATGGTATAAATTCTAGCGTTAGAAAACTCTTCTTCAAAAATATTAAAAGAGGACGAGTTGTTTTACTGCGACGTCAAACACCTCCATCTTTCTTAAATAACTTGCTACGATGGTCGGCATCGTTTCGCAACAACTTATAATTATATAATTTAATGCTTATTTTTACATAAATTGAAGAAAAATTTGATTACAATATCAATTTAGAAAATGACTTTTCATTTTTCGTATATATGGTCAGAATTATCATAAAATTGGATCTCTACTCCAGTCGCAGGAGATACCGCTCATGAACTTCATGACCATGTAAATAATCTTGGAAAAAATATATATATATATTATAAGTAAATAATGTTTGACAAATACAAGGAGTCAGTTAAGGTTTTTATAATTGCTCTAGAGATAGATACAAGACTCAACAAGCGAAAAATACTTAATTAAACTAAAAAGTGTTATAGACAATTTGACCTTACACAAAGAGATGAATTTGACCTTCCACAAAAAGACAACATTGTTAGACTGGTTGTTGGTGATATGTCTATCTCTAAGTGTGACTGAGATATAATAATACATCCTAGCTAGAAAGGCTTAACCTCAATATGTTTTTTTATTGTTTTTACATCCATCGTACATGTATGTATGTCACTAAAATATATCCTTTGTTGTTTCAGTGTTTTGAGAAAACTATAGTACTATACCATATATATAGTCCACGAGTAGAAGTTTTTTTCCAAGAAAAATAAAAGTTCAAAAGATATTACTAAAAAATTGTACGCAAAAGCATTTTGCATACCAAATACATACTTAAGCGACATCTTCAAGATCAATAGTACGTTCAGATCGCTTTTCTTATTAATATGTAGTTGAAGTATATACTGCTATCGAACAAAAATGTATACAATTATATGTAATATATTAACGAGAAACTAAAACCAAAACTGTGTATTACACGAGTCCATACATATCTAATATATATATATATATATATACATATAGTTTTTTATTTTTTTAATTTGTATGTAATATATCAAAATAATATTTTTTGTAAAACAGAAGAAATACTATACATATAGTTTTTTATTTTTTTAATTTGTATGTAATATATCAAAATAATATTTTTTGTAAAACAGAAGAAATACTATACATACAATTTTTTATTTTTTTAATTTGTATGTAATATATCAAAATAATATTTTTTGTAAAACAGAAGAAATACTATACATACAAAAACATCATTACTTTTTGTCAAGTGACTCGACACTCGGGACATATTCAAATTGATTTATGGTGTTGATTCACTAGAATTGTTGTCGCATAGCATTTATAGCACATCTAATTAGTTATGTACTGCCAATTGTAGATTAACACATTAAATAATTTTGCTTCATACATGTCTTTTGATATATTTATATGTTATATATTGTGCCCCATGTTAATTATGTTTCTAGATCCGCCCAGAGTCTTAAAGTTTCGGACAAGGCAGCATGTAGATACTTAAGCTTCTCTAGATCTGCTGGATCATACTTTGTGTTGATCTCATGTTCGATCTTGGCCATAACTTGAGGATGCATAGAAAGAGGCCAGAAGAACTGAGTGAGAGCTGAGCTTGAGGTGTCTCTTCCTGCTATCAACAGATTTAAAACAACATCTCTCGGTTTCAAGAGCTTGTATTTGGTCGTGTCCACATTCATATAATACGTTAACACGTCCATTGATGTCTCTCTTGTTAGTGATAATTGAGTTACGTCATCGTATAGAAATATGTAATTATGTATCATGTATGATCAGTGAAAAATGTGATTAAGGGGCATGATAGTGTTGAAAGGTCGCTTATGTCCAAAAACACGAGTGCATAGTCACGAGTCTAATCCTTCGTCATGTTTCATCATATTGTTAGTCTATAAATAGACGTTGTGATCGTATTGTAAACAGTACCAAGTTTCATGTAGATAAAAATTTCAGTTCTTGTTCTTGTCTTTTCCAAAGAGAAGAGACAAAGTCTCTTGTTTTGTTTCTTTTATTCTTCCTCTCAATATTCTAACATGGTATCAGAGCCAGGTTGGTCTTGGAGCCTGTCCAAGCAGAACAAAAATAAGAAAAATTCTGCTGCAAGAAGAAGAGAAAGATGGAGACAACAAATCAAGGGTGAGAAGAAGAAGAAGAAAATCGAAATAGGAAAAGGTGGTGGTGACAAGATCAGAGAGTACCATCAACCTTCACAAACAGAACCTTCAAGAAGAAGGGCTCCAAAGGGAAGAAGAAAAAGAAAATCTTCTCAAAAGGAAATGGAGTAAACAGATGTGGAGTTGGAGTTGTGAAACTTGTTCGAAGAAGATGTGGAGAAGATTCACGCATTGTAGAAATTGTGAGGTTACACAGATAACCGAAGAAGAGACGTCACAGAGACGTGATGATGATCAAACAGTGAACCAAGCAATAAAGAAGGATGCTTACCTCATAGAAAAAATTGAGCAGGAGCCGGTTGAAGAGTTAAACGAAGACAATGTGGAAAAGATTGCGTAAGACATCATGGAGACATTATGGTGATCAATGAAAGACACCAAGCACAAAAGGAGGAAGCTTACCTCGAAGAAAAATGGAGCAATAAAGGAGGATGCTTACTCAGAAAAAATGGAGCAAAGGAGGATGCTTACCTCAGAAAAAAAAATGGAGCACTTTATGGTGATCAATGGAAAACACCAAGCACAAGCACAAAAGAGGATGCTTACCTCGTAGAAAAATAGAGAAAAAATGGAGCAAAGGAGGATGCTTACCTCGGAAAAAATGGAGCACTTTATGGTGATCAATGGAAGACACCAAGCACAAGCACAAAAGAGGATGCTTACCTCGGAGAAAAATGGAGCATTAGACGGTTGAAAATATAACCAAAGAAGAGGTGAAAACTTTTCACTTCACGCAAGGGACGTCACAGAGATGTGAATGTGATTATGATCAAAGGAAGACGCCAAGCAAGAAAGGAAGCTGAGTTCACGCACAGATTTGGTGAAAGGGTTCACGCCCAGATTTGGTGATCAAGAGGACATCAAAAGGTAAAATCAGAGTGTTCACTTAGAAGAAAGTGAGTGGAAGAAGGTTGACAAAACAACCGGATGAAGACGTGACAGAAGTTCACAAAGGCGATGTGAAGAAGCCCACGTGGAGAAAATTTGAATGTAACAAAGGAGAAGTGTTGAGGGAAAGAGTAACTCAAGAGTTCCTATGTCAAAAGAAAGAAAATAAATAAATAAAAAAAAACCATTGACAAGAGGGTGTCAAATTGTGCAATGTCAAACTGAAGAAGCAACAAGAAAGAAGGAGTTGTGAAGAGAGAAGGAATACACGTCAACAAGGAGTTGGAGTTTGATATGACAAGAAACAAACTTTGTTCAGAGGGTAACTCAATTAAGGGGGAGTGTTAGTGATAATTGAGTTACGTCATCATATAGAAATATGGAATTATATATGATAAGTGAAAAATGTGATTAAGGGGCATGATGTGTTGAAATGTCGCTTATGTCAAAAGGCACAAGTCTAATCCTTCGTCATGTTTCATCATATATATTGTTTCAAGTCTATAAATAGACGTTGTGATCGTATTGTAAATAGTAACAAGTTTCATGCAAATAAAAATTTCAGTTTTCTTTCATGTCTTCTCCAAAGAGAAGAGACAAAGTCTCTTGCTCTGTTTCTTTTCTTCTTCCTCTCGATATTCTAAGATCTCTTTCCCCACGTCTTATCTCCTCTCCTCCTGAAGATATGATCTTTGCAAGCATTTCATGGACAGTAAGCATCGAAACTCTCAGCTTCCTCTCAAGACCAATCCCAATCCATTTTTGAAGCTTCCACAAAATCATCGGTTTGAGATATCTATAGAAGATCGCTTCTACACCAACATCTACAGCTTCAGAAAACTCAAATTTTGGCATTTCAATGGATAGAGACATTGGATCATAACCAGTCATTAAAATCGAGAAAATATCAAACATATATCTCTTAAACACATCTTGTAAGTCTAAGATTATGTTTTTTTCAACAGCTTCGTCAAGCAAAGGACAAAGACCCTTCTTCAACTTACTTTAAATTACTACTCACCGCGACCTCAAAGAAATATTTATGGTGAAAAAGGGTGTGATTTGACTTCCTCAGATCCTCCCATAACTCTGAATCAGCGGCTACAGTTCCATCTCCCAAAACATCAAAGATCTTCTTGAATTCAGGTCCTTGAGGGTAATTCTGAAAGTTTGAACTTAGTATGTGATGGATGTTCCTTGGATCAGCCGTGAGTAACAAGTCTGTTCCAGTAAACCAGGCTCCTTTGAAAATAAAATTCAGATAGCTGGCCTCAAGATCCTCAACCATCAAATCATATATCCGATGGACTTCGACGACCAAACCTGGAACCATCCCGAGGAAAGGCCAGTTCTTGAACAAAGGGCTTCTGTGAGATTTCTTGTGGAGGAAGAAACATTGGAAACAAAGAAAAAAAAGGAATGCAATGATGATGAAGATTTCAAGTAAGCTTACCATCATCATTCTTACTCAAATAATATTGGATATAGAAAAAAGAGGTATCTTTATCAAATTTGTTTGCTACAGTGCAAATGGTATGTGTTACCATTCAAGTTTATATATGGAAAATTCAGTGGATTCAATTGGTTGCATGAACGTTGTGGTAGGAGTTATGTTAGAGAGTCAAGGATTAGGTACAAACTCCTCAAACTTAAGTCTTGTTTTGTGATTGTATTAACCTTGTTAACTGAATGCCACATATATGATCTATCGGCTAGCTGAATGCCACATATATGATCTTTTAAAGATTACAACAACTTTTTTAAAGGGAACCTAGTTCATCTATGAAGAGATTTCTTGTGGATGAAGAAATATTGGAATTCAAAGGAAAAAAGAAATGCTATGATTATGAAGACTTCAAGTAAGCTTACCATCATCATTCTTTCACAAAAGGATATTTGGATATAGATAAAGAGTCATTATAAAATTTGTTTGCTATAGTACCAACGCTATGTGTTACCATCCAAGTTGAAATATGAAAATTCCATGGATTCAGTTGAAAGCATGAACGTTGTGGTACTAGCCTGAATAAATCTTGATGACTTTTTAGAGACTCAAGGTCTACTTACCAAACTCTTCATTTTTTTTTTGGGCAACACCAAACTCTTCATTTAATTTGTAATTTGTTGTCTCGCTTTTAGTGTGTTCACTAAGAGCATCTCCAATGGTCCTTTATTTTTATTTCTATAATAGAGATAATCTATAATAGAGAAACTCTATAATAGAGATGAATTTTACTCCAACCCACCTCTATTCTCACTTCTAAAATAAAGATTGCTATTTTTTCCTCTATTTATAGAGGACTCTTTTTTTTTTTTTTTACAAAGATTCCTCTATAAATAGAGGATAAAATAGCAATTTCTATTTTAGAGGTGAGAATAGAGATAGATTGGAGTAAAACTCATCTCTATTATAGAGTTCCTCTATTATAGAGGAAAAAATAAGAAAAACCATTGGAGATAGTCTAAATGCCACGTGATCTAGTTGGCGAACAAATGTTCTTTGATTTTTTAAATAGTACACGCATCTAAAATCATTTCAGTCCTTGCAATCATTGAACCGTAGGTGATCTGGTTTCCGTAGTTGTGGTTTATTGATTCAATTGACTGCATGAACGTTGTGGTAGGAGCCCAAACAGGTTTTGAGTTATGTTAGAGAATCCAGGATTAGGTATCAAACTCATACTCATTTTAGTTTATCATTGTATGGCACATGATCTAGTCGGCTATGTTCACTGTATTTTAGACATATATCTAAAAATAATATAGATTACAACGGACAAGATTAGGCCGTTTGCTTTTCTGCGTTTTCTAATACGATTATGCAAAATTTATTGATTGGTAAACTTTTTGCACAATCGCATTAGAAAACGCTATTAGGCGTGTTAGCGTTTCAATTTTGGTTGGTCCGTGATAAAAACCATAACTAACCTAACCAATTCGTTGCCTACCCCTACTAGCCTTCTTATTTAGCCCGATAGTATCACATTATTTGATGTTTTTTGTAAGTACCTCTAATAAATCGAGTAATTAAAATATAGTAAAAAACCTGTAGATCTTAACCTTGTAACAGACGCATTACAGTTTAACAAAAGATGTAGCACAATGGTTAAGTCAATTATCTTAACAATACGGTTGAGTTACATTACGGCAAGGTACAATATCCTTCCAAAAACAAAGCCCGAGACTCCAAGGGGCGGACATAAAAGGAGAACCTTAAAGAAAAAGGGCCAAGTGAAGCAACCAAGATAAGACCAGTTTCTCTGTTTTTTTGTAAAACTCGTAGAGAATAAAGATCTCTTGTCTTCCAATGAGAGAGCTAAGAAAAAAGGTTTAGTAAATATGTAAAACTGAAACAGTAAACAATTTACTAAATCGAGATTTATTAGATTACTAAAAAGAATGGAGAATATTATAATATAAGTCAGGTAAACTGTTAGCGATTTGGCTATACAACGCAAGATCCTAAGTCCTAAGCCCTTTCTTCTAAACCAAACAAGTCTAGCAAACCAAAAAAAAAGATAAAGAAAGGGCAAGCATGGTGGAGATTTTCCCAAAAAGTTTGTTTATTATGGTTTTACTTTCTCTTAGAAACTACCAAAATATCACCTTCCATTAGCTGGAAACGAGGCTTGAGCCTGTCGGTTCTCGTCTCTCTTAGCCTTGTCGGCTTGAGCCCTTCGTACAGCTAACAAGATCTGCCTTTCATGTTCTTTNTTTATTAGATTACTAAAAAGAATGGAGAATATTATAATATAAGTCAGGTAAACTGTTAGCGATTTGGCTATACAACGCAAGATCCTAAGTCCTAAGCCCTTTCTTCTAAACCAAACAAGTCTAGCAAACCAAAAAAAAAGATAAAGAAAGGGCAAGCATGGTGGAGATTTTCCCAAAAAGTTTGTTTATTATGGTTTTACTTTCTCTTAGAAACTACCAAAATATCACCTTCCATTAGCTGGAAACGAGGCTTGAGCCTGTCGGTTCTCGTCTCTCTTAGCCTTGTCGGCTTGAGCCCTTCGTACAGCTAACAAGATCTGCCTTTCATGTTCTTTCAACATCTCATCCAAGTTCCCTTCTCCTGGAATCAATGGTCCTGAGTATTGAATCCTCCCTCTCTTCTCACCATCATAACTCTGTTTTCACCAAATTTTGATCAGCCACAAAAAATATACAAACACAGAAACCTAACAACAATGTAAACACAGTTTTTTTTTTGTTATTACCATTATTGGTTCTTTGC
>NC_025691.1:10848561-10937056 GCF_000633955.1 Camelina sativa
CCGTTTGAATGAACGTCTCCGTTTGTGTAGACTGGGTACGGATTTTGCGCAGTATTGCCCTTCAGTGGTTCTATCCGGAAGCCATTACCAGAATCTCCCTCAGGATTGAACTTCTCACTCACACTTGTCTGGTTAGTCTCTCCTAGACGTTTCTTTGAAAACGAAAAATTCAAAGCAATCAGATACAAGCATAGGCATACATACACACACACACACATTCATCTGTAGACTCAGAAGTGACCTGTATTGATGTCAGTAATTCAGCATTAGCACTAGGCGCCGGTACAGCTCTGGACTCTCTAGACAACCGTTTCGGTTCATTCTGTTTACTGCTTGCACCTTTCCTTCTGCACGTAAGCAAATTGGGATATATTTAAATGTTGCCGAGATAATGCTGAGAAATAACTTGTGTAAAGGGTTCGTAGATCTGAATTTTACCTTCTTGTTTCCTCCTCTCGAAGCTTGGCATCAAATTCTTTTCTTGGCGGATATCTTGGTAGACTTGACGGCTCGCTTGGAAAAGGTTTTGTTGTGAAAAACTGTAAAAAAGGAATATTGAAATGTATGTATAAGAGACAACGTTACTGATTTGCATTTCTCAATTAAAACATGAAAATTAGACAGGNTCGTAGATCTGAATTTTACCTTCTTGTTTCCTCCTCTCGAAGCTTGGCATCAAATTCTTTTCTTGGCGGATATCTTGGTAGACTTGACGGCTCGCTTGGAAAAGGTTTTGTTGTGAAAAACTGTAAAAAAGGAATATTGAAATGTATGTATAAGAGACAACGTTACTGATTTGCATTTCTCAATTAAAACATGAAAATTAGACAGGCAGTGAAAAAAAGGTTATTAACCTCGCTTTGAAGGGCGGAGGATGCAGTTCCACGTGCATCTGGTTCTACAGCTAGAAGAACCTCAAGGAAGGCCAAAGCTGAAGGAGGAAGATCCTTAAATGTATCAGCTACACATCGCTTGTATGGATGTTGAGGTTTAAAGATGGTTGCATGCCGCAGCCGTGATCTTCTCCAATACTCCTCAGAAGGTGATCCGCAGAGTTTAAATATCTTGTGCATCTGCTCTACCTATTCATATAAAAACAAAAGGCTCTTTTGATATTCAATTTCTGCAATGACATGTCTATATGCCTTCCTAATATAACATTTGTGCATCTGTTTGGGGTAATCAAAGCCAACATGTCAAATCATTGAAAAAGGGAAATTTTTTTGTAAAAGAAACTAAACCTCGGTTCTTCCGGGCAGAAGAGGCTTTCCAGTGAAAAGTTCAGCAAGTATGCATCCTGCGCTCCACAGATCAACAGTAACTCCATAGTCAGTTGACCCAAGCAGAAGTTCAGGTGGTCGGTACCACAATGTCACAACACGGCTAGTCAGAGGCTGCTTTCGTTGGCCCCGGTAAAAGTTAGAAAGACCAAAATCACCAATCTTAAGATTATTGTTACGATCCAGCAGAAGATTTGAGCATTTGATGTCACGGTGCAACACACCACAGCTATGGCAATGTTCTAACCCAAGCAGCAATTGCTTCATATAACATTTAATCTAGCAAAAAGCATATCAGATGTTACAAACAACTGATTATAACCACACCAAAGTCATTAACAATCGCATAGCATACACACTTAGAGATTTATCTATTACCTGTGCCTGAGAGAACTTAATCCCAGGGGTTGATGCAAGACCTGCGAGATCATGGTCCATATATTCAAAGATGAGATACATACTTCCTGAAGCCTTTGATATGATCAGCCCTTCAAGCTTCATAACATTTGGATGGTTAAGTCGACGAAGGATGATTATCTCCCTCGCCATGAACCGCACACTCTCAGGATCCATATTAGCAAACCGAACCTTCTTAAGTGCAACTATTTGATTAGTTTCGAGATCACGGGCTCTGTACACACTGCTATACGTCCCTTGCCCAATCTGCAAACGAAAACAACAACAGAACCTTAGCATCATCTAAGATTCAAAGACTCCAAATCTAATTAAAAAAAAAGTCACTCACCATCTCCAACTTCTCAAACGAATCAGCACTACGAGGAAGCCATCCATTGATAGCTTCACCAGCAACTGAAACTAACCATGAAGGCCAACCAGCAATAACTTTAGCTGCTCTATCTCCATTACTAACACTACCAATCCTACTCATTCTAGGCTGCAATGGTCCTACATTATCAACTAACTCCAAAACGTTTGCTTTCTGCAACACAGATTCACAAGCTTTCCTCTCAAAACTAATCTCTTTCTTCTCCTCCTCTTCCTCTTCTTCCACTTCCTCATCCGAGAAAGTGTCCTTGGTCTCATCATTAGGTATCAGCCTCAATGTAGCTTCGTTCCCATTCACACCTGCTTCCTCTGAATCAGATTTTTTCTTTGAAGCTTTAGGATTCTCCTTACCAATACTCACATGATTCGTCTCGATGTAATCATCATTAGTTCGTACTCCTTTTGAGCAAATACAACCCATAATTTTGAATCTTCTTCCTTCCTTCTTCACAAAAACTAATTCAACATTTAAAGATTCAACCTTTTTGAAACCCACAATGCAAAGATTTGAACTTTATATATCCGAAACAACACAATTAATTAAAAGAAGAGAGCTTTTTATAAGAAAGAGTCGAAATTTAAAGAACCCAGAAACCAATTCTGGAGGATATATAGAATCCCAGATCGGCAAAGAAGAAAAAGGTGAGAATTCTGTAGATCTAAACGAACCTTTGAAATTTTCAGATCAACATTGTTGATTACGAAACTAGTCTGACTTGGTCAAGTAAAAGAAGAAAACAAAAAAGCTAAAGGAGAGAGAGAGAGAGAGAGAGATCGTAGAATTTTTGTGAAAAGAGAGTTTTTCGGATCTGAGTTGAGTTGGTTTCATTAGTCCTAGAGTTGAGGAAAATGAAAATTGAAATCAGAGGTAAGTGGGTCGGTTGGTTAAGGGTTTACAAAAGGAAAATTTGTGAGAAAAAGGGAGAAAAGAAAATTTAAAAAAAAAAAACCAAAATTGGTGAAGAAGGAAACAAATATAAGCAAAAAAAAGCAAAATAATGAAAAAAAAGAAGCAAAATAAAAAGTCAAAGGTCAGCCAGGATCTGGGATATTATTAATATAATTATAAACTACTAGATTTTCTAAGGTAAATTAATTAATTACAAATACTTTCTTTTAAATTTGCTATTTTTTTGAGATAATTGGAGTTTTAGTACATTTTTAAAACTTAATTGGAGAGTTAGGACATTCACTATTTAAAATTGGCAAAACATTTTATTTACAAATGTGGCATTAAAATTAAATATATATATTTTTTATTAAATTACCCCTTGAATCTAATAACTAAAATAATATTCAATATATATATTTTTGTAATTTTTTTACAGATACAAAAAAATCTATGTCTTTTCTTTATATTTTGATATGCATTTTGTGTAATAATATTTGATAATGTTAAATATTTTATATAAATTTTGTATTTGTACACCATATTAATTGTACAAGTGTCCATACAAATTATAGTGTGTACATATATCTGTACAGATGTCTGTACACATTATAATGTGCACAAATATTAAGTGTGCAAATGAATAATAATATACAAGTTTAACTCGTACAGTTCATTTAGTGTACTTATATATATATATTAATATACATGTTTTTATCCGTACAAATGATATATAATATATTCAATATGAATAAAACAAAAATATTTATATGTGTGTAATAAATGTGTACACTAAATATGTTGTACGGATGTCTTTTATGCAATTACCCTTTTGTAATTTTACAATAGTTTTAAAAATCTCCACCTAGCACCGATTACGCCCCGTAAAATCGCTAGGCCCATCCTCTCCGCCTGGATTAATGACTAATCTCCGCCTAGCATCCATTATCCAATTATACCGTCTAATCCGATTAATTCCCGCATAATTTTGTATATACCAATTAGTTTTGGAGCTAAATATAAATCAAATATATATATTTCTGTTATTTAGACATTTAAATTAAGAGTTTATGATGTTTTACAATAACTAATGTACAAACTTTTAATTAAAATCATTCTTTTTCTTAATATTAAGTTTTTATGTTTTTACCGTAATTTTAAAGACAATACTATATCTTTATATTTTATTTGATATTTTTCTTTTCATATAAACATAATTATACATATATTTAGTACTATATATTTTTAATTTACTATTAATTTAATAAAATAACCCAAAAAGTAGTCTCCGTTTAATCTCCGATTTTTTTGCTAGGCGCTAGGCCCACCGCGACCGCCCGACTAGCGCCTAGCGGTTTCTAAAACTGCACTATACCCCACTTTCTTATCTATCTCACAAATAATAAAATTCATCTATTTATCTAATTATAAATAGTAAATGTACTACAATTCCAATTAAGTTTTGAAAATGTATTATTTTGCCAACAAACCTTTTTTTTTTTTTAAGTTTAGATTACCCTAGTAGTTTTGGTAATATTGTCCATTGGGCAAGCCTATGCACTCCCAATAGATTAAGCAGATGCGGTAATTTGTTCTGAAAATATACCTAAAAAACGTGACTTATTAGAGACGTCTCACGACCTAATAGAGTCACAAACCCAAAACCATATTAAGGCTAATTTTTTTAATGGATACATTACTGTTCACCTTTACTACTACGTTAAGGAAATATCAATGACATTTGAAGGCCAAAAATTTACATATTATTATCGGGTGGCAAGCACATACTTCATCAGCTTTTGCCTGGAACCGGCTCTGTATTTAATATTTACCAGGAAATACATTGAATTTGTTTTTATTATCTTTATACTTGATAAAAGATACACAAACTATTCTAATTTTCAGATTTCCTACCTCTTATGATTACAGTTTTCCAATGACATAAACATAATCGAAAACAATGTTAGACCTTTCTTCTTTCTTTTAAATCTCTACAACAACAAGATGAAAATCTCACAAAATCATATGTTAAAAAAAAAGAATTGAGTTTTACATTCTTAAGTTTCTGTCAAAATTCTCTAAGCATTCTTAAGTTTCTAAAACTAGAAAATATAAGTTTTTGACGAACTTCTGACAACCACAAGAGTTTGACCAAGTTTCAATATAGTTTGAAAATACGACATAATAATTGTTTTATAGATATGAAATTTAAGAAAAACATATTTTACTATATCAGCATATATATATATATATATATGTGATTATTAATTTATGATATTATTAAGACCATATTTTACATGAGGATTTCAAAAAAAAAAATTATCTTATTATCTTATCAAATTTTGTTATCTTTTACACTGTCCCGACTTGGGACTAACAAAATTTATTAACTTATAGTGTTTATTAATTTATAGAGGTTCTACTGTAGTTGGAAATTTGAGATGTTCTTCTGTATATGCTTCAAATCTTAGAGATCAAGATGTCCACTTTCGTAGCTATATTCCTATAAAAACACAAGTATTCTTCTCTCTGGTAAAACACAAACCAATGCAAAAGTCGAAAGAAACACAAACACGAGTCTTTTTAAAGTCATTAAGCTTAGATATTTGACTTAATGATTAGCAATCTAAGAAAAACATACAAATAAGACATTGCTTTTTGTTCAAAATGCAAATTACCAATCATCTAAACTGCAATCATCATCACACTTAAGGGGGGGTGTATTAAAACTATGATTTTGGAGGATTTTATGGAATTTAGAAAATTTGGAATTTTGATAGATTTTAGGGAAGTTGATATGATTTATAGTAAATTCTTTCAAATCCCACCTAAAACCATGAAATTTGGATTTCTGTATTTTTAACTAAACAAATCCTCTCAAATCCTTCAGAATCCCTAAAACTTATTAAAATCCAAATCTACAAACTATTTTGAATATTAAAGTAGATTTTTAAATCATCAGTTCAATAACAGTGGATTTCAAGAGACTTTTTAAAATCCATGATTGAATAACATAGGATTTGTAACTTTTACACAAATCACCTAAAATGTCAAGTTGAATACACCCCTTCTTCTTTCTTATCACTACACGCATGGTCATCATTACCATCAAACTCATACTCATCCAATTTGCGTCTAAAATAGTTGTTTATTAACCATGGTTTATCATCTTTAAAATAACATTTAAAGATTTATGATTTAATATGATCATGCCTAATGGCCGTGCTCGCAAAGACAATATGGATTCACTTTAGTTTAATTTTTATTGTTATCTATCAATTTATATACCTTTGTACAATAAACAATCAATGAAATATGTGAAAATGATTTTTAAAAACTTCTTTCGGTGAAAACTAACTATTATGTAAGAAAATTGGCTCCATGCAGGTACATGTATATAATATATTGTCATCAATTTTAATACAGAACAAAATTATAGTGTAAACAGTTTAACGTCTAACAAGTAAAACAACTTTAGAAGAAAAAAAACTTACATATATTATTAGGATGTTTGTGTATATATCCTTCAGCTTGATTTTAGATCAACTTCGTATAGATACTGAAAAAACAATTAGATATGAGTCGCACATATAATTCTAAAGCAAAGCATACATCTAAATTTAGACAATCATTTTCAAGTAATCCGATATTTCTTTGATACATATAACAAAGTATCGGTATAGTAACAATTAGTAATTTTTAAAACAATATAGCAAAATTCATGCAAAATTCATTCATGAACTGTATTACAATAAAATGAATGAACCCAGAATCATAATCAACTTATCCAATTAATAGAATTCAGAAGGAGATTAACAAAACCCACAAACCCAAAACTAAATCCACGGAACAAGAAACGGATTATCGCTAGGCGCTACAATACACATCTGCTAGGTTTGCGAATTGCAGACTTGGGGGTTTATGTTTCCAATCGTCTCAGTTAAACTAGGATTGAACCCGCGGTATACTGCGGGACAAAAATTTATTTTTATTGTGTTTTAAATATATTTGAAAACTTTTAATTATTAAAATGTTAGTGGAACTGGTATAAATAAAATACAGTAAAACCTCTATTAATTAATAATGCTGGAACCATGACATTTTCTTAATTTATAGTGATATTAATTTATCTATAAATTAATAATTATTAATTTATAGATATATACTTTAATTTAAAAAATTTAAAAAGTATGAATTGAGACAATTTTAGCAAAATAAGACTAGACTTTATGATGTTATCAGTTTAGAATTAAATTTGTAATATTTAAAAAACATTATTAACAATAAATTACAAATACTTTATAAAACTATCAAAATGAAGATGGTGCATATGTAGAAATTGAATTTTTTAAAAAAAATTTAGCTATTTTTATGACATGTTATAGAGTATTCTCTATCATTATAGTTTGAAAAGACAATATAGCCAATATTTATAGATGTGAGTTTTAGACGAAAACTCAAAACCATACATATATCAACATATATATATATATATATATATTTATTTACATGATTATTAATTTACGATATTATTGGGTTTTACATGGAGATTTCAAAGAAATTATTATCTTATTATTTTATCAAATTTTGATATTTTTTACACTGGCCCGACTTGGGACCAACAAAATTTATTAATTTATAGTGTTTATTAATTTATAGAGTATTAATTTATAGAGGTTATAATGTATTTGTTTTTTCTTCGACATGTTTTGTAACATCCATGAACCAAATAGGGTGATTTGGGGATGAGTGTCGATCGACACCAGCTTTTCTGGTTCGACCAGATTATTTTATTTCGTGATTTTGGGTTGGTTTGGTTTATTTTGTTTGTCTAAACCGGGTATATAAGTGGATAAGCGATCCAGGTCGAGGGTATTATGTGTTTTGTCGCCGTTTAGAGAGAGTTAGAGGGAAACAAAACTGTTCTTGAGAGTTTGGAGGCTTTTTGTGAGATTATTGGCTTGGATTGAGAGATCTGTTGCTGTGGAGTGAAGACCTTGTGCTAGGAACAAAGGAGAAGGCTTCTAAGGGTTGGATTCATCATTGTTGAGTCAGAATCTTCCTGCAAAAGAGGTGAGTGCTTGACCATGGCTGATCTAAGCCTGAGATCTCTTTTGTTATGGCTGTTCTTTGTTGTTGTGGTGTTTTGCTTGCGCAGTTTGGTTGGTTTCATGTTTCCTTAGGTTCCTGAAGCAGCAGTGCCGCCAGAGGTTGGTGGGCAGGTTCCAGCACTGCCGCCAGTGGTAGGTGGGCAGGTTCCAGCGGTACAGCCTGTGGCGGGTTTGCAGGCAGGTGTGCAGCCGGGGGCCGAGATAGTGGACGCTTAGTATGTGCAGATGATGGTGCAGCTGCAGCGAGTGGGAGCGGGGTCTTTCCCGGGAAGTATGGATCCAAGTGTAGCGGATGAGTGGAGGGAGCGAATGGAGTATCTTTTCCAGTCACTTCGGTGTTTCGACCAGTTTAGGGTGGATTTTGGGTGCACTACTTGTCAGGTGATGCACGTGTGTGGTGGAGGTCGGTGACAGCACGGAGGGTGCAGCGGTATATGACTTGGGAAGATTTTGTGAGGGAGTTTAACTCCAAGTATTTTCCACAAGAGGTTATTGATCGCATGGAGGTACGGTTCTTGGGGTTGATTCAGGGGGACAGTACAGTGCGGGAGTTAGATGCAAAGTTCAGTCGGCTTGTGGGGTATGCAGGCCGGGCTTTGGAGCCAGAATCAACTCAGGTGCGGAGGTTCTTGTTGGCTCTACGGGATGATCTGAGGACTTGGGTGCAGAGTGAGGAGTTATGCTACGAGAGCGGAGCTGGTTGAGGTTGCAGCTGGGTTAGAGGATGACTTGAGCTTGTCTAGCCGGGTCTAAGTTGTAGTCCGTGGCTGGAGCGGGTACGAGGTATTCCGGCCCATATCTCTTGATACTTGGTCGCTTAGGGGTGGTTGGTTGTGCGACTAAGTACCAAGATGAGGTGGTGCTCGGGATGCGTGTTGATTGCTTGGATTGTTGTATCTTCTTTTTTTTCTTATGTATTTTTCATAGAGGTTGTGACGATTATGACATTTTTGAGATTAATAAGATGAGTTTTTTTTTTCTTTATGTTTGACTGTTGTTGTCATGGGAAAAAGGGAAATAGCTTGGGTTTCTATTTTTTTGGGAAGTTTCCACAAAAAGGAGGTTTCCAGAGTTAGAAAGTTTCTAAAAAGGGAAATTTTTGTGGAAAGTGTTGAGGTAGATCTAGTCGGAAGATACTCGATGGCATCAAAACTTGTTTGCTCAAGGACATGTGGGCCCAACTCTTGTGATACCGATAGCTCGATGGACTTTGTGGCCAGAGAGTAGGAGTGGTATGTTGCTTCGGATGACGATCGGAGAGAGCGCTTTAGGGTGACGACCCAAGAGCAGGATTTTTAAGACTCCCTGGATACCGTAGCTGTGAGCCGCGGCTCGGCAGTGAGCCTGTGTCTCGAGGGTTACGACCCGAGAGCAGGGGGAGTGTGTGTGAGTGACTACTTGGATGCCGTAGCTTAAGGCGGTTGGCCTAATAGCGAGCCAGCATGATTCGTTGGTTGCGACCACGGACGGGGGAAGCACTGAGTTGTGAGAAAATAGTGTCTTGGATGTGAGTATATTGGCTAGAGGGAGACCTCGGAGTTTAGTCGGAGGTGTGCGGACTGTTGCGATAGTTGCACAGGAAACCTTGGCTGACGGTGTTCAGTCCGGTCGGAGGATGTGCGGGTCGTGTTGAAGGTGGCACAGAGGCCCTTGACGGATGGATGGTGCTGCGGGATTTGAAGATGAATTCTTGTTGGTGGGGGAGAATTGTAACATCCATGAACTAAAAAGTGTGATTTGGGGATGGGTATTGATAGCAGATGATAGACCAGACATAGTTGCTAGAATTTTCAAAATTAAGTTGGAGTCGCTAATGAAAGATTTGACAGAAAAGCGGTTGTTGGGAAAAACAAAGGCTGGTAAGTATTGTTAATATATATTTAGACTATGATCTATTTTTTAAATTAAATTGAATCCTCCAGAAAACTCTGCTAAATTAGCTATACACTTGCAGCTATGTATACCATTGAACTTCAGAAAAGAGGACTTCCACATGCTCATATTCTATTGTGGATGGATGCTAAAAGTAAGCTACCAACAGCAGATGACATTGACAAGATCATTTCAGCTGAGATTCCAAATGAAGATGAAGATCCAGAACTTTATGAAGTCATTAAAGATTCAATGATTCATGGGCCATGTGGTGCAGCAAATCCAAAATCACCGTGTATGGTTGACGGGAGGTGGTCTAAACTATTCCCAAAAAAATACGAAGATATAACCAAGGTTGGGTGTGATGGTTATCCTATTTATAGGGGGCGTCGTTCAAAACATTTTGTAGAGAAGAGTGGCATAAAATGTGACAATAGGTATGTTGTACCTTACAATGCTAAATTATCTCTTCGTTATCAAGCTCACATAAACGTGGAATGGTGCAATCAAAGTGGTTCAATCAAATACCTTTTTAAGTACATCAATAAGGGTCCAGACCGTGTAGCTGTCATTGTGGAGCCGTCTAACAAAACCACTAAAGAAGATACTAATGATGGTGGACCAACAGATCAAACTGAAAAGAAGAAGAATGAAATCAAAGATTTCTTTGACTGCAGGTTACTTCTTCTAATTTTACAAGATTGTATATCTCTAATTCATTATTAATCTGCGCAAATATCTCAATGGGTTTATATTATACAGGTACATCTCGACATCGGAGGCTATATGGAGGATATTTAAGTTCCCCATCCAGTACAGATCAACCCCTGTCCAGAAGTTATCTTTTCATGTAGAAGGAAAGCAACCAGCCTATTACGATGAAGATGAAGAAATAGAAGATGTTTTGGAACGTGTGGCTAATCAAGATTCTCAATTCATGGCTTGGATGACTTTTTGTAAGAATAATGCTGTTGGAAAAAATGGAAAACCTGCTAGAGAACTCACCTCTGTAGAAATCCCCGGATACTTCACTTGGGATGGGAAGAATAGACAATTCACTAAAAGGAGTAGTGGATTTTCATTAGGGAGGATTCATTATGTGCCCAGAAAACTAGAAGACGAGTATTTTTTTAGAGTGTTACTTAATATTGTCAAGGGTTCAACCTGTTTTGATGACATCAAAACCTACAATGGTGTTACCTACAAATCATATAAAGAAACATGTTTTGCGCATGGGATCATATCTAATGATCAGTTTTGGATTGATAGTCTAATCGATGCAAGTTACTGGTGTTTTGGTGAGTATTTACGGAATTTTTTTGCAATGCTGATTCTTTCGGACTCTCTATCAAGACCAGAACATGTTTGGAAAAAAACATGGAAGCTTCTATCAGAAGATATTGAAAACAAGAAGAAAGAAGAATATAACAATCCAGGTTGGTGCGAGTTCGTTTTTCAATTAAGCAAAGTGCTTTCATCGTTTTGCAATGCATAGTTTTTTTAAGAGTCAACCATCAATTTTTCTTCAATTCTTTACCTAATATTGTTTCCAATGGTTTTTTATGTGTATGTTGTCATGCTTTCCAGATCTTACTTTAACTGAAGCAGAAATAAAGAACTATGCGTTGCAAGAAATAGAGAAGATAATGCTATCTAATGGAGGATCTCTGAAAAATATTGGAGACTTTCCACAGCCATCTACAGAAGGAATAGATAATACCAACTGTTTAATTGCTGAAGAGATGAGGTAAAATCGTGATGAATTAAAAGAAAAGCATGACGAATGGATTCAAATGCTCATAGATGAGCATAGAGGCGTTTCTGATAAGATAACTGGTGATGTTATCTACAATCTTGGTGGGGTTTTCTTTCTATATGGTCTCAGAGGAACAGGAAAAACATTTATGTGGAAGATACTTTCAGCAGCTATAAGATATAAAAGAAAGATAGTACTTAATGTGGCATCCAATGGCATTGCTTCATTGTTGTTAGAAGGTGGTAGGACTGCACACTCTAGATTTGCCATAGCTCTCATAGTTGATGACTATTCTCTATGTAAAATAAAGCCTAATTCAGATTTGGCTAATTTAATCAGAAAGGCATCTCTTATCATCTGGGATGAAACACCAATGATGAGCAATTATTGTTTTGAGTCTTTGGACAGAAGCTTTTCTGACATTATAGGAGACGTTGAGAACAAGGTATTTGCTGGAAAGGTTGTGGTCTTCGGAGGTGATTTTAGACAAGTACTTTCGGTGATTAATGGTGCAGGACGGGCTGAAATAGTCTTATCATCTCTGAATGCTTCTTATCTATGGGATCACTGTGAAGTTCTAAAGTTGACCAAGAATATGCGTCTACTAAAGAAAAATTTAAGTGTTGAAGAAGCTAAAGAGATCCAAGATTTTTCAGATTGGCTTTTAGACGTTGGAGATGGTAGAATTTCATAACCTAATGATGGTGAAGCTCTAATCGATATCCCATAAGATTTCTTGATTACAGAAGCAGATAATCCTATTGCAGCTATTACTAGGGAAATATATGGTGATCCGGCATTGTTAGGAGATAATCGTGAAGCAGAATTCTTCCAAAAAAGAGCAATTTTAGCACCAACCAATGATGACGTCAATACAATAAACCAGTATATGCTAGAGAAACTAGATAGTAAGTTTTCTGATTTATACACATAATTTAAACTTTTAACATTTACATCTTTAATAATTTATACTGTGATTAATATGTTACTAACACATTGTATGCTTATTAATATACAGGTGAAGAAATGGTTTATCTAAGTGCTGATAGCATTGACCCAACAGATTTGGACTCTCTAAAAAATCCAATAATTACAACAGATTTTCAAACAGCATAAAGTTGTCAGGTTTGCCACAGCACAGCCTGTGTTTGAAAGTTGGAGCTCCTGTGATGTTGCTTAGGAACATTGATCCAAAGGGTGCGTTATGCAATGGTACTAGGCTACAGATAACTCAAATGGCGGCACATGTTGTAGAAGCAAGAGTAATAACAGGCGACAAAATTGGTGTTATAGTCTTAATTCCACAGAATGTTCTCACACCATCAGACATCAAACTCCCTTTCAAAATGAGGCGGCGACAGTTTCCATTATCAGTGACTTTTGCTATGACTATTAACAAAAGTCATGGACAATCTCTAGAGCATGTTGGATTATATTTACCAAGACCAGTGTTTTCTCATGGACAGCTATATGTTGCGTTATCTAGGGTAACTTCAATAAAAGGGTTGAAAATCTTAATTGTCAACAAAGAAGGGAAGATCGAGAGGAAAAGAACTAATGTTGTTTTCAAAGAAGTGTTTCAAAATTTATAGATTAATGTTATGAAAAGGTATGTCTTTAAACCAATTTAAGCAACACTATGTAATGTTATATTGATCAGCAACTAACTATATATCTTTTATTTTGTAGGTGTTAGCACCCATTTAAATTTATACCTACAGAGTTATGTTTAGTAGACCCAAGGTCAGTAAACGTCATTTGAAAAGATCACGATCATTGCTAAATGTTTTCGTTTTCTTACTTTGCTTAATATGATCTATTTATATTAACATTTATCAACAACTATGATTCCTAATGGAAGCATATTTATAATATATTATCATATATATAAAAATAAATCACAGATGAAATAAAATATCTATCATAACAATCAAAACTGTTGAATAAATAGAGAACAGAATTAATCAAAGTGTCAAAAGTTACTCACCACCATTTAACCGATGTTAAGCCATTATGTGTGCTTGCTAGCCTTGCATTGCTTCCCTCTGGAATTTTGCACCTATAGACAACAACAAATTACAGTTGTGTTTATTATTACGTAACACATCATCCATTTTGATTTTTTCTATATGCAGGTACTTGATCTATTTTTGATTTTTGCTATATGCAGGTTCTTTTACACCGACGGACAAAAGTGAGAAGGCAAACCTAATACGATGATAGCTTGCGCCAATAAAACCAATTTTTAATTCGCAAATACTAAATTTTCTACAAGCTGATTCTGATTCACAGTTGTTTTTCCTCTTTTCCTTTACCCGCTATTCAAAAACTCTGTTTCACATAACTAATTATTTCCAATTACCCAACAGAAATTTCTGAGTTTCAAGAAAATCAGTAGATACAAACAAGCTGAAATCAAAATTACCTCTATCTCGATGTCTTTATTAAGACAATTTTAAACATAATCCGAATTATAACCGTGATGATGATAAGTATATAACTTCGAAGATCTTCTGCAGCTCCTGAAATCATAAGACTTACGGTTAATTTTCCAATTACCCAACAGAAATTTCTGAGTTTCAAGAAAATCAATAGATACAAACAAGATGAAATCAAAATTACCTCTATCTCGGTGTCTTTAATAAGACAATTTTAAACATAATCCGAATTATAACCCTTGATGATGATAAGTATATAACTTCGAAGATCTTCTGCAGCTCCTGAAATCATAAGACGTATGGTTAATTGAAGACTGTCTATATGGATCTGAGAAGTTATGTACTCCAATACTAAAAATCTATCGATTCCAAAAACAAATTAAGAATATTGATAACTAGGTAAAGAGATCGATTTACCAACCTTAAATAAATCACCCATTAGAATACAATTGGTTTCAACAAGTAGCCGAATCAAATCTATTATCTATCTTAACAACGATTAGAAGAAGAGACACGAAATTGTTAATCGATTTTGTGTAAATGAATCGTTTCTGAAACAAAACGTTCTGTTTTCTGGATTGTTCTTTCTTTATATGCCGCAGATCTAAACTCAAGAAAATATTATTATATCTGTATTTTTTTTTAACGGTAAGATAATATATTTCTATATCTCACCTTTATTATAATAAATGTTCACATATTAAAATTTACCCGTGGTAAGCTATGTTTTGGGTTCTTTAATTTAATTTCTGCAACATATTTGCTTTTTTTTTTACTTTATGCAATCCTAAAATTTTATTAAGAAAATTTATATAAAATAATTTAATACATTTGGATATCTCTAAGAAAATGTATATAGTTCAGCAAATTCATAAATATATATATATATATATATATAGTTTGTTTGATTAAAAATACTCAAAACATATAATGTATATATATATCCAAGTAACATATGTAATTATTTTGAAACTAAAGAAAACTTACTCAAATATGTGAAAACAAATAGTGAAAGAATAATTTAGAAAAAGGAAAAAAAAACAATTACCCCGTGGTGTACCACGGGGTAGATCCTAGTTTGATGGTAAACTCCAAACACGTACTATACCATGGACTGAAGAAGTCAACATTAATGTCTTTTTAGGATGTTTTACTCACACTTGTCATTTGCCTGAAAAAAATAAACAAACGAAAGAAAAAATTTCCAAATCAATAATAATAATAAAAAAGTAAACGCCTTACAAATCAAAGACATGAAT
Organism: Camelina sativa; assembly: GCF_000633955.1. NCBI lineage: Eukaryota > Viridiplantae > Streptophyta > Magnoliopsida > Brassicales > Brassicaceae > Camelina > Camelina sativa. The sequence continues at coordinate 10,863,953 of NC_025691.1, forward strand.
CTTTACCACTAAATCATCAGCTCAAAATTACAAAACCACTTCTGTAACTACCAAATTTTTATCCTCTGATCCAATCCATCTTCTGATCCTCCAATGAGATGTATATCCATATTAGTGAGGCAACAATCGTTTTAAAAGACTGTTACACACAAAACAAATAGTCATTAGTGTTGTACCAAAGATATAGTTAAGAAGATACAATGGATTATGGTTAACACTCAAACAAAATCCTGCAAATACTTTCACACTCAAACATGAACCATCATACTAAAAAAAATTATTATATTAGAGAAAAAGAAAAGAAATTAGTACATTTTAGAGTAATTACATATCCAAACGTAAGTTCATATCTCATATTTGGCACTACAAGATAGTACTTTTTGGCAGCCATTTCTCTCGATTAGTGGTTGGATATGCGGTTGTAGGTCTGAGTTGTGAGTGTTGTGATGTTTTGTTTGTGAAGGTAGTATTTATAGATTCCAATATGCTTGATGACCAAGGAATTTACAATGTACTTATTCAAAGCGAGATTACAATAATCTTTGTGTTATTAAAACAGTAATTTTGTCGTTCAATATTTAGTTTCCAAATCTATATATATAGAGAATTAAATATTATTCTTGATGGTAATGATATGTATTTGTTTAGGAATATGAATTAAATCGGCTGATATTAATGCATTTTATTTTAGGAATAGGCTGATAATGGATAGAATCATTGAGATTTGTAGAGATTATAGTAATAAGGTGTGAGAGACTATGGTAATAAAATATAATTATAGTAACCGATTTCTCAAATTGTAGTAATTGTGTAGATTTAAAGTGTTTAGGGATCAATATTGCAAAATAGAAATCTAAATAATCAAAATTAAAAGGGTAGAACCCAAAATGTACTTCAAAAATGTATATATAGATTGTTTTCCATAATTACTATTTAGTGTAGTAGATACTAGCAAAGGTTTGTGTTTAATCCGTACTATATGTTGAAATGAATGATGTCGAGGGAGAAAAGGGAGATGATGTGTGGGATGAAGAGGAAAAAATAGAAACAAAAGTCTTTTCTGACATTTACGATTTCACGTGTTGGGAAAAAAAAAACTTTGAAATCATTTTGTGACACATCCCAATTAAGCCTAAATCCAATTTATGAAGATAATTAAATGGCTTTAAATAATGAGAACTATTAAACATATAGATAAATTTGCTATCTTTAAATTTTTTATATTAATCTATAAGTGAAAACAATTAATTAGTGGAAGCCTCCTTGACTCAGTGACTGGCTTAGGGTTCATTAATGCTTCTACACCAGGAGGTCTGGGATTCAAGTCCTAGATAATGTGATTTATTATTTATGCAGAGTAATGGAAGCAGATTTACAGACAATTGTCATTGATGTGCAATTATCGCCGTTCGCCGTGATTCTACAAACAACTGAAAGGAGAGCATAGAGTCCATCAAGAACATGGAGCAGGAGAGCATGAGTGTTAGTGAATCTAATATGGTCGGAAGAAATTGTCCATGGTAGAATCATATGTAATAGTTCTCATAATTTGCAATCAGTAATAATAAATCCAGAGTTAAAAAAAACAATTAATTATTTAGAAAATCTTTATATTAATTTTGATAAGTAAGGTTAAAAAGCACATTGTTCATGTATATGAATTGTAGCCAGTTAAAGCCAGATGATTATTTATCATCGTCTTGATTGTTATGAATTTAAGATATAATCGCACTTACACAACCAAATATAAGCAAATGTTATTTCATTAACAATCATTTACCCTCTCAACATATAATTCACTCTTTTTCCTTTCTTTTAATTTTATTATATCCTATTTACTTCACAACATTATAAAACACAGGTTGGATCTTAATTGCAAATAAGAATAACGTTTGGGCAAAATTTGCAAAACTCAAGACTTCAAAAAGATGTGAAATAACATTGTTGTCAGACTAAGGTGTCGCTCGACACCTACACCAGTTTTGTTCTCCAAGTTCGCTTCTTTGGCATAACTTCTCTACATGCTCCAAAGTGCTCCAAATCACTCCTAATTGCTCCATTATACTTTAGTATGTGCCCAAATAGCTCCTAGTTCTACAAAGACTCAAAAAGACCCTAAAAAGAAACCAAAAGACTCTAAAACAAAACTTATATCATGGTTAAAAACCATGTTATATTAGCAGGATTGTCGGTGTTGGGTTTCGCCGATATGGAGGCCCATAGGAAAGCCCGCTAAGGAACGAGACACAAGCTTGTTAATGGGCCTAACGCGAGCCCAGGAAGAGAATTTTGGTGTGACGATGAGTTAGGCCGAAGATAAAGTTAAGAGATCGCGGGCGAGATTCGTGGAGAAGGTTTAGCAGAAGTTCGAGATTGTTTAGTTTAAATATTCAAAGCTTTTAAAGAAAAAGAGATAGAGAACTTTATGTAACAAAAAACGCAAGAAAGATAAATAAATACAAAATCCAATTCGTTGTTCTTCATTGTTCTTGTCAATTTACACCGAAAGTCTGCCCATATCATATTTCTCTCTCCAAACAATCTAGTTGTTGTTTCTCGTATCAACAAGGATCATCATATGATGCATGGGTATTATCAACATTAAGTATATATGATCCTACATTTTTCACTTTACTAGAAGGTGAATATTATTTTGTAGATTAAGCACAATGTAATTCTAAATATTTTTAATGGTGAACAACAACAGTGGCGGACCCTGCAAAAATTATTAGTGGTGGCAGATTGTCACTAGGTGGAGTCGGAGTCTCTACCTTGATCATATTTTAAGTTGTTCCCAAACTATTTTGCCACCTAAACTTCTTTTACCTAGTGTAAATTTGATACATATATGTATATTACTGGTGGCACTTGCCACCAGAAACCATAACGTGGGTCTACCCCTGAAAAACGACAATTTTAATATAAAACATGCATCATATCATTCAAAACAAATATACGAGTCTGGAAGAAAAATAAATGGTGTGAAATGAATCTCAAAATCCATAAATTACAGAAATCGATTATGTATTTTTTCCCTTTCCTCTTTCGAACTACATGTGTATAGATTTCAATCGAACTACAACTCTTAGTAGCGACTGGTTTAAAACGACAGAGTTTTTTTTTTTTTTAAGCTGGGTTGTGTCGTTAATGGCAAAAAAAGATAGAATAGTACAGATCTGTAAATTGCTGGTAACGGTAATTTGATTTGGGTTTATAGATCTGCAAAATAAAAAAAGGAACAACAGTTGCTACTTCAAATTAAAAATTGGGTTGCAGCGACAGCCTCCCGAAAGAGGCCTTTGTCGCTCTTGAGGAAATTCTGGTTTGAGTGTGGGTTCGACGTTCTGGTTCATTTCAATGGACATACATCTTATACGGATTGAGTTATTGGGTTAACTTAAGCAAAAACTGTTAAAACTTTACTACAAAACAGATTTCAAATTGTGTGTGGTTAGGGGGATGCAAACTTTATTTATGTGTGGTTGGTTCTTTACGAAGTTTGAAACTTTTTATTGTTTGAACTTCATTTGGGAAAGTTGGTGGGACTTTCGTTCAAAAATTCGGTGGTGTGATATATTTTTCGGTTTTAAAAATACAAACCTAAACTATTTAAACTATATCCATATACTAATCATTTGGTTTAGTGGTCAATGATTTAACTCTTTCTATTCCAAGTGTACGGTTTAATTCATCAGAGGTTTTATAATGATGCAGCCATGCAGGTAGAACCGTGGGACTCGAGTGTGTCACATAATAGTTCTCCATCCTGGTGTGGTATATAAACTGTCCGTTGTGAATCTATATGTTACGAGTAGAGCTTCGGTTGTGGATTATTCCTTGAAGTCATTCATTATGATCGCATGTGCTACTATCTACTAGCTAGATTCAATCGATTGATCATCATTTTAAGTAGGTACAATTAAGTAGAAACATATTAAGCTATTTTACCTAAATTACTTTCAGTACATCATCATGAATATTCATGATTTAGCACAATTATTCTAGTTTTGTTTTTATCAAAAAAAATATTAAAATTTAAAAAACTTCCACAAGTAAAACCAAAATGTCAAAAAGTTCTAAGAAAATCTATCCGTCACTTGAATAATTGTCTACAATGAAAAATATTAGAGATTTCTCGTGTTCAAATGAAGCCGTGCCATGTGTGTGACTGTGTCCCATGTGACACAAGATACCAAATACGATATGAATCTTGGCATTGTTATGAACTAAAACCACAAGGATACCAAATAATAGTACCCTTGATCTTTATCTTAATGACCATCCTCTTTATTTGAACTTGTAATCGGAGAACATACTAAAGAACTTATCTAGTTGAAACTTTTCAGACCCCATATCTTTGATCACATCTTCCGTAATTTCTAGCTGCCAAAGACAGAAAAAACTAAGAACACAAACAACTATTGTTTTCGATAGAGAGAATATGCACTTTAGCCAAATATAATAATGTATTTAGTATGATCTCGTGATTTAGGCATTGACATAACTAAAGGGAAAAACAACTTACCCAATCAATGTCATAGATCTTATCAATGGTGTCGTGAAAATAACGCCCGTCCTCCGAGTCTTCTATCAAACCATTTTCCTTCATTTCATCTACAATTTTTGCTGCCAGTGGTACCTAAAATGTACAAAAGTGTTACGAATAAAATATCAAAGAGACACACTAGGAAAACGCTTATCAAAGTTACTCTCAATTTGGTTTTCTTTGAGTATCTTTTAATGTTCATTCCAAAGAAAAACATTTATATTATATACCTTACAATAATCATCTTGTGATTTACACTCAAATGCGATCAGCTTCTCAAAAAATTCAAATGAAGGCTTAACCCCGACATCTTTATGCAGCAACCGACACATCTCAAAAGCGTTGGCCTTCCCAGGTATATCCTGATTCGAATCAAAACAAGTCAGGAGAGCCACTAATTAGTTTCAAGGCAGATACCAGAATCCCAAATCATCTTATTTCAGTGTCACAGAACCGACCATATATATATAGTAACATTTGCTCGTTTCAATCAAGTCAAACAACGTTTTCGGGTCGATGGAAACAAAGGTATTATCCCTAAACAAGTATGGTGTGCCAAATGACTAAAGATGAACTCTTTGGCTCGAGTAATTTTAATGGACCAAAAAAAAAAAAACATAACTCTGTCACACATTAACTAGTAAAACCTGAATTCAAAAATACCTCACCTTGTTGTATTCGATGCTAATTGCGTAGCTAAAAATGAGGTGTGAAATATACTCATCCCATGCTGCATATAACTTAAATTTAGATTTTAAAAATATAATAGTTTCGTAGATGTAACAAAGATTAGTGTTTTCTTCCATATGCATATATAAGACAACTTACCAGTCCCTTTTAGTTCCCCAAGTATCCTCTTAGCATCAAACATCAAATCCAACCGTCCAAGATATTTAAATATTGGTGTCAATTGGTCTAACAAAGAAGCTTTAGTTATGTCTACAGTCTCTAACAGTGTCGTAAGAAACTCATATTGATATGTCACACAAAATGCTTCCAGGTAATTCACTACAAAATAATCCCAAGAATTAAGTGTTAGATGTTTTTTCTTTTTAACAAGTTTAAAAAACATTAATTCCGTACCTTCCAAGCTCGATAGCTTGTCCCATCTGTCGATGATTCTTCGACCAATCTCCTCGATCTTTTCTTCTTCGTCGAGTTTAATCCACGAAAGCATCTCATAGTAACCAAGTCCCGATGAAGAATCAGGAAACGCCTCCTTGATTGTTCTAATAAGAAACTGAGACTTCTCTTTCCCATGCATATCTATTAATCTACAAAGATCAGTACTATACATTTCTTCTTCTATTGGGATACCTTACTTCTTCATAAATTCGAAAACACTCATGAGCTTTGCTCGATCTTCATTAGAGAGAACGGATTCATCATCTGTTTGTGTAAAGAATCCCCATCTCGTACGGGGTAATATGGACTCTTCTATGTTATGTCCTGCGAATGATTTATAACTTTCTACGCTCACTATTACTCCCAATCTGCGAAGCGTTTCAAGATCTTGATTCCACGTTTCGCTTTCAAGTTTTGGTTCCTCTGCAATGAAGCTGAAGCTATTAAAATTTGGACCAATAAAACCCTAATTTCTTCTGGTTCAAGATGGTACGAAAATATGACGATACCTTGTTTGATGACTGAAGAAGTGTGAAGAAACCGGGGAATCTCAGCCGTTCGGTAAAAGATTCCGGCGTGACTCGCGGCGGCTGAGGCTGAGTTTTGACGATATTTAAACGCGAAGCCGAGGAGGCTGCTTAAGCTTTTAGTCTTTAATGCTGCCATTTTTGGAATCGGAAGCGTTTGAGGAGAGGAAGAAGTGAGGATGAATAGAGAAGTAAACTCAATCAGAGAGAGAGAGAGAGAGAGGGAGAGACGTGATGAACAAGGAGATTTTGTGACGGAATAAAAAAAAGCCTAGGGTTTTAAGGGATACATTTTTTTTATGTGTGTGTATTATAAAACTAGTTTGCCCATTTGACAAAAGGGTTTTAACCCTATAAGAAAAAAAAAAAAAAGAAAACCCAAATTATATATGGCAGACAGTGTAAGAGTCCCTAGCGACAGCATCAGTTGTTGTTTCCGGCTCCGCCGCCGGAAAAACAAAAGAGAAGAAGACTTGATCAGCTCTTTACCTGATGTGATTCTCCAACATATCCTCTTCTTCATTGAGACGAAATTTGCCATCAGAACTTCAGTCTTGTCAAAACGATGGAGGCATGTATGGTGCGATATACCTGGCCTCTCCTTTGATAACGTAAAGGAAGCTGCTTCTACAAACAAAACCCTAACGCAATACACAGCTCTCAAGATGATGAGTTTTCATCTCAAAACCGACATGGAGAACAACGTTCCCTACATCAACAAGTGGATCGAATTCGCCATGTCCCGCAAGGCCGAGAGCATATCCTTGGATTTCTCTTTTCAAAGTGAGTATAAGATTGCTGATAGCTTCTACATCTATTCCTCTGTTAAAGAACTTAGCCTTCAGTCATACTTTGTTCATATGATGCCCAAATGGGTGGTGTCTTGGACATCCCTGAAGAAGTTGTCCATGCGTTGTTGTTGTCTCCAATCCATTGCTAACATTTTATCTGGTTGTCCAGTTCTCGAATGTTTAATATTAAATCAGTGCAAAAATATTAGCTATGTTCTTGATGTCAGCAAAGCGCTGCGGTTGAGAACATTAGAAATAAAGCGATACTCTGCAAGTATAGGGCCAAGGCATATTGTGGCACCACAGATCCATTGTCTCAGAATGATAAACTCTGAGATGCCATGTACTTTGGTTGATGTCTCATCTTTAAACGAAGCTAAAATGGACATTTCCTTCGTCCCGGTGAAATGGAACTTCGAAAAAGTTTTCCCTCGAGTCATTAATTTGGTAGTAGAGATGCTAGAAAAGTTACAGAATGTTGAGAACCTTACTTTTGGGGGGAACTATCTTCAAGTATGTTTCCAACTCATCCTTGAATTACTTATTTTTACTAATGTTGGTCGCTCAGTTAACTGTGTGCTGATGGATTTAGCTTGAATGTTTATATCTGACCAATATGTGTTTCGGTTCACTATCTTTTTGCGCTTTATGTTAGATTTTATCTCTTGCCGAGGTTTCCGATGTTGAAGGCCAAAACTTTGACTCTTGAGACAGTAATCTTTCGGTATGTTATTCCTGGTATAGAAAGATTGTTACAAAACTCACCTGAGTTAAAGAAGCTAACAATACGTGCATGGGACTGCAACACCATATCGGTAAATTTACCATAACCTTCTTTTGATAACCTTGGTCTCCCTTTTAACTATCATCGAGTTAGAATAGTTAATACAAGAACCATTTTTTTTTTTTTTAATGTTGTCTAGGAGGAGTATCTTGACAAATATTTGACGTTGCAAGGCTTGAATCCAGACCAATGCTGGAGATCAAAAGATGGGGTGATTTGGAATAGATGTCGTCGGAATGTCGAGTCAAAGCACATAACTTCATTCGTAAAACTTTTGCTTAAAAACACAAAGACATTGGACAAGATGGTCGTACAGTTGGACGAACGTTACCTTAAGTATAAGGTTAAAAAGCTAAAGATTCCAACACTTGCTCACAACAACAATGTCTCCATTGTGCTGATGACATTAAGTGAGTAGTTATTAAGTTTGATTCCTATATTGAATATTTTTACATTAAACCTCATTTGTATTTAAATATAAAATAATTTTTAAAAAACACATCAATTTTTTTTTTTTTCATGGTTTGACAAAGTCATTTTCACTTTTCACAGAGTAGCCACATGGTGATTTTAGACAATAATACCCTATAACCAAACTATTTTAGTTTAGTTTATCTTCTACCAAATGTAACAGGTTTTTGTTTCAACTAATTAATTTTAATAATATATAAATAAATAAATTGAAGAGAGAAGAAACGATGAAGAAGTAGAGATGATTTGTGGTGAGAAATCCATTGTTCTTCTTCTTTGTGAGAAAAAATAACCACATCTTATTTCTGATCAATAAGGCAATCAAAAGATTATAATTCATTCATTTTCAGAAATTTCCAATGTAATTGACTTAAACCAAAGATTTTTTTTTTATAACTTATGATTTTAAGTTTTTTGAATTTAAAATATATTATATATGCTAGATTTACAAGATTTATGTGTAAGAAAAATTATAAATGTACAAACCAAAAAGATTATAAGAAAACTGTGAATGGTAGCTGCAAAATTTTAGGGTTGCAGAAAAGAAAAATCAGGTTGCAGATGATTGCAAAATTACAAAAAACCTCCTTCGTTAAATTTCTTCTATGTACATGTATGCAATTTATGGTATACCTAATATTGATTATAAGTACGTATGTTAGATTATGTACTATCGTGGAGGTGTTGTACACAATATTTAGTTGTACATTAGAAACATTTGGTTGATTTGACTTAAATTTCAGAAATAAACCTTACAAAATTTGTAACTATAGACCCAATATCATAGGATAATATTGTTGTACAATCTAAAGGGTTGTCGGTTGAATTCTTCTTTAGACCATTATCTTCTACAAGATGCAGACATTCCTCTCTTGGTTTGAATATATGATTGATATTTGTATAATTTAAAAATATATGTTTACAAGTCCTTGTACTATTTACATGTTCACAACCAACACAAAACCTATATTGACGTGAGTATGTACACAATACATATATTTTATTTTTACAAGAGTTGTATATGATAATACGAGAATAACGTACATAAACTAAAAAATATGGGATAACTTCTTTAACGTTTCTAGTTTGTTTAAACATAAGTTCTGAAAGTAAAATATCTACTATTTTAATTTTGAAAATGAAAGAGGATGTGATGTTGCATCTCTCATGTACATAATCACTCGTGTACGTATCATAATTTCTCATTGTTTGACTTACATCCTTATTTGTCATTGTTTGACTTACATTTCTACATAACCTTACATAAGGTTGAATTTTAAATATATAGTCACATATGTATATTTATCTACATTTTCAGTCAGCATATTATGATTAAAATTTCATTTTCTTTTATTTGATGTTTCTTTAGTTTTTTCCTATATAATTTATAATACAATATAATGGATCTTAAAACATAGAACAAAAAAAGAATTATAAATTAGCAAAAAAAATCATGAAAGTGAAAAGAGAGAAAATGGAAAACAAGTAAATAATATAAATACGATTATATATATATATATATATATATCTAAATATATTTATTTCTTGATTTTAATTCTGTTATAGTCAAATATTCTACTTTAGCTCAATATTGTTGTAGACATATATGATGAGATACAAGTACATGAAACTATAGTGTACGTACACAATAATAACTTGTTTATTATTATATACGTACACATAAGTACTTGGTAATGTTATTATGGTATAAATATAATAATACTAATTATAGTGTACGTACACATAAATACACAAGTTATTATTGTGTATGTACACATAAGTATATGGTAATGTTTTCTCAAAGCTAAGTGAAACCATATGTTGCCTATGTTTTATCTTAACTTTTTTAATAAAATCTCCTTGATAGCCCTCCAATCCTTACCCCAAACCATTCATTTCACCTTTACTATACTTTTTGTGATTGTGTACGTAAAAGATTCAGCTTCAAATACTTCTCAGGTACACTAGTAGTTCATGTACATGATGTAGTGATAAATGTATATGACATAGTGATATACGTACATTAGGTATATTCAATACAAAGATGATTTGATTTATCAACATATTCTGCTAAATGTTTTGATGGTATATTTGTAAAATATATGCTGCAAATAATGTTCTGTATGCATAGAAATTATTTTAAATGTGTATGTACACATAAGAACACAGTTTATTACCATGTATGTAGTAATCTTATTATATAAAGCATGGTTTCAAAAGTTAGTAACTCATAAGATCGTGATACGTGTTAGATTAACACAAACTTCTAATTCTAAAAGAAAAATAAATTGTAAAACGAAAAACAATTCAACAAATTAAAAAAAATCATTGATCATAAAATAAATGATAAAGAAAATTTTACAATAAAGATAAACGTAGTTCTAGGCCTACCCCTAAGAGAAAAAGGATAAGTAGTTTCTCCTATCTTTGTCATATATATATAGAGAGAGGGAGAGGTCTGTGACACCCAATTTCTTAGACTTGCGAAGAGGTTTAAAATAATTTATTTGGCCACTTATGTCACCAAAGTGCACTTATCTTTTCGGTCAAAGGTCCTGAGAGAACTCCAGATTTAAGCGTGCTTGAGCTGGAGTAGTCTCAGGATGGGTGACCTTCTGGAAAGTGATTGTCGGAACTGTGCGAGTGAGGATAAAACACAGGGAAATATCATGTGGTGATTTGTAGGGACAGTAACAAGGCTTTAAAATCTCCCAGACGTAGCAAACCGGCCGTCAGATAGAGATGGGCTCGCGGGCCTAGTCAAAGGACATGAGGCCCATTAAGGAAAGTGGGCCCATGGACTGGGATTGGACATGGAGCTCACTAAGAAGTTGCAGTAGGGGCGTTACAAGTGGTATCAAAGCCAAACCCAGACGAGTATGGACTGGGATTGGACATGGAGCTCACACCGTCGGGGGTGATGGTCTTGGTGCGCAACGAGGACATTGCGACTTGTTAATGGGGGTCAATTGTGAGACCCCGGTTTTTGAGACTTGCAAAGAGGTTTAAAATAATTTCTTTGGCCATCTATGCCACCCAAAGTCCACTTATCTTTCGGTTAAGGGTTTTGAGAGAACTCCACAGTTAAGCGTGCTTAAGAAGTGGCTGTCGGAACTGTGAGAGTGTGGACAAAACACATGGAAAGATCATGTGGTGAATTGTAGGGACGGTAACAAGTCTTTAAAGCCTCCTGGACATAGCAAACGACAGTCAGTTATGGAAGGGCTCACAGGCCTAGTGAGAAGACGTGAGACCCATTTAGAAAGATGGGCCCATGGACTGGGATTTTACATGGGCCCATTGAGAGGTGGCGGTCGGGGCGTTACAAGTGGTATCAGAGCCGAAACCAGACGAGTGTAGAGTCGATTGGGCTCACACCGTTGGGGGTGACGGTCTTGGTGCGCAACAAGGACATTGCGATCTGTTAGTGGGGGTGAATTGTGACACCCCGGTTTCAGAGACTTGCGGAGAGTTTTTAAAGAATTGATTTGGCCACCTATGTCACCAATAGTGCACTTATCTTTTCGGTCAAGGGTTCTAAGAGAACTCCACAACTAAGCGTGCTTATGCTGGAGTAGTCTCAGGATGGGTGATCTTCAAGGAAGTGACTGTCGGAACTGTGCAAGTGAGGACAAAACACAAGGAAAGATCATGTGGTTATTTGTAGGGACGATAACATGTCTTTAGAACCTCCTGGACGTAGCAAAACGGCCGTCGGTTGTGGATGGGCTCACGGGCCTAGTGAGAGGACGTGAGGCCCATGGACTGGGATTGGACATGGGGTCCAATGAGAGGTGGCGGTCGGGGCTTTACAAGGTCATTCTAATGCATCAAACTCAATTATAATTTTAAAACATGAGTACTACAGATGGAAACCGAAACTTTGAAAATAATGAAAAATCAGCCAATAAAAGGAACAGAACTGTTATGAATAATGTTCAGATTGTTATGATGGAGAAGGCGCTTATAGATGAACCTCATATGCGGCTAAAACTAGCTACACTTGAGGCATGGGTCAACAAACTAAATCAATGGGTAAGTATAAAACTCATATTCAGCTTCATTTACATATTTTCCAATCATTGACTAATATTATTTTACAAAATATAGGGATCCCAACATACCACTATGCAGCTAAAAAATTGGTAACAAATTCAAAAAAAATTTTAAAAACATTTCCAAAAAATTTCATCTAACAAAAACAGATATTACAGGATTTATAACAAAAGATCAAAAGAGGTTAGAACTAGCAAACATTCAAATCCATCAAATTTAAACACATATCTTGGAAGGAAATCTTACAGAAAGAAGGAAAATTAAAAATATTTTTGATGTCAATCCATCTACTAGAGAATGTATTGGTAACATTCAAGATAATCATGATCTAAACCAAAAAAATGAAGATGTCTCCGATAGTATGTCATTCAATATCCTTTACTAGAATAATTATACCACGAGAAAATTTTAATTTCGAAATTACGAGGGATTTGTTAAGTTACAAGATCACACAATTGATTTATATGGTACGTATGTAATTTTTAAATTTAAAATTATATGAGTCTTATAAGTATGTTTCATATTTTTTAAATACAGATGCAATCAGATATATTCAGCATATGGACAAAAGTGATGTTAGTACTACTACACCCACTTTAATTAATGTCACTATGACTCTATTACTAGAAGAGTAAGTTTGATGCATATATCATTATTATTTTATGTAACTATATATTTTATGAATTTTAATTAAGTTCAGGAGTTAATATTAATTTTTCTTACATGATTAAGTGGAAATGAAATACCTGCAGCATTATGGGCATAATAAGCAGAACTCTTGGAAGACAAATATAGTGGAGAGGAAAATAATAATATCGTACTCATCATGACGAGCATCTTGGTCAAGATATATCAAGGTGAAATATATTTGTCAGCATCCTCAGGCACTAAATTTTACTTGAATCATGATTCTGATTCGGTTGATGCGTTTCGAAAGAGGTATTTTCTCAGATCTTAAATTATATTATATATTTATAAATATATTTAATTCATGTTATAAAGTAACTTTCCATTGTAACTTTAATAGTTTGAGGTATGATGGTGAATGTTTGGTTAATTTGGGTGGCATAACTAAACAAAACATACGTCCAAAGACCAATCAATTAATGATATTTGGGAATATGTCTCATCAGATGACCGTAAGGTAAAAGTATTCTTCTTTTTTACTTTATAACGAACATATACTATTGAAAAATGAATAAAATTATTAAGGAAAAACGATTTGTATCCCTCTATAAACTTTCATATAGCACCACAACTACACAGATCATAAATCTTGATTACAGTCAATACAAATGAAAAGTTACAGTCCAGTTTCCCCATAATTTTAAAGTTCAAAACCTCCATCCCCATTAATGTTGGTTAACTCGGTATATGACATAAACCCAGTGCCAAACCAAAAATCTACTAGAATAAACCGAACTGAAACATGTTTAAATAAAAAAAAAAAAAGCATCTCCCTTTGTCTTCTTCACTCCTCACATTCGATTTCAGATCTTTTTTTTTTTTGGTAAAAGGTTAAAATTTTATACCAAATTTTCTGTTTTTTCTGTACAAAAGAAAAAAATAAAGAAGCTAGAAAGGAAAGCTAATACAATGGAAGTAAAGAGCTAGAAGCGAATTTGGGGAGGCAGTCGATCCTGGCAGCGAAATAAGGCGATTTCGAATTGTACGATCCACCTTGGCTTGTAGCTTTGCGGAAGGGGTGGAGACGTTAGTGAAGACTCTGGCATTTTGTTCTTGCCACAAAAGGTAGCTAGTGACTTGCAGGACAAGCTTGAGGAGGATAGACACCTTGGCTTGAGGAGGTTGCCGATGTTGAGAAATCCAGGTGGAGACTGCAGATAAATCTGAAGGAGGGGAGGGTGAAATCCGAGAAGCAAAAAAGATGTTCATGACTTTCTATCCCAGACGAACAGAGGACACAGCCTGGAGGTATATTCATCCCCCACGCTAGTAGTCTGTCTCTAGTAGGTAACCTGCGTTGAAAAGCCAGCCATGTGATAAACGAATACCTCTGAACCGCTGCTTTAAACCAAACCGTCTTACACCAAGGCACTTGAGCAGTAGGAGTTCGAAGTTGCTCCCAAGTTGCCTTAGAAGAGAAGGTGGTTGCATATGTGTCTGCCGACCGTTTCCAGAGATAAACATCATCCCTGCTGTCATCATTTGGAGGAGAGGTGTTCGTAAGAGTGGTCATAAAGTCTTGTTGGGAAACTGATCTGGCAGCAGATAGCCTCCAATCTCCATTCTGCACTGCATCAACTACTCTTGCACTCAGCTGAACTCTGAACTGGCGGGGTCCATTTCTCCCAATGAACTCGATTAACGGGCCATGTTCACACCAAGTATCATGCCAGAAGGAAGCCGTGCGCCCATTTCCAATATCCCACCGCATGAAATCCTTGAGAAAATGTTTGTGTTTTAACATGTCTCTTACCGCTCGAGGGAGTCTTTGAGAGTCTTCCATAAGCCAGAAACTTTTCCGGTGGAAGACGTTGCCTTTCAGCCAAGCAACCCACAGTGAACCCGCCTTTGCAAAGAAGTTCCACAGCAATTTCAACTGAAACACTACCTGGAAGTCCTTCAATCGCCTGATGCCTAATCCTCCTTCTGCCTTTGGTTTACAAACATCAGCCCACGCCACTCTCGCACCCCGAGCAGACTCAGTCTTATTTTTCTTGAGAAAACCAGCACAAAGAGAATCCACCTTCTCGTAGAACTTTTTGGGTAAGGTGAAGACGGAGCTCCAGAAGTTGACCATACCGTAAATCACCAAAGAAATGAGTCTGATCTTACCAGAGAAGGATAAGCTTTTAACGGTCCACGCATGCAGCTTCGATGTTATACTTTCCAAGAAAGGCTGCAAAGTTGCGAAGGAGATCCTCGCGGGGTTGAGTGGAAGTCTCAGATAGCGAGTTGGAAACGACCCCACTTTAATTCCTGATAATGCACTTAAAATATCAACTTGAAGCTCAGAGTAGCCCCCAAAGAAGATTTTTGACTTAGCAGGATTCATATCTAGTCCACGGAGCGCCCTGAAGTGGTGCATAACGTCAGCAATCCCCGTCAAAGAGTGGCGAGCACCGTCCGTGAATACCAAGAGGTCATCAGCAAACAGAAGGTGAGTTACCAGGGGAGAAGAGCAGCGAGGGTGCAACCTGAAAGTACCAGAGGAAACTGCAGCTTCAAGTAACCTCGATAAGAATTCCATGACCATTATGAAGAGGTAAGGAGAGATGGAGTCCCCTTGATGTAAGCCCTTTGCCGCTGAAAAGAAGCCTGCCAATTCTCCATTAATCGCGATAGAAAACCTTGGCGAGCAGATACATTCTCGAATCCAGGAACAGAACAGCTGAGGAAAATCCTGAGCTTCAAGAACCTTTAGAACAAAATCCCAACAAACTGTGTCAAAGGCTTTCCGGATGTCAACCTTAACCATACAACTCTTTGGACAACTTGTCTTTTGGTAGTCTCTTACTAGCTCCGATGCTAGGAGCACATTTTCTCCTAGGCTTCAACCTTTCAAGAATGCCGCTTGGTTTGGACTGATGCATTCGAGAAGAATAGGTTTCATTCTGTTGGCAATAACTTTAGATATGACCTTGTAGATCAAATTGCAGCAACTAATGGGTCTGAAATCACTCAGCCTGCTAGCCCCATGTATTTTAGGGATAAGAGCGATGATGGTGCAATTGAGATCTTTGAGAAACCTACCATTACGAAAGAATTCTTGGACTGCAGAGATTACCGAGGTTCCTACAATGTCCCATGAAGCTCGAAAAAACTCCACCGGAAATCCATCTGGGCCTGGGCTCTTGTTTAAAGGCATTGCGAACACCACTGCCTTGATTTCTTCGGGGGAGACGAACTTCTGCAGGTCCTGAACCTGAGTATCCGAGCATCTAAAAGGCAATATCCCTCTAAGCTCATCCACTGAGACTGGCGAGACTGGAAGCTCAGTGTTCCCCGGAATACCCTTGAAATAATTTGCTGCATAAGCTTTGATGGTAGAAATATCAGTGATCCTTGTTCCATCCTGATCACACAAGAAGTGTATGTGGTTTCTCGCTGCCTGTTGGGAAACAGATTTATGGAAGAATGTGGTGTTCCTGTCCCCCAGATGTAGCCACAAAATTCTGGATTTTTGGCGATAAAACTTCTCCTCAGCAGAGATCAGGGTTTGCCAAAGAGCTCGAGCTTCATGCTCCTCCCTAACAGCTTGAACATCCGGGTTTGATAGCAACAGTCTTTGGAGATTTGCAACCTTATCCGCTTGATTTTTGACTCTCAGACTGATATCACTGTAGTGTCGTTTGTTCAGGAGCCTAAGAACCATCTTTAACTTGCGCACAGCCCTAACAAGCTTGTACTGACAGGTACCCTGGATTTGAAGTGGATCCCAAGCTTGAGAGACTGAGTCCTTAAACTGCGGGTGCTCAATGACATGCTGAAAGAACTTGAAAGGCTTACGAACAGACCTCCTCATAGCGGGAAGATGGAATAAACAGGCAGCATGATCATATTGTAGCGGCTCCAGGAACTCCACATAGGATTCCGGGTAAGTATCCGCCCACGCCTGATTGATGAAAGCATGGTCGATCTTCTTCGAGGTGGGGTTGTCTTCCTGATGGTTCCACCAAGTGAAGGGGGCTCCTTTGGCCTGCACCTCAAAGAGCTCAACTTCCGGAATAGCAAGGTTAAAGTCCTCCATACCTGATAAGTCCACGTCCTGAGTAAGATGGTGAGAGTGCTGAGAGGTTCGCAGGATTTGATTGAAGTCCCCCACCACTGCCCAAGGAACACGACTGACTGGAGTATTGGCATTAAGCCAAGAAAGTTCATCCTAAAGAGGTAGACGCGCTTCTAACAGGTTAAATCCATATGCAAAAGATAATGTAATATTTAGACTAAGCGACTGAATATAGAAGCCGCAAGTGATAAGTTGTGAGGAGACTTGATAAACAACCATATATACCGAGGGGTCCCAACAAACCACGATTCTAGCTGTACTGTAGTGGTCGAAGTTACCAAAAAAATTCCACCCCTAAGGGACTGCTCTAACAACCCTTCCCGCATTAGCCGATAAGATATGCGTTTCCAAAAACGCTCCAAAAAGTGGCCTATGGATTAAAATCCAATCCTTTGTAAAGTCCTGACGGCTTGTACTATTCAGACCTCTTATATTCCACACAAAAACATCAATACTTATTAATGTGATGTTGTTGTGACCTTGCGGCCACTCTTCCTGCGATTAACCAGGATAAAGGGTGCTTCTGCTTCTGCTTCTGTCAAACGATCAGGAGACGGATCAACAGACCTAGCAGAGATGTTTTTCTCCACAGTCACTATCCCCTCATCCCCAGGGTCTGACTTACGTTCCTTATCAGCAAAGATATCCTGATCCACTCTATCCTCTTCAAGCATTTCCGGCATCAAACCCTTGACTCCCAAATCAGGGACTGGTGCAAGAAGTGTGCCTGATTCCTTCTCTGGAGCTACACCTTCAGAAACTCCTTGAACCTTTTCCTTGCTCTGTGACGCCACAATCGCAGAGGAGAGACCATTCTCTTTGACCTTCCACATAATATGAGGTGGCTTGGTATTCGAGGAACTCTTGGATAGACGTTCAAGTGATCGTCCTTGCCTTGAGCGACGATTTAGTCTAGGTCTGCTCCGCGACCTGTTCCTTCTCCGCATTAGCGAGACAATGGTCGCTGTCATCTTGGGGCATCGAACAATGTCATGACCATAAGCTCGGCACTCAGTACATCGAGAAGGGAGCCATGGATAGGAGACATCCACTTCCACCTCCCGACCATCAGAGAAACCCGATATTACCTTCGATGGGAGATCCTTGGTGAGGTCAACTCTAACAAGCATCTTGGCCACTTCAAAGTTTTCCTTACGCTCTGTTTCGGGTGCTAAAGCTACAGGCTTACCAACTGTCGTGGCTAGCCTACTAAGTCTTTGCCTGTTTAAATAACAGATATGGGACTCCTCTGAATTCCACAACAATGGTCGTTGATGTAATAGGGGGAGATTCGGGAGTAAATTCTGACGACCAAGGAGATACAAACATCGGGTGCCCCGCGATATTCCAGACATTGCGGCCAAGCAATATTGCTCTGGTCCGAGGATTTGTAACTCGAAGCAGGAAAGCTCCATTCCCTAGATTGAGTACGTATATGCGAGGACCATTTCGAGCCCACAGAGCGTTCACCACGCCAATAACCCGTCCCATATCTGGAGGGTTACCATGAAATTGAGCAAAGATAAAGTCTTTGAATTCCTCCCTGGCCGCTTGTAGATTTTCATCTGGAATGAGAACAAACGGAACACCAGTGATATGCACAGTAGGAGATCCCAACTCCTCAAGCTGGGAGGTGTCACTAAACAAACTAGTCCAACGCTTTTCCGGTGTGGAGGAAGTCGGAACAGAGGATATCGCCTGACTAGGTTGCACAGGAGAAGAACCAGCGATAGCCGGAGATACGTTGCCGGAAACAGGATCCTCAACAGCATCGAGAGAAGAGCAAGCAGATACAGGAGACACCCCAGGTGGAGGAGGAATGCTCATATCCAGATCCGAAGACGAAGCAACGGGAGAACTAGATCTGAAGACGAGATACCTGTAGGGGAAAGAGAGGGAGAGGGGATCTCCGTAGGTTCCGGAGCCTCACCAGCAGCGGTCACAGAAGAGGAGATCTCCAATGGAGTGGGGGAGGAGCGAGATTTGGATTTTGGGTGGTTAACTATCGTCGAGGACATGCGAGCAAACTGAGAAGTACCGGAAAGAGTTAGCCCAGTACGCAAAAAGCCCTTCTTCTTCTTCTTCGTTTTCCTTGCCATCGTGAGATTCTCATCTACCGGCGTGAGGCCGGTAAACGATGACGATTAGGGTTACGAAGCCAATCGCCTTTTTATCGCCTTTTTTGTCCGCCTTAGATTGACGTCATAGCTTTTAGAAAATCTCGATTTCAGATCTTTTGCCTTTGCACAATTCAGAGAAAAAAAAACCTTAAACATGATTGTGTTTGGATTATAGCTAATTTCGCAAAAAAATTACACCTCGAATTTGAGAAACTGAAATCAAAATCTGGGTTTGAAGTCACCACCGCCATGAACTCCTCCGCGACGATGACGAACACGACTTGTCTCCGTCGTCATCAAGATTCTGGATTTCCCGAACATTGTTTTCTCTGTATAAGAATTCTTCTCCCAACAAAATTTATCTCTATATATAAGTAAGTGAATCGATGAAATAGCCAAATCCAGAATCAATTGCAATCACAACTTGTTCCTCCTCCGTCGTTGTTGTCGCCGTTAACGATGGTTTGTTCCAAGTGTTAGTAGTTTCATATTGAGATTTAGGATCCCACGAATCGAAATCAGAGTTTCTTCTCGGAGACATCAAATTCGCAAGCTATCATCAACGCTTCTGCTTCGTTTGTAAGGGACATTGCAAAAGAGATAAATCGGAGAAGACCCATGTTTGATTTGTTTTTTTGTTGTGTGATGCCAACTCTTTAATGTTGTTGCTACTCTCTCGGTGAACATTGTTGGTTTTATCTTTGAACCCATCTTCACCAAAGAATCAAATCAGGAAAAAAATCAGATTTTGAAATTGCAAAGTTACAATTTTTATGTGTTTGAAGACCGTTGTGTGAATGTCATCTTCCAACTTGGGACTGAACTATGAGAGTCGAAAGTGATCAAACACGGAACGAAGAACCCTACAGTGATAAATTTCTCTCGGTTTGATATTGAACTTTGGTTAATCCGGTTTAGTTTTGTTGTTTTATGGTTAATGGTTACCTGGGCAACAGTAAACCAATTGTAAACCATGATTATGTGTTTCTGAGTTTTAAAATTTTAAATTAGGGAAAACCTGGATTGGAACTTCCCATTTGTGTGGACTAAGATCGAGGTTCAAATTCTGTGTAGTTGTGGTGGTATATGAAAGTTTCTATGGAGATACAGATCATTTTTCCAATTATTAATAACATATATTTACAATATTATTATAATTGTAGGAAAAGAAGTTCGTCGTCAAAGCAACTATAACTGAAATAATGCTACGAAAAAGTTGATACTACATTTCATTTTCGAGTTGCTCTGAAAAAGTGTGACACTCCGGTTTCACAGACATGCGGAGAGGTTTAAAAGAATTGATTTGGCCACCTATGTCACCAAAGTGCAATTATCTTTTCGGTCAATGGTTCTAAGAGAACTCCAGAGTTAAGCGTGTTTGAGCTGGAGTAGTCTCAGGATGGGTGACCTTCCGCGAAGTGACTGTCGGAACTGTGCGAGTGAGGACAAAAACACAGGAAAATATCATGTTGTGATTTGTAGGGATGGTAACAAGTCTTTAAAGCCTCCCCGACGTAGCGAACCGACCGTCGGGTATGGATGGGCTCATGAGCCTAGTGAGAGGACGTGAGGTCCACTAAGGAAAGTGGGCCCATATACTGGGATGGGACATGGGACTCACTAAAAGGTAGCGATCGGGGCGTTACAAAAAGTGACAAAATGAGCAATCTGTCTTATATGCACAAACAAAAAGTGTGGTAAATCACGAGCTGTTGGAGTACTAAGGTATATTGTTAGTATATTAATATTAAATTTTCTCTAATTTTAATTATTTTAAAATTTTAAATAATAAATAATTTATTATATTTCCCGATTTAGAATTGAAGTAATAATGGATGATGGAGATGTTTCAGCAACTTATGTTATATTTGATAAAGATGCAAAAAAAACCACCGGAACAACTGCAGAAATCGTAAGAAATATAAAGTATATAAACTATTTAATTGTGTGGATAAAAATATTATGATTTGAAATTAACTTAAATATTATTCTATTATTCACATAGAGAAAAATTGATTTGAGCGAACAAAAGTTAGAAGACGTTTCCACATGTATACATTCAATTGTTGGAAATACTTATTTATTCAAGACTCAAGTTAAAAAGTATGATTTTGATTCATCATATCAAACTTTTACAGTCTTGGAAATTATAGACGGAAAAAGGTAAATATATTATATATATATATATATTATGATGTGTTATGTTCGCTAAAGAAAATATATTATTTCACTTAATATATTAATGGTTTATCTTTATGTGTTTAGAAAAATTCGGATGATGTCAATTGTGGAACCAAACGGGAAAAACGTGACGAACGATCCAGAACCAATTGATGATCAACGGAAGAAACCAAGAATTGAGGACTGAATATAATTTTTTATTTTAAAGTGTATGCATAAAAGACGTTCCCACATGTGTACATTCAATTGTTGGAAATACTTATTTTATTCGAGACTCAAGTTAAAAAATATGATTTTGATGCATCATATCAAACTTTTACAGTCTTGGAAATTATAGACGAAAAAGGTAAATATATATATTATATATTAAGTCCGCTAGTAAACTCTTTCTCTCTCACGAAGAGGGGCGATAATCAATAACCTTTTTTTTAAAGCAATCACCGGCAGTTCTGCATCTCCGGCTGACGCTGGCCTCTCTGGCGTCGGCTGGTTTTCTTCCTTCTTCCCTGTTTCTTTTCTGATATTGTTGTTTAGGTTTTTATTCTAAAACGCTTACCGATGATGATGAAATTGTTTTTCTCATCACACCAAAGGGGTATCTCACTGTTTCCCGGTGGATCTCTGATGGTTTCTTTCGGTTGTTCACTTTTTCTCTATTGGTTCCTGTCCTCACGATATATGTTTCGTCACCGGTGGATTCGAATCATCCGTTGTGTTTCCATGTCCGGCGATTTCGCCGAGAGTTTTCCGGTCTGGTTGGCCGTGCCTTTGTTCATACTAACACATGATGTTAGTTATGTGATTGTTCCCGGGCGTCAGTATGTTCTTCTGTGGGCATACCTAAGACTAACACAAATCCCTTCGGATTTGATATGTAATCATCGACCGGCACGTAAACCACCATGGAAGCAATATGTTGAAGAGGAGTTGGAGGCCAATAGAAGGAGAATCAGAAGATGGTTTATACCATATCAACAAAAATGGGTTTCAAGTGCAACCAAGATCAATGACATTTCTTTCTACGTGAGAGTTTCGACCAATTGGAAGGTTTTGCGATGTAACAGATGGATCGCTGCCTATAATTTTCGAATGCATTATCGGTATTTCATCAGTAAAAAAGGATAAATCCCAAGCAAGAAAGTCACACCAAATTGCCGGAAAAGACGAATACGATTAAGTTTTTGACTAGGAATGCAGAGCGTAATTTGCTTTATCGTTTCTTCGTTACATAATTCATTGGTTGTATCTGTAATCTCATAGATAATATTGTATACTCTGATTCATATCAATAAAGTTTTTAAGATCTTAAAAAAAAATATATATATATATATATTATATATTATGATGTGTTATGTTTGCTAAATACAATATATTATTTCACTTAACATCTTAATGATTTATCTTTATGTGTTTAGACAAATTCGGATGATGTCAATTGTGGAACCAGACGCGAAAACTTGACGAACGATCAAGAACCAATTGATGATCAACGGAAGAAACCAAGAATTGAGGACTGAATATAATTTTTAATTTTAAAGTGTATGCATAAAATAGGTTTTGCTTCTCTTATTTTAATTTGGTTTTAACTAACCTTTAGGATAAGTTTTTTTTATACCAAATAAGCAAATTTTTGGATTTTATGATTGTTTGGTAAATAATTAATTAAATAACATATTATTCAATATTGATCTTAAAAGTTAGCTGATAATATATTATTATAATTTAAAGCAATAATAATAATGATATGTAAATGTAAAACAAACATACATAAACTACGCACATAAACAATTGCAACAGATCATATATGTTTAAAACAAGCATACATAAACAATGAACACAACACTAAAAATATAAGAATTGATGACCCCTAATAAACATATATACATATATTTATCTTCTACAATTATATATTATAATACTAATTAAAGACAAAACCAAGCCCATCCATCGCACGGGTTTATCTTTAGTACTAATATGATATTGTGTTCAATAACTTAATAAGATTCAAAGTTAAAGAATAATAATTCAAAAATAAAAAAGTTATTATAGTAATATGGATCTTGATAGCCCTCCAATCCTTACCCCAAACCATTCACTTCACCTTTACTATACTTTTTTGTTATTGTGTACATAAAAGATTCAGCTTCAAATACTTCTTGTTTCTTAGACAGAATTTTAAATTTAAACTTTAAAATGTTACCTACATGTTCATATTGACTTTGATGTACACAAAACCAAAAAATTAACCCTACTCCATACACGATTACCAGAATTAAAAGTATACAACAACTAAAAAATAAACCCTAAACCGTATACGCACACGATCATATTGGACTTAAAAACGTACATGTTCTTCCTAATTCTTGTTTCTTAAAGCTGTAATTTACTGTCTATTATATCTAGGATGTATAACTAATTGTATAAATCAATTTGATTAAAATCTTATTATATAAAATTGGGTTTTCAAAGTTAACAGGATCATTACACGTGTCACGTATACTAATGAGATGTTGACACATGTCAAAAAATTATTATTTTTCAAAACAACTAATTAAGAAAATAACATTAAATCTACATCAAATTTACATATTTATATCTTAAAAAAATCCTAAATCAAAAAGGAAAATTAACAAAATTAATATATTTTCCATTATACGCTAATTATATTATACATTATTCTTAATTAGATTTTGGCATGTATAAACAGAAAAATAATTCATTAAGTATGTATATTATTATTAATTAGTAAATAGTAAATAACGAATTTAGAAAGAATAACATAATTTATGTTAAAAGAATTATTAGTTTTGAAACGTAATAGAATACCTAATTAAGAAAATAACATTATATCTACATAAAAATTATGTTTATGAAGTGACCTTAGTACAGTGACCATTGGTAAGTCCAATTATAGAAGACACCATCACACCATGGATCGAGTCTGCTCTCTATGAATGAAGGGATTTGGCTAATGGGCCGGCATGTTGTGGCTCAAATGTTGACAAAAAAAAAATTATATGTCTATATCAAAAGTTTTGATCTTTGAATTTTTTTTTCCGATCTATTGTGTCGGTCTTTGATTCGTGCAGGTTCTTCAATGGAAGCTATCAGATGCAATGAAATGGAATCGAAGTATATAAATCCTTCTAATTTATTCGCGGATGTAGAAACTTATGGAGGTTCCAAAAGTAATTCTACAGTTAGTAGCATTATAAGTTTAAAAGATTAGTCGGTGATTGATGTTTCTAGTCAAAATTAAGAGTTTTCTCTTCTGAATAATCTTGATGATTCTGGTACTAAAACAACAACTGCTTGATCGAGTAATTGAGAAACGATTTTCAAATTTGGGAAGTTAGAATGTAAACTGTTTTAAAATTGGTTTCGAACCGGATTTATGTGGTTTTCTATCGGATTTGATTTGTCCATCGTCTAAACCCAGATATATGGAGAAATCTATGAACTTTTGATTTAGATAGAAATAAGTTGAGAATTTACGATTCAAGAATATTTGAGACGATGTCATAGTTTTAAGTAGTTTTGGTACAATTCGGTACTTCTGAGAAGTAAATAGGTCGTCGATCCTTAACGTGATTATGACATATGTCATGTTTTGGATTGTTTATAAAGTTTCTATTTTGTATATTTGAATTATCTAAGACTTATATATATCATCGTGATTATAATTCTCAAATTTTTATTTTTATTAGGTTGTATTAACTTTTCTCAGTTTCTCAACTTTTATTAGGTTGGTCATAAAATCATTGTTACAGAGTAGATAATTTTCACCAGTTGTGAATCTATGAAGTGAAAATAAATTCATGGTTGAATAAATTATGTCACAAAACAATTTTAGTAATTATGAAAACTATAATTATGCCAAAATGAAAGTAAAGCAACATAAAATTTGTTTAATCTGTTCAGACGATAATTTAGAGATGGTGATAAAGTGCATACCTAAACAATAAAATAATTTTAGGTGTAAGAACATATTTTTTAATGGTAAAATATTGAGTAAAATTATGCATGCTTACAAATTAGATGTTGCTTTGATGAACTCTTTGCATGTAAAATATTTTTTGAATAAGTTGTGTAATGTTTTAAAAATTTTATAATAATAATATTCGTAATGATGAGTTTTTGGCAAAATTTTTGGTGGGATATAATTTAGCTTTAAATTATTGTAATAATTGTTATAATATATTAGAAATATTTAAATATAAATAAATGTATGAAGGTAAATACAAATATGATTTTTTCTCTAACTAAAATTATTTATGTATTTAATTCAAAAAATAAAATTTCTTTTTATATTTTGTATATTTTTAAAAATTTAGGATTTATTTTCAAAACAATTTTTAAAACCGCACATCGTGCGGGCCCTTATCTAGTTATGTATATTATATTGAATTGTTTTAATCCTTTGCCCAACAAAAAAAAAGAAAAGAAAAATTAGCTACATACCAATTAGTCAAACTCTACTCCCAACATTAAGGGCAATAGTTAATGACATTGACTTCCATAAACTGTCCTCCGTTGTTACAAGTCAAGTCTACTTTTAGACCATATTTCAAATTTATTCTCTGGAGGGAGCACGTTGTGGCGATGTACCTAGAAGACATAAGGCTATCGAGTAACTTCCTCATCGTTGCACAAAGTATATGAATGCATATATTGGGTTCTCCTAATGATCTATTTGTCCACTTAGCCTATGTTTTTTTTGATGAAATGTGAAATTTATAAATCAATATATATATATATATATATATATATATATATATATTCGAAAGGGTATATACCATACATAAGAATAATCTGAAACATCACAAGATTAGTAGGTTCCTCGAGCTTAAACCATCTTTAGGGAAGTAGTCTTGATCTTGGAGAGTCTTGATAACAAAGTGAAACTACACGTTGTTTGAATTATTTTCTCGAAACGAAACCATATTGTGCCTATGTTTTATCTAACTTTTCCAGAAACTTTATTTTATAGGAAAAACTTCATTGATAACCTTCCAATCCTTAACCCAAACCATTCACTTCACCAATATCATACTTTTTGTCACCGTGTATGTAAAAGATTCATCTTCAGATACTTCATCATGTACACAGTTAGTAGTACATTTACATGATGTAGTGATAAACGTATATAACGTAATGATAGATGTACATGAGTATATCAATAGAAAGATGATTTGATTTATAAACGTATTATTTTAAATGTTTTGATGGTATATTTATAAATTACATGCAACAAACAATGTTTTATAAGTAAGATTATTTGAAAAAACACACTTTATTACCATATACATAATACTTTATATGGAATTTTATTCAATAAGATAATAAGATTCAAAGTTAAAAGAATATAGTATAATAATTAAAAATTAAAAAATTTAATATAGTTAAATGGATCTTAAAAGATAGAAAAAAAAATTACAATTCATAGTTAAAAAAAATAATAATCATGAAAGTGAAAAGATAGAAAATGTGAAAACAAAAAAGAGAAAGAAAAAAGGTAATATAACTGTTTTTAATTATTAATTTTTAATTTTTTATGCAGCAGAAAAGGAACTACAGCAGTAAACAAACATAGTTGCATTTAGTTTGATTTAAGGGTATTTTTGTCCAGAATTTGATTGGTGGCTAAACCATTGAAACGACCTGATCCGTTTTTTTTTTAAATAATAATAATAATAAACTACAACTAGTGGTCTCATACCCACTAGCCACCTAACCACAAGCACAACCAACAATGGAAATAACATATACCAATATCCAAACAATAATCCAATAAATAATAACCAATAATCAAATATAACAATACTCCAATATCAAACAACAGGAAACAAGGAACCAGCAACCTAGCAAGTTCTAAAGACCCAACTCTAGCAACCTAGCAATGTCAGACAACATCCAATCGAGTCCCTAGAACATCCTCCTCTTCATTGCCTTGATTCCACGATCACACTTTGCATTTACCTGCACCACAAACACAAATTGCAATGCATGAGTATTTAATAAACACTCAGTAAGGCAATCCTCCCATCTATTGGGCTATACACACAAGATATAGAGATACTCTAACCATCACACAACAATCAACAAACAAACCAGGCACTGCATCGACCGACACAAGGCTTGCATCGACCGACACCAACAGGGAACATCATCGACCGACACATAGTATGCATCGGTCGACACAAGGTTCACTTGCATCGACCGATCCTTCCACTTGCATCGACTGAAGCATGCTCGACATCACGCGGAAACCCTAATTGCATCGACCAACGCCTCCACTTGGCATCGACCGATGCTCCTAGGTCAATCTGCGCCGTCCTCGCACTTGCATCGACCAACACACATAGTGCATCGACCGATGCACATGCCGAGCATTGTTTTCCCCGAAGCTTCTCGCTGGATCTCCGTTCCTGCAACCACAAGAATAGATCCCAAGCTACAAGAAAGCTTCCTAGCGCCTCAAATAACATTCTAACAAGCCTAACAACACATAAACAAACAGATCAGAGGAATCTCCAGCTTAGATAAGCCATGGTCATGCACTTACCTTTGCCAAGACGAATCTGAACCTTAAACCAACAAGAAAACACTTCCAGGAAGCTCCTACAACGATCCCAGCTACAGATCTCTACAGGAACAGCTTCCAACTCCAAGAAATCACCAAGAACATTCAAACAGATCAGAGGAATCTCCCAACTGATCATCCTCACGAAGACACTTCCGCAACATAGACACATGGAAAACCTTATGGAATGCATGCATAACCTCAGGTAACTCCAGTCTATAAGCCACTGGTCCAACACGCTCAATCACTCTAAACGGACCCATATACCTCGGACTCAATTTAGTCTCAGTCAATGACCTGTTTGGACCCCGCAACATGGCCATCTTGAGGTACACTCTGTCTCCTACCTGAAACTCAAGATCTCTTCTCCTCCTATCGGCATAACTCCTCTGCCGATCCTGAGCCTCCTTCATGTTCAGCTTGAGAACCCGAATCTTCTCTAAGGTCTCCTGAACAAAATCTGCCCCGTAAATGCTCCTCTCCCCCACCTGAGTCAAGCATAACAGTGTACGACACGACCTCCCATACAAAGCCTCATAAGGAGCCATCTTAATGCTTGCCTGATAACTGTTGTTATAAGCAAAATCTACCAAGCTCAAGTGATCTGCCCAATGGCCTCCCCAATCCAACACACACATTCTCAGCAAATCCTTCAGCATCTGGATCGTCCTCTCTGACTGTCCATCTGTCTGGGGATGATAAGCTGTACTCATATGCACCTTAGTGCCCATCTCTGCCTGAAACGCTCTCAAGAACACCGAAGTGAACTTAGAATCCCTATCAGACACAATGCTCGCTGGCACCCCATGCAACCTGACTATCTCCTTCACATACTTCTTAGCCAAAACCGCTGTCGTCGGAGCACTCCTCTTGGGACAGCTATCAATCTTGTGATCCTTGCTTCCACAACCGAAGCAACTCGCACCACTCGGCCTCTGCGTAGCCTCCCACCTCCTCTTAGTTCCTTGCGCAGGCTTGCCGCCCCTACTAGAACCACTCTGCTGCTGAGCCCTACTAGGTTGAACTGCTGGACTAACCGCCACTGACTGTGCGCGGATATCCTCCTCAATCCCTGCTGCAATCTCAACCAGCTCTGCACGCGTAGCATAACTCCGCCCTCTACAGTGAACCCTCAAATCATCACGTAGGACCCTCAAAAACCTCCTAATCTGAGCCTCCTCAGATTCCATAGCCCGACCCCTATAACATAGAAGTCGACGGAACANACGACCAGCAACAGCATCACCTCTAGCCATCTGCACTACCATGAACAGAGGGCTAAACACACAATTATACATAACACAAAAACATACNTCGACGGAACATCCAAGTCCAGCTCCCGCACTGACCGCGTCCCCTGAGACAACTGAAGGAACTGCACCTCCAACCGGTCCAACGCCTCTCTCGGAAAGTACTTGCGGTTGAACTCTCCCACGAAGTCGACCCAAGTCATCTCCCGCTGCACTCTCCTAGCAGCCACTGATCTCCACCACAACTCAGCATCACCAATCAAATGGTGGACCCCTATGTCCACCCAGAACTCCTCAGGACATCTCAGAGTATGAAAGTTACGTTCCACACTCGTCCTCCACGCATCTGCAGCTGTAGGATCTGTACCACCCAAAAACTGCGCAGTCACGAGACCCTTCATCTCCTTGAGCATGGACAAATAACGTCCATGTGCTCCTGCATCCGCAGCCACTGGTTGTCGCTCCTCCGCCACCATTGGTGGCATAACCTGAGTCTGAGCCGGTACCACTGCTGGCAACCGCTCCAACAACTGTGCTAGCAAAGCCGTAAAGTCAGCACCAGGGACTCCACCCGCTGGGACTCCCACACCCGGGACCCTAGCATCACCGGCCACTGGAGCATCAACACCGCCCCCTCTGGCCACACTCATGGAATCCTCCTGGACACCCTGCGACTCGCCAACACCCTCAGCTGTCATACTCTGGTCCTCGGTCTCACTAACCACTGGGACTCTGCCCCTACCACGACCACGTCCGCGTCCACGACCACGACCACGACCAGCAACAGCATCACCTCTAGCCATCTGCACTACCATGAACAGAGGGCTAAACACACAATTATACATAACACAAAAACATACACTCACCGTGGAATCACACTGTAGGCTCGAAGAGGATGTTCTAGGACTCCATGCCACACACAATTGACTAACTCACATAATCAATCAAGACATGCAATCTCAAACATCACAACACAAAACCTAGTGAACCCAAACCTAGAACCGTAAGGGCTCTGATACCAAACTGAAACGACCTGACCCGTTTTTTTTTTAAATAATAAATAATAAATAATAATAAACTACAACTAGTGGTCTCATACCCACTAGCCACCTAACCACAAGCACAACCAACAGCAGAAATAACAGATACCAATATCCAAACAATAATCCAATAAATAATAACCAATAATCAAATATAACAATACTCCAATATCAAACAACAGGAAACAAGGAACCAGCAACCTAGCAAGTTCTATAGACCCAACTCTAGCAACCTAGCAATGTCAGACAACATCCAATCGAGTCCCTAGTCAAGTCATTGTATCCAGAATCGATCTTGTTGTGAAGTTCTGCGAAACGTTTTGCATTGTCCATAGCAGCGGATGCTTGGTTTTGTATCATCTGCTGAATTAGGCCGTGGAGGTCAGCGTCTTGGGTTTGGTTCTGCGGGCCTTGTTGTTGTTGGAATCCAGGTGGCGCAAGTGGTTGATTGTAATTACCAGAGTATTGCTGCTTAGGAGCATAACCTTGATTGTATTGAACAAAAAGCTTTTGCTGGCCCTGATTCCCTTGAACAGCGGCTGGGTAGATTTGGTCTTGAGGATTTGCAACATTCGGTTATGGTAGGATATATTCGGATTCGGTTTGTAGTTGTTGTACCCTTTGTTGTAACCTCCTTGGTTGTTGATGTAGTTCATATCCTCTAGCTGAGCATTCTCCCCATCTTGTTGCAGAAACTGGTCTTCCTCTGATATAGCATGTACATACTACTGTTGGCTGAAGAGCTTATCCAACTTGTCATTTAGGGCTTTCATGTCTTGCTTATACTTGGCATCGTCCTCGCTATTAGATCGCACAGTGCGATCATATTCCTCATTGTAATGGCCATCAGATTGAGCTAAGTTCTCCACTAGATCCCAACTTTCATCGACATCCTTGTTGAGGAAATTACAATTGCTTGCGGTGTCCAGCAACATCCATATCTTAGGGACCACACCTCGGTATAGTGTACTTAGCAATGAAGCATTGTTGAATCCATGATGAGGGTATCTGGTAGTGTATCCCTTGAAACGTTCCCAAGCTTCATTGAACGTCTCATTGCTCTTTTGAACAAAGCTGGAAATGTCATTTCGCAGCCTTGCGGTTCTGGAGTTGGAGAAGAATTTGGCTAGAAACGCCTTCTTGCACGCTTCCCAAGTGGTGATGGACTCCTTGGGGAGTGATTTCTCCCAGATGTGTGCTTTGTCTCCCAAAGAAAATGGGAAAAGGCGGAGTTTGAATCCATCTTCACTAACTCCATTGATCTTGGTTAGGCTACAGAGCCTATCAAACTCATCCAGATGGTCCAATGGGTCCTCCATTGGCAATCCATGAAACTTGTTGCTCTGTATCTTTTGGATGAGACTACTCTTGATCTCAAAGTTGTTGTTCTGGACAGCAGGTGGCACAATACCATGTATTTGAGTGTGAGTAGATGGAGCATCTCCTGCTCCTATGTTGGTCCTCTCTTGAGGAGCTGGTGGACCATTCTGATTGTTCATTGTCTCCTCAATTTTTGTTGGTTTTTGTTGCTGAACTCGTTGTTGTCGGAGTAACCTTGGTCTATCGATGTTGTCAATGAAAGGACTCAAGTGTTGGCTACCCTTGGATCGTGTTTGCATGCACAAGCAGGTGACCGAGTGGGTACACGAAGGTCAACCCAATACAAGTGATCAAGTGACGGGTCGGGTGGATGCTCGGGTTTTACCTGAAATGCAAAACAAACAAACATGAAAGTAAACAAGTCAGTACCGAACCAAAGTGTATGATAGAACTTCATCTAGCAAGTGCTGAAATCCTAAATGTAGCAAATTAAATTCAACCAAATGACAACAACGCTAAATTGATAACAGGATTTTCACCCAGGGTATCAATTCCCTATGCAGTTGTAGTACAAAGAGTTATCAATCCAAATGGTTGTTATGCTAGAAGATAGGATGCAATCAGAAGCAAGTAAGTCAAGCCAAGCAATAAAAGAGGTTTTATCTAACAATCCTAGAATAATAAAAGAAAGAATATAAACAAGAAACCACACGATCTAAGCACTCGATGCAAGCATTCGAGTATAGGATCGGGTGGGGTGATCGAGTAAGCAAGATGAATATGAACAACTCGAAGCTATACTCGAAGAAGGTGATCGTGTACCTGTTCGGGCAAGGGGTCGAGTGATAAATAAAAATGTAAGCAATTACAATACGAAAGCTCCTAAGGATGGGGTAATCGAGTCCTAAGTGTTCCTGACCATTACGGATTCGAGTACAGGATCGGGTGGGGTGATCGAGTAAAGAAGAAAAGCAAGAACAGCTCGAAGCAGGTGATCGTGTACGTGTTCGGGTAAGTGATCGAGTTATGAATAAAAATGTAAACAATCTAAATACGAAAGCTCCTAAGGATGGGGTAATCGAGTCCTAAGTGTTCCTGACCAATATGGATGCCCTACATGCCTCAAGCAAATATTCCCTAGACAATGAATCTCTAAAATCTTGTTAAAATACTCTCTTGATAGAAACTGGTCAGGAACAGGTACAGGATCACCTGCTTCGAGTATACCTTCGAGCTGTTCATACTCATCTTGCTTACTCGATCACCCCACCCGATCCTATACTCGAATGCTTGCATCGAGTGCTTAGGTCGTGTGGTTTCTTGTTTATATTCTTTCTTTTATTATTCTAGGATTGTTAGATAAAACCCCTTTTATTGCTTGGCTTGATTTGTTTGCTTCTGATTGCATCATATCTGCTAGCATAACAACCATTTGGATTGATAACCTTTTGTACTACAACTGCAAAGGGAATTGATACCCTGTGTGAAAATCTTGTTATCACCATACGACTTAACTTCTCTGGCTCCTTTAGCTTCTACGTCCTTGTCCGATAAATTGTCTCCTCCGGTTTACTTGGTCTCCATTTCCTCATTTTATAACCTCCATGTCCTCGATTAACTTTATCTTGGACTTGATCAAATGATCTTGGTAGAAGTCAACAACTTCTTCTACTTCATCGTTTGTCTCCATCTCCCAGCTCCTTGGTCATTCTCCAGACTTTGTCTAACTCCTTCGTCCTCCTACTAGTTTGGTCCGATAGAACCTCACTGGTTTTGCCACTTAGCATAAATTTGCTTCATCTTTTTTGCCAACCCTTATTTTATTGCACCCTCTTTGTCCGCACTTAGTGGATTTCTTTGGCCATGCATTATCTTCTTGTACTCTCTTGCTCGCACTTTGTTGGATTTTCTTCGCAACTCTCTTTGCTATTTTTGATTGATTTGCAATGCTCCTTTTTGTTTGATCTCGCCCTTTGTTCAAATTTTCTAAGGATTTGCCCTAATCCTTTTCATCATTGCTCTCATTTGGTCTTTCTCAAACTGAAATGATTCGCCTGTCCTTGGTCGAATTTCCTCGAACTTCTTCACTTGTCTGATCGCGCTTTGTCTGTGGTGTCTTACGGGAATCCTCAATCAATCATGCTAATCCATTGCAAGCTAATTCTAAAAATTAACTATGCAAACCTACAAGATGCTAAAGCAATCAAAGCAAGCAATTAAACAAGCAAATATTAGCAAGCAACACACAAACAAGTAGATAATCGCGGCTAGAGATTAACACAAATATTTTACACCAAAAGGGAAAATAGATGAGTTCTTCCTCCACCTAGCCTTATATCTACCTTACAGGGTTCAGATCTTCCTAGACAAAATACACAACTGGAGGTTAAGTATAGAGGTTAACAAAAAGACAAACCTATCCGACCCTTACACATAACCCAAAAGAAATACTTCCCTTTTCTCCCCAACTATCTTACTGGTTGTGGTGCTTCCAACACTCCTCACAAGGACACACACATCCTAGCCAGCTCCTCAGGTTGCGGTTTAGCGGGAGATTCGGTTGAGGCAGGGGCAGCAGAAGACGACGACATTCCAGCTCGGTCCATGGGGCTCTCTTCGGCTCGCACAGCTCGGTCTAACGGGTTCTCTCCCGTATGCACAAATTGGTACAGCGGGTTCTCTTTCGATCGCACAACTCGGTCCAGACAGCTGTGAGTAAAGTGTCCAGACGTCCCACACTCGGTACATATGATATGCTCCGGGGTTAGCGGACGTTGCGGCCTTCCCCTCCAACAGTGAATAGTTAGGTGTCTCCCCGCTCCACACAGATCACAAAGTATGGTGTTTCTTAGACGCACTTGACTCGGGTAAATCACCCTCTTCCGGGTAGTGGCTCTGGTTCGCAGTTGGCCTCTCGGCTGCTGAGTCACGGACTGTTGTCCTTGGTCAAAGATCCTTGATCTCTTGGTACTACTCTCTCCGTCTTCGAACCATGCGGACTCCCTGTTCAGTCTCCTTGCTTCGTCCATCTTATCGGTCATCTCCATTATTGGGTCCCTTGGTACTTCCTCTATCTCCCTCAAGCAATTTAGTAACCTTTCATTACTTAGGTCCTCCTACAGCATCCTCGGATCCCACCTTCCATATCTCGAGAGCTCTCCTTCCTCTTGATCGGTTTCTGGCTGCGGCAACACCATCCGCAATGGTATGGCTCGAATCGGACTGTTTTGACTCGGCACAACTTGGTCTGGACTGCTCCTTGGATTAGCGTCCTCTCTTGGTTCCCTACTCTCTTCAGCTCCTGGTTCTTGGTCTCGCGGCATCCTGTCTTGGTTACTCCTCACTTCGACCACTAAGGTCGGTATTCCATCCTCATCATCCGACGACACTGCAATCACCTCCACATGTTCTTCCTCCGATGACACTTCGATCACATCCACGTGTTCCTCCTCCGATGACGTTGGTTCATAGGACTTAGAGTTCCCATCGCTTGAGTGTCTTTCATTCTCGGTCTCCGGTACCACTTTGTCACTACCAGCTTCGTTTGTTGGAAATATCTCGGACAGAAAGTTGAGAATTCTTTCGATCGCCTCCAGGTGTTCTCTCATATATTCCAAGGCATTGGTGTCATCAATCTGATCCTCTACAAGGTCCAACAACAAGTGTTGCAACTTATCCACGATCTGAACGTCTTCTTCTCCATAATCTCCGACTGGGACAGTTTGAAATTTGCCTTGCGCGTCCATCCTGACTTGGATACGACTTGGTTCGCCAATATCTAATACCACTGACTGAGCGTCCTAGTTAACTTCCATCTCCTCCAACCCTTCTAAGAATTCTGATGGATCGGTTTCAACTGACGGGTTCGCGTCATTCTCGTCTAGTAATACGTCCACACTCCATGTCTCTGGATCAATTGGCTCGTTACTGCTCTCTGACTCGGTCGACAAATAACCATTGTGATTCTCGTGACCCCCATGTCTCAGCCACCCTCCTCCTGAACCAAACCCGCAACCTGAGTTACCTGAAGACATCTCAACAAACCCACAAGGATAGGTAAGTTGCTAGACAAGTCTAAGGTTTACACTCAAACTAGACAAGCAAACAACCGGAATTCTAATGTGTTTTTGCGACGCATTTACTCGATAAAAAAGTTTCAAAAGCCCAAGTGTCTGCGGGTACTAAACCCGCTCTGATACCACCATTGTAAGTCCCCCGAACCGCCCTAGGCCCGGACAAGGACAAGGACAGCCAGGGAACGCTACATGATGGGAACCGCACATGGGTGGTCCGACCGAGGGATGGAAGCTGCAACTTCCCGACCACTCCTCCCTGGACACGACTCTGCCCGCGGCCGAGGTTTCTCTTAGGCTTTGCAACCCTCGCGTCGCCTGGCGCATTGTGTTGGCCCGGACAAGGCCAATGTATCATGTACAACTTGTCATGTTTCCCCCAAAAACCGATTATATTACTTATAGTAAATTATTACATTGAAAATAAGTCGCCAAAGTAATATACATAGATAGTCGGAAAACTTTCATAGAATACATCTTGGAAAATAAAGGGTTTTACAAAAACACATGAAAACAATCCCTATCTGGTACCCTAATGTTTGCTCCAGCTCTAGACTCATCCTAGGCTTCCTGCAAGACAAATATTTATCATGAGTAATCTAAGATTACTCAGTGAGCTAGGTACCCCTTTTTCCTAAACATGCATTCTAATTTCCCTGCCCTGACTACCCCAACAAGCAAGGAAACAGACAAAGCATCAAAGTAACGCAAGCAGAAACAAAGCAGAAGCAATAAACAAGCAAGCAAGCAAAGAAGGTTAGTTCAATCAAGACTTGACTCAATAAACCTAGACTTTTCAATCCTGCGCGACACAAAGACGACTAGAATAGAGCGAGGTAACTCGACTACCCTAGACTCTTTTACCTACGCGACAAACAAAGATGACTAGAATAATCAAGGATTACTCGACTACCCTAGACTCTTTCACCTATGGTCCCTCGATAATCTGTTCCGTTCCAAACTACTTCCCATGCTGAAACCACAAAGGTAACCAGCATGAGCCAACAATGCTACAACGTCTTGTAGCTGTCTCTCTAGTAGCTAGCTAGACGTCGACTTTGTCCCGTGTAAGTGGTCGTTGGTAACTTCCCACGAGACAATCTTTCTACACTTGGAACAGAAGATCGACTACTCTATTCTAGCTACGACTCGAGAAAGATAACAAATATAATTCAGGAGACTAGCTAAAAATAAGTACTAAAATTCAAAGAGTAAAAACGCTAAGAATTTAGTACTACAACACAAGCAATTCAAGCAAGAAAATTCAAGCATAACAAGCAAGAAAATCACGCAACAATCAACAAGCAACGAGAATAAAAAATTCAAGCAATCTAAATTGATCTACATGCATGCAACCACCCTATCCGATTTTTAAGCAAGTTAATATTGCAAATAAATATCTACCAATTTAATCATGAATGCAAGTCCATGGTCCAAATTTTAAGCAAGCCAAATTGCTAAAAATGCATCAAGTTCATCATGTAAACATGAGGTTCAATTCACTTCAATTCTCAACATGCATGGTGATTCCTAGCATAAATTCTATGTGATTTAAACATGAATCTAGCATGAATCCTACCAATTTGCGCATGCAACACTTAACCGATTCTAGCATGAACCCTGGTCTAAATGCAGCAAGCAATAGGTGCGTACATGAACCCTAGGGTCCATGCAGCACCCCCACACAACTACCGCAGACTCATAGTGATTCAACAGAGAATTGATTTGATCGGACTTCACGGCACCACTGATCAGACAACTTTCTCTTCGCGTTCAAATGCGTCCAACAGCGTCTGACTGCGTCCAACAGCGTCTAACAGCGTCCAACAGCGTCTCAACTGCGTCTCTCCTCGGCGTCCAGACAGCATCCCTTCGCGTTCAAAGCTCCGATGTCTTCCTTCTTCTTGAGAGAGCAACACTTCGAGAGATTTTGCGGTTCTTCTCTCTTTAGCAGCGAGTGACGAAAATGAGAGATTGAGCTCGCTTATATAGGGGTTTTGGGCTGTGCTACTCGCCAATGCATGGCGAGCACATGCCTTGCTTCCTCTCCACTTATTTGGGCGCACACTTGGTCATTTGCGAGCCACACACTTCCAAGAATCTTCATTATTCTCTTGTCTCCCACTTTTGGTGCATGAGTCCTTATTGGCCAATTCCTTAGGCCACAATGATTGTGTTCCTCCTTTTTGATTTCAACAACATAATGATTACTCCTCAGAGTTGCATGAAATTCTATTGGCTGATTCAAGAGAAAAATCTCTTTTGCGCCGGCAGACAAACGCTCCGCAAAATCCGGATCGCTGTCGGGTCTCGGCACTGCGTCTGTCGAGCGTCCGATACATCCGCAACTTCTCGGCCTCGTCCGTAGCTTTACCGTCAGTACCGCAACTTCTCTGTCAGTAACGCAACTTCTCGTCATTACCACAATTTCTCCGTCAGTACCGCAACTTCTCCGTCAGTACCGCAATTTCTTCGTAAGTACCGCGAACAATCGGTCTTTCCCACGTATACTCGGTCTTTACCGTCTCCACTCTGCATGTGTCTGCCTACTTGGTCCGTGACGTCTCTATTTCGCATGCGTCCGTATTTACTCAGTCTGTGACGTCTTTGTCCGTGTATATTCGACCTGTCCATACCATCTCTGTCCGTGTATATCCGACCTGTCCATACCATCTCTGTCCGTGTACGTCCGATATGTCTGTACCGTCTCCGACCATGTACGTCCATCCGTACCGTCTCCGTCCGTATACGTCCGTCCTGTCCGTACCTTGGCCTTTTTGTGGTTTTTGACTTGGCCATTCTTCTTCTTCGACTTCCTATTAGACTTAGCCTCTTCACCAGCGGCCATTGGCCATCTTCCGACTTGTTGATTTTTCTTCGGACTTCTTTTGGTCATTATTCTTATTTTCCTCTTCTCCTTCTTGCTAAGTCTTTTCCAGGTCTTTTTCTCCAAAATTTTTATTTGGATTTTTACCCTTAGTGAGGGGTCACTACACACATGCTGGGTATATTGGTCCACATATATCTCTTTGTATCCTTTCCAGAAAATTTAAAGTCTCTTTAGTTACTTTGACTGGTGATGGCCTTATAATGAGTTTTCCTTGTGCACATGCTACACACGTAAGATTCTTAGGGATAACTCGTCTCTCTTTTAGAGTGTGCCCTATTGAATTTAAGATTAGCTTACGCATCATGTTAGAACTGGGATGGCCAAGCTGGTCTTGCCATAAAGTGAATTGTTCATTGAACATCTGTTTCATTGCCATATTAGCTTCTATCATATTTATTTTGGCATAGTAAAGGCCAGTAGATAATGTGGGTATAGTCTCTAGGACTTTCTTAAAGCCTTGGGTGATCTCAGTAATGTGTAGGAACTCTTTATTCCCTTCACCCTTAGTTTCAATATGGAAACCATTCAGACGAATATCTTTGAAGTTCAATAAGCTCCTTTTTGAGCTGGGTGAATATAAAGCATCTGATATTTCAAGATGTGTGCCCTTAGGTAAAAGAATATGGGCCTGGCCGTAGCCTTCAATGAGACTAGCTATATCTGCTATTGTGCTAATATTGGCGTTTTTCAAAGTGAGATTCACAAAATATCTCTTATCCTTCAAAATCGTGTGGCTTGATCCACTATCCACCACAAGTATGTTCTTGTCCTCAATCATTTCTTAATATAGACAAGAATCATGTTTTAGACATAAAAGAATAAAGCATAACAAATGTATATTAAAGGTAATAAAACAATTGAATTTAAACCAAAATCATAATTCAATAAAAAACCAAAAGCATAAAACATGGAAATCAAAAATAAATCAAAACAATAGGTGTCTAAATTTATTTATCCTCATTTAGGCAATATGAAGTTTCATAATCCATTTGATCATCTTTCTCATGGTCGAAATCTCCTTCACCATCGAGAGGAAACATGTTAGCTTCTGGATTCTTTTTCACACTCTCTTGATAGATATCAACAAGGTGCTTAGGTGTTCTGCACATCTTTGCCCAATGGTTCCCCATACCGCATATGTGGCAAACGGATTTGGTTTTGTGTTGCGGTTTGAAGATTCCGCAGCCTCTACCTCGACCACGACCAAAGTCGGATCGATTCCCACAGCCTTGACCATCATAATGGTTTCCTTGGTAATTGCCACGACCACCACGTCCTCTACCACGACCGCAGCCATGATACTTGTCTCTATGGATGTAGTTAGAATCTTTAGTCTCTTTAGGCCCTTGAGGCTCTTTCTTGGTCATATCAGCTTTGTGGGCTTCTGGTAATGGGGTAGAGCCAGGAGGTCTCATTGCACTGTTCATCAGCAATAACTCATTGTTTTGCTCAGCAAGTAGCAAACAAGATATTAGACTTGCATATGTAGTAAAACTCTTTACACGATATTGTTGCTGAAGTTGTATGTTATTTGTGTGAAAGGTTGAGAATGTTTTCTCTAGCAAGTCTTCCTCAGTAACATCCTTACCACATAGTTTCAAGATTGAATTATGCATGAAACAATCTTGTATTAGCACATGGTTAGTTTATGCATGAAACAATCCTAGACAAAATTGTGATCTAGTATGAATAAGGAAATATCATAGGAATGCAAATAATCTAGTTAGGTTTTCCTCTTTTTTTCCGAATAGGATTATGTTTTTCCTAGGGTTCCGATTTTAAGATTTCAATTTTAGGAATTCATGCAAGATATAGAACAATCAGTTAATAACAATCAATCTATCATAAGCAAACCTCAACCTCAAACAATTGGATTGTAATGTTTTAGAATTTAGGGTTTCAAAAATCGCAGCTTAGGGTTTAGGATATTTAGAGTTTATAGCTTTAGGGTTTCTATTTGTTGATTGTATATATGTAGATTTTATTGTTCAAATACAATTAGGGATCAGATTTGATATATATATATATGTCTGATGGGATTGATTGTTTACCTTTGCCACCGATTGGGTTGAATGGATTGATCCGGGAGCTTAAGACCACAGAAATAACAAGCTCATCACGAGCCTAACCTCCGATTGCGGGTTTGAACAAACAAGAGTTTGATCCGGTTGCGAGCTTGAACGAACAAGGGCTGATGTGCGGTTTTTGGCTATTTTTGAGGTAAGGGGTTTTCTCGAAAACTTTTAGAGTTTTAGAGCAAGCTCGTGCTGATAACGTGTTGTGTGTTGTGAAACTTAAACTTATCTTATTCATTCAATAAAGAGTACATATATATATATGAGTACACAAAGTCCTAAACTTAATAGGATTATAAGCCTATTGGCGGTGGGAATAGATAGAGACAATGGGCCTTATGTACTTGGGCTTGCAGGAATCGGTTATGGAGATCCATTTTCAATGGTTTATAACAGTTTTTTTAAATTTAAAAATATTAGATCAAAATTCAACACTAACATCTAGCAAAGCTGCAGAACAATAAGTGAAACAACTCTGACCTATCATCTCAATTCCACACATAGATCATGCAATTGCATAAGCCAAGAGATTGATGAGCAAGAATATGTTTTCGGAGAGATTTTGTAGTCTCCGAGAGAGAAAGAATCGATATTGTCGAAAAAAGAAACAAACAAAAAAAAATATTTTTTTTTCTTTTATTTCCTCAGCCAATCACAAGCCAACACAATAGAGCCAACACAAGCCAAAAATTAGATCGGACATAATTTTTTTTTCCTCTTCTATTAATTTCTTTGGCTAACAGAAACGTGATATATAGGGTCTCTTATTCCAAATTTGAGTCTACTATATAAGAGACTCTCTTATTTTATTTTTTTATCTGATTTATTTTTTTCTTACAAAACACTAAAACCTCTTTTAAAACCTCCCATTGGAAAAGGTCTTAGATGGATTGTCCAGTGGATATGGCCTAATTAGTTTTGATTCTACAGGCCTAATCCAGTCCTTAGAAAGAAAGAAAAAAAGAAAAGGATAATAAACAATTTGCATCTTTTTCCCCCGATTTTTGGGGCTCTCCAAAGCTTAAAAAATGTAAAGATAATTCATCCAGAGGGCATCATAATGAATAATACTCTTTCCCTCCATTTACTCATACCGACGCCTATTCACCTCAAATCCTCACGCGCCGCCTCACCATTCATTTCACGCGCCACCTTACCGTCATCTTTACGCTTCACATCTCCCTTAGTCCCACGCGCCGCCTCGTCCGACGAGTCACAGTCAATCGAAAGCCAAACTCTAGAGGTCCTCGAATGGCGAGCCCTCTGCAATCAGCTCTCTCCCTTCGCCTCCACAACCATGGGCCTTTCCGCCACCAAAAACGCAGAGATTCCGGTGGGAAATTCGCCGGAGGAGAGCAGGAATCTCCTTGAAGAGACGGCGGCTGCGTTAGCGGCTATGGAGATGATGGAGTCGCGGCGATTAGGTCTTTCTGATATCCAGGACTTGTCTGATATCGTTGAGCGCGCTGTGGCTGGTCAATTGCTTACCGTTAGAGAGCTCTGCGCCGTTCGCAACACATTAATGGCGGCTTCATCAGCATTTCAGAAACTTCGAGAAGCTGCCAACAGTGATAAACGGTACCCTGTCTTATCCTCTTATTTGTGGTCTGCTCCCTTATCACTGAGACAATTTGCTTCTTATATAGACATTGTG
Source organism: Camelina sativa (assembly GCF_000633955.1). Taxonomy (NCBI): domain Eukaryota; kingdom Viridiplantae; phylum Streptophyta; class Magnoliopsida; order Brassicales; family Brassicaceae; genus Camelina; species Camelina sativa. Next base: position 10,906,192 of record NC_025691.1, read on the forward strand.
ATGGATTAACCAACGAGATACTAGTGTTTTTAAGCGTCACTGCCATGTAAAGATGATTGAACCGTGTTGCGATACTACAGAATCAGAATGTCATGAGATCTAGAGTTATTCAGTGTTCTTATTGCTATTAAGAAGCTTATGTCTGTAGCTTTTGCTTCTCTTATATTTGCAGGGTTACTCCCCTTGTAGATATACTTCAGGGTTGTGATTTCAAGGATACATTGCAGCACAAGATTGGTTTTTGTATCGACTGCAACATGTCTATGGTTCTTGACAGAGCTAGTGAAGATTTGGAGATTATTAGATCCGAAAGGAGGAGAAACATTGAGAATTTGGATTCTCTTTTGAAGGAAATATCAACTAGGATTTTTCAGGCTGGTGGGATTGACAAGCCTTTGATAACGCAGCGGAGATCAAGGATGTGTGTAGCTGTTAGAGCTGCGCACAAAAGTTTACTTTCAGGTGGTGTTGTTTTAAGTGTTAGTAGCTCAAGGGCAACATGCTTCATTGAACCAAAAGAGGCAGTAGAGCTTAATAACATGGAAGTGAGGTATGCAAACTCCGAGAAAGCTGAGGAAATGGCAATTCTGAGCATTTTAACATCTCAAGTGTCAGACGCGCAGTGTGATATATTCCATTTGTTGGATAGAATACTAGAACTTGACATTGCTTTTGCAAGAGCATCACATGCAAAATGGATGAATGGTGTCTATCCCAACCTAACTTCAGAACACACTAAAACACTGGACTTGGGTGGAGACCGTAAATCTTTAGCTGTAGACATTGAATCTGCGCAGCACCCGCTACTTCTTGGTTCAGTATTAGGCAGCCCAAGCGATGGAAATATTTTCCCTGTGCCAGTAGACATTAAAGTTGAAAGCCGAGCCAAAGTAGTCGTCATCTCGGGTCCAAACACGGGAGGAAAGACCGCTTTATTAAAGACATTGGGATTAATATCTCTTATGTCGAAGTCGGGGATGTATCTGCCTGCTAAGAATTGCCCTAGGTTGCCTTGGTTCGATCTTATTCTGGCTGACATCGGGGATCCCCAGGTATTACGTTACGAATTTCTTGCAAAGTAACATAAGCTACTAACGTCTCGGTTTATATCTAGGTTTACATGCTACTAACTTTATCTAAAACACCTAAATAAGATTTTTAGTTCGAGTCACACTTTCAAAATTCCTGCGTATTTCTCTTTTCGAAGAATCTTGCTTGATCTCTTGCAAAGCTTCTCTGTTCAATTTTTTTTTGTTTCAAATTTTTATTTGCAGTCTTTGGAGCAGAGTCTCTCAACCTTCAGCGGCCACATCTCACGGATACGTCAGATACTTGATATTATTTCAGAAAATTCGCTTGTCCTACTAGACGAAATCTGTAGTGGAACTGATCCTTCAGAAGGGGTTGCACTTGCTACCAGTATCTTACAGTATATGAAAAATCGTGTTAATGTGGCTGTTGTGTCCACACATTACGGAGACTTAAGTCTCTTGAAGGATAATGAGTCTCAATTCCAAAATGCTGCTATGGAGTTCTCCATGGAAACTTTTCAGCCTACATTCCGAGTACTCTGGGGTAGTACCGGTTCATCAAATGCATTGAGAGTAGCTAAGTCCATTGGTTTCAATAGAAGAATATTAGAGAATGCACATAAATGGACAGAGAAATTAGATCCAAAGCAGGAAGTAGAACGGAAAGGCTCACTCTTTCAGTCCCTTGTGGAAGAAAGGAATAAGCTAAAGCTTCAGACAACCAAGGCTGCAGCATTTTATAGAGACTTGATGAACCTTTACCGCGAGGTATTGCTTCTTTCTACTTGTACGTTTACATGTGTGACTATAGCATGTAGTAATCATAAGAAATGGTCCTCCAGAAATATTATGTTTACTTGACGAGCATAATAACATTGTTTGATACCCCTGTCGAAGTAATGAGAGAATTGATTGTGGTGATAGTCCTGTTGTGTAATCTGACATCAGTTGTCTATTCTTGAATATATTGGTGGTTGAACTATTAAACTTTTAGGTGGTTGAGATTTGCCTTCAAGGGTCCTTTTAGAGGACACATCAGATGGTTATATGTCTCGTCCTCCTCGTATCTGATTCAATTTTCACTCTATATATTCCACAGTAAAAATGGCATTTATTAATTTTGTTTTTGTTGTTACTAAACTCTTGTAACGTCTGTTTTTGTTCCTGATCCTTTTCCCCTATCTTATCCTCAAGCTTGAGCATGAGTCGCATGATCTTGAAAAACGTGAGAGGGCTCTTCTGAAGAAAGAAACCCAAAAGGTACAAGAAGATCTAAACTCTGCTAAATCAAAGATGCAGAAACTGGTGTCTGAGTTCGAAAGTCAACTAGAAATCACTCAAGCTGATCAATACAACTCCTTAATTCTGAAAACCGAAGAGGCGGTTGCAGACATTATTGAAGCCTCCTGTTCTAATGATCTTGTAACTATGAAAGAACCGGACAGTGACTACTCGCCACAAGCAGGTGAAAAAGTTCTTGTAACTGGACTTGGAGATAAGTTAGGAACTGTGGTTGAAGAACCTGGAGATGATGAGACAGTTCTAGTCCAGCATGGTAAGATAAGAGTACGTATTAAGAAAAAGGACATAAAGCCCCTTCCGCGTAGCACAAGCAGCCAAACATCTAATCGTTCTTTACGTTCAAAGAGACAGGTATACATCATTTTCTGATAGACTTTTCAGGTCCCGTTCTTGCAGTATCTCATTATGAAATTTAAGCTACCTAACCATTATTGGTATGTAATCATAAATTCTAGCTTGAAGAAAACTGAACAATGAAAATGTAGCAAAATAGTAAGGGCTATTTGTTAATGTTCAAAATAATGAACGTATGTGTAACAGACAATGAAAATGGTACTGTGGGTCCTGAAAGACTAAACCACCTGAGTTGATCAGTGTTTTTTGTAGCATCTGAGATGACTTCAAACATCCGAAACAAGCTCAACGCTCCCTAGTGGAATTACAATTTTTTGAAAATTTGTGATCTGATTGTAATATGTTCATTTGAGTTTTAACATCAGTTCTCTGTGGTACCTGATACTTGCACAGATAAACATGAAAGAGCTAGGAAGTGTGTTGCAGATTCAGAGCGAACCAGTGCGGATACAAACGTCAAAGAACACATTGGATCTAAGAGGAATGCGGGCAGAAGAAGCGGTTCACCAGCTAGACATGGCCATCTCCGGAAGAGACTCGGGCTCCATCCTCTTTATTATTCATGGAATGGGGACGGGCGTTATAAAGGAGCTGGTGATCGAGAGGTTAAGAAAGCACACTCGTGTCTCAAGGTATGAACAGGCAAATCCTATGAACCATGGATGTACAGTTGCTTACATTAAATGATGATATCTCTTAAACACATTCTTTGTAAACTTCTCGAAAGTGTGGTCCACTAACTAGTTTCGATAGTGAATCAACGTTCAAATGTAGAAGAAATTGCCTTTAAGTATAGTTATTATTATTGTTCTGTAGAATATAGTAGTTATACTTTTCCACAAACTTCATTGTTTTCGAGGATACCAGACGGACACGACGAGTCTGTGGAAGACCCTAGTGGGAAAAGTACGACTGTGTTCATCCCTTTTTAGCCTAATGATGGCTATGGCTACAAAGCCTGCAACGCTTCTATCGGTACGCTGTGTTACTTGCGAAATTAATTGAGCACGGTGTTTAAAAACTTGAATTCGGTCGGATAGCTTAGCGTAGAAAAGAGTAACTAAAGTAGAAATAACTGTTTGTTCAAAAAAAAAAGGTAGAAATAAATAACTAAGATTTAATCCCTAGACAATTTTTAATACAATTATAGCTGAATCAATGTAACTGCTGGTGTTAACAAAATTGTAGAATAATGATTTATTTGTGTTATAGCACCAGATTAAATAACATTTATTTTACATATATAAAATATACACAAAATATTAACATGTTGTGTACCACAAAATCAATCCTAGTTATTATATTTAACATTTATTTATATTTAAAAATAACAATCGCATTCACAGCTTTACAGATTTTTTTTTGGTTACCAATTAGACTTTAACGGTCAAAAAAAATCTCTGCACCCAAAACATTTTCCGGTCAAAGTCTATACAGCCCAAAAATAACTGTCGATACCAGTCATAATATGCATCTGATTTAGAGATGTGTACTAGTGAATTGTGGACAAATGAAAACAAAATGTGTTGTATAAATCTATACTAATAAAAAGTATAAGCTCCTAAGCCCATCCACATAACATTTTAAACAACCAATAGAAATTTGACATATCACTTATTAACATTTTATACAATTTTCAGAATTTTCTATATTAAAAATTATTTTAAACAACCTATCATGATTTGACATGTCATTCATTAACATTTTTTAAATTTACAGAATTTTTTAGAAAAAGGAAAATTTTAAATTTATGGAAATCAAAGAACTAAGCACAATATCCCACATCGGCTAGAAATTTTTTAAACAATGGTTCAGAACCAGTATAAATAAGATTAATATGCTTCCAACAACGAATGAGCAGGAAAACTTGATTTATCAGGCATCCAAGTTTAAAAGTTTTATTTGGTTTGATCTGGTTTTTTATTTGATCAAATTAAAACTTTAAACAGTTTCAAAAAAATATTATAATATTTAAAAATTTTAAAAGTTTAAATATTATAAATATTGAAACTTTTAAAAGTTCTTAGCTTTTAAAAAGTTTTTAAATATTATAAGTTTTAAATTTTAAAAGTTTAAAATATTATAAATATTGAAAATTTTTAAAAGGTTCAAATTTTATATTTCGAAACCTTTTAAAAGTTTAAAATATTATAAATATTGATGCAAAACATAAATTATCTTATTTATCTACATTTGTGCTTTTTATTTCTTATGAGCTGTAAAACATATTTTTGTGTATGATTTTATAGATGAGTTGATATTCTTTCATTAATTTTTTATTTTTGGGTCTAAGGAAGAAGGATTGACATCGCAAGACCTTAATTTGATGTTTGAGTCAAATTTTGAGGTTTAAAGAAGAAAGATGGACGACAAACACACATGTTTTATTAGCTATACATAGGCATGACCAGGGTTACGGTTGTCACGGTTAAGGTTTATTAACCATCGGTTATGGTTAGAAATTTTTGTAACCTTAACCAGAACCGTTTAACAAACGGTTAAACGGTTACGTTTAAATACGGTTACGGTTCAAGCGGTTACTGTTATATACGGTTACGGTTATTTGATAATATGATACGGTTGATATTATTTGATGATATAATATAATTGATATTATTTATTTATAATTAATATGTTCTTATAGTGTACTCATATTTCTATATATCATATGATTCATATTAAATAAATAATTATTAGTATATTTTATTATGTTTTTAAAATATTATAAACCAAGTAAGGATTTTGGTTTGAGAAGTTTCTAAACGCGTGGATCTAAAACCAAATAAGTATATGGATAAAATTGTCAATAATTGGGTGCATGTGTTGACTATGCTGGTAATCATGAATTTCACAAATTTTATGAGAAAAGAAATGATTTTGTTCTTGGAGTTTGATGGGTTAACAAGTTGTGTGGTAGTCTAAAAAAGGTTTTCCAGTGGAAGAATGTGAAGAAGTTGATGAGGAAGAAGAAGAAAAAGAGTATAACGAAGAACCAAACGGTAAAAGTTACGATGACAATTAACACAAAATTTGACAATGAAAATGACAAGAAAGAATATGAAAAATAAGAAAACATTGAATAAAAAATACGAAAACATAGGTGGTAGCGATCAATTAAATATGGAAACGAGTTAAATTCATGATTATAAAATTGTTTCGTTTTTCTGGTAGTCAAAGAAAATAGTTTAGGATATGTGAGGTCATCAGTTTGATTTGCCTCACATGGACGTCAATTTAAATTTATGATTTTTTTATCAGATTTGATTTTATAACACAACTGATTTTTATATTTTAAAAAGTTGTGTATCTGAAATTTAATTTTTTTCCTTAGTACTAATTTTAACTTTTTTATGAAATAATATTTTATTACAGTATTCAATCATATATAATTTTTATCAAAATATATCAAATAAACTCACCCGTAGCGTGGATTCAAAACCTAGTATTAGTAAAAGAAAAAAAGAATTGGTGGCTAGTTATTTATATACGCAATATATGTACCAGAATTTCAGTATTAATAAAAAAAATATGATAAATAAATAAAATAGAGAAATAAGGACATGCAAGAGTATAAAAGGGAAAATATGAAACCTACCAAACCAAACGACCCTCCATTCTTCTTCTATCAGCCATTCCCTTTACCTACCCCCACAATTTCTTCTCCTTCTTCTCTTTCTCTTTCACATATTAATTTTTTCATTTATTTCATTTTTAGACAACTCTTCTTCCATATAATCACCACCTACACACGCACGTTACTATATATTTACATAAAATTTATTTCTGAACAAAAAGATCAAGAGAGACTAATCAAACACGTACACATTCACATTCTCAAAAATACAAAACACTTCTTGTTCACATTTCACAATGATAACTGCAGCTCTACACGAACCTCAGATTCACAAACCAACCGATACATCCGTCGTCGTCTCCGGCGATGTCCATCCTCCTCCTCCTCTTTCTCCTACTCCTCGTATTTTCCGGTCGAAGCTCCCAGACATTGACATCCCCAACCACCTCCCTCTCCACACTTACTGCTTTGAGAAACTCTCCTCTGTCTCCGACAAACCTTGTCTCATCGTTGGTTCAACCGGAAAAAGCTACACCTACGCCGAAACCCACCTTATCTGCCGAAGGGTCGCTTCCGGGCTGTACAAGTTAGGTATCAAAAAGGGTGACGTCATCATGATCCTTCTCCAAAACACAGCCGAGTTTGTCTTCTCCTTCATGGGTGCTTCCATGATCGGAGCCGTCTCAACCACGGCCAACCCTTTCTACACTTGTCAAGAGATTTACAAACAGCTCAAATCTTCCGGAGCCAAACTCATCATCACTCACTCTCAATACGTTGAAAAACTCAAAAACCTAGGAGAAGACCTCATTCTCATCACCACCGACGAACCAACACCGGCGAACTGTCTCCCGTTCTCTACACTCCTCACCAACGAGCCATACCCACTTCAAGAAACCGTCCATATCTGCGGTGACGATGCGGCTGCGCTTCCGTTCTCATCCGGAACAACGGGGTTACCGAAAGGAGTGGTTCTGACTCACAAGAGCTTAATCACAAGCGTTGCACAACAAGTAGATGGAAACAACCCAAATCTCTACCTCAAACCAAACGACGTCGTACTCTGCGTTTTACCTCTTTTCCACATCTACTCTCTCAACAGCGTCCTCCTCAACTCCATCCGATCCGGTAACCAAACTACTACGTCGTTTCATACTTGTTCATCACGTAATATTTAATGTGTTTATCTAACTTTTAAATCACTCCTTATGACAGGTGTGACGGTTCTTTTAATGCACAAGTTCGAGATCGGAGCCTTGTTGGATCTGATCCAGAGACACAGAGTGACAATGGCGGCGCTTGTGCCACCGCTAGTGATCGCTCTAGCTAAAAACCCTGCAGTTAACTCTTACGATCTTTCCTCTGTTAGATTGGTTCTCTCTGGTGCAGCTCCTTTAGGCAAAGATCTTCAAGATAGTCTTCGTCGCCGTCTCCCTCAAGCCATCCTTGGCCAGGTATATCTCTGTCTCATCCTCTGTTTTCAGACCTAATACTTTGTTTTACTACAAGTCTACCAATTCGCGGGAATCATTTCGTTATGCATATTTGTTTTTTTTTTTTAAATCAAGAAATATTTTATTATTTTCATTTTGATGAAAATGAATGACTAAAAAAAATTTGAAATAATTTTGCTAAAAGTAAATATTAAAAAAAATGAAAAAAAAAAAATGGGAGGAGAATGCACGGGAAGAGAGTGAGGAGTGAGTTACGTCTAAGACATCGGCATAATTTTTGGTTACGTTCGTTTCGCTCCATCTGATCTCAAGCTAATTTCGCATTGCAACTCACCACTTTTTTTCTAATCTCTATTTATTTTTTATTTATTTATATTTTTAATTATAAAACAGTTATTGTTTAGGTTTTGACTTACCAAAGAAAAAGAAAAATAGAATACGGATATGATTTAGGTCGCCGCTGCAATGGATACATTCATACATCTAATTCTATGACCAATCAGAATTTATATTCACATTACTTAATACTTCCTCTTTTTTGCTAAAGATTACTTTCTCTTTATATATATACTTTATAAAGAGTTTTTTGACTTTTTCCCAACTTCTCCAAATGTCTTCTTCTTTATTTTTTGTAAATTAATTTCCTTTATAAATTACTTTGGTCGTTTTGGCCAATAATTCGAAAAATACTCCATATTTTTCTATAATTTTTTATTTTGTTCATAAATATATATAATTTTTTTAAATCAGAAATAAATTATTTTCTATAAGTGTTTAATTACTTGTGATAGCTTTTCTTCTCAAAAATAATTAATACGAGATGTTCTACTAATATTCTTCCTACATAAATACATAACTTTTTTTGAGAGATTTTGGAATAATTTCATTACATTTGACGACATTTATAGTATATATTATCAGAAGCCATGAGACGTTTAAACCAAAAATATTATTACGTACACATTAATTGGTTTTCTTTTGTGCGAACTACTTAATTAAATATCCTTTATTTAGTAGTGGAAAAAGTAGATGGGGTCGTCAAATTATCAAACACGCTTATGTGACGTGGTCACGTTTCTTTCACACACATCGTTTTTTTTTTTTTTTTCTTGTTTTCATTTTCCATTTTTTTTTTGTTTTGAAAAGTTAGGATATAAGCCTATTAAACTCCTCTTACAAAGGAGATGACCAGGCTGCTGAACACTATGGGAGGGAATCATTATTGAGTGCCACTAGCCTAAGACACATCTTTTTGTTGAAAACACATCACATGGATCATCAATAAAAATGAATGATATAATAATGATATATATTTCCACACCACAAAGTCAAGTCTATGAAACCTTAAGTTAAATTTAAACGTTTTTTCCAAAAAGGATATGTAACCTAAAGTATTTAAATAGTTAATCTTTTTGTAGGGAATCCATGTATGTTTATTGGAGAAACCTCGTATAATCGACTAATTTAATCTTTTTGAACTATAGTACAATAGTGCCAAGAATATTCTAATTCTATAGAGAAGTAGTAACGGATAAATTATACGAATAACAGGGATATGGTATGACGGAGGCAGGACCAGTTTTGTCAATGAGCCTTGGGTTCGCTAAAGAACCGATTCCGACAAAATCAGGGTCTTGTGGTACTGTGGTCCGAAACTCAGAGCTTAAAGTGGTTCACCTTGAGACACGTCTATCTCTTGGTTACAACCAACCTGGTGAGATTTGTATCCGCGGTCAACAGATCATGAAAGGTTCGTTTTTTTCTTTTTCTTTTTTTGGGGTGACAAATTTTTTTACAGTGAAAGGTGATACCATAATAGAGATTATAAATTAGAACAAAGTAAAACAAAGAGAAGAGATCATTATTTAATTTATTGGAGAATTTCAAAAAGTATATACCACTCATTTATTTTAGACTGAAAATACTACAAAATAGTTTAAATATCTTCATAAATATTTAAGAATAGTTCCAGAATCAGGTATATATATATATATATACATATGATTCTTATGAAGAAGAGAAAGTTGTAATGGTTTCAGAAGAATAATGTTTTATGAAAAAAGAAGAAGCTAAAGTTAGTGAGTTACCGACAAATCTTAACATTAAAATAAAAAGGAATTATACGGCAATTTTTTTTTAAGGTTTGCGCATCATCACATGTTTTTGTACGACATGCATATTATTCCAAAAGTGCATACGTCTCCACGTCCTTTACATTTCCACGTACACGTGACGTGTTTTCTTTATATTTTGTAACTACATTAAGGGGTCAAATTACAAAACGTAACACTGCAAATTAAAGAGTTTGATATATATTAATTGTTAAACAAATTGGTATAAAAATTTTAACGAACTTTTGGCGCGCATGCAGAGTACTTGAACGATCCAGAAGCCACGTCAGCAACAATAGACGAAGAAGGTTGGCTTCACACAGGTGACATTGGGTATGTGGATGAAGATGATGAAATCTTCATTGTTGATCGACTCAAAGAGGTCATCAAGTTCAAAGGCTTTCAGGTAAGTCCACTCATATTAGTTTAAATATAATGAAGATGGTTTATAAACTGTGGTGCGATGATCAAATTTGAACTAAAAAAAACAGGTCCCTCCAGCTGAGCTAGAGGGTTTACTCATCAACCACCATTCAATAGCGGATGCAGCTGTTGTTCCGTAAGTAATCATCTCACACTAACATATACGCATGTTGAGTATAAAACGGCATCGTCTTCTTAAATCTTTCTGCTACATAAATGTGCAGGCAAAATGATGAAGTCGCTGGGGAAGTTCCAGTGGCTTTCGTGGTGCGATCCAATGGAAATGATATCACTGAAGAAGAAATTAAAGAATATATTGCCAAACAGGTACGTAGAAATCTTTCTTTTTTGGGTTTAATTAATTAATACCATTTTTGGTTAACTTATTGAATACATTGTGTATGTTTACTTGTTTTTGTACGTAGGTGGTGTTCTACAAGAGATTGCACAAGGTCTTCTTTGTCCCTTCCATTCCCAAATCTCCTTCCGGAAAAATTCTGAGAAAGGATCTCAAAGCTAAACTTTGTTAAAACTTAAATGTATTTTATTGATGATTCAAACGTTCTTTTGTATCCCACCCACAATACGCGTGTCTTTGTTTACATCCTTTGTCAGTAGTCTCTACTCACAACAGATGTTGGAAATTAATTAAGAAGTTAAGAGTGTTAAAAAACTGAATTATTTTGGATGCGTTTATTTCCATGATTTGTTTTTTTTTCATAAGGAAAAAATTGAAGATGAAATCATATAAATTAATATATAAACATATATTTTTCACAACTCTATTAATTAGTCTCTCAAAATGTAGATTTATCGGAAAAATTGGACCGTCAGCAGACGACAAGTTCCGCTTTGGCTGACCGCTTCAACAGATTCGAGGGACACATTATCTCTTGTTTGGAGGAAATTTCCGGCTCGATAACTGAATTGTCATCTTCCACAGTGCGTACGCTGGCTGGATGGATCTTCTTTCGTTAGAGCATACCACGCGACAACGCGTTTTGGACTTTGGTGGGTTCGTCCCACTATTTACCCCGCAACAAGCGCCAGCTCAAGCGGTAGCGTCCCCACCAGGACAGACAACACTCGGGACTGGAACTTTGCTCCCGAATGTTGCGCAAACCACTGCTCCACCTGCAAGTGAAAATCTCATCTCGGCAGGAGCCATGGCGGCTACTCTTCCGCCTGTTACTGTCTGAACTTTGCCCCCAGTGGGAGGAGGCTTCCTCCGGGGGTCGCATCTAATCCCAAGATCCATAGAATGCAGAATGAGATCTGGGCAATGCAATCCAATGTGCATAGCGCAATCACGTCGGCACGAGACATTTCTCGGGTGATTGAGGAGTCAAAGCGAACACTTTTTTCAGTTCGAATAGCACGAGTTCGCGTAATAGATACGCGGAAGGTTAAATTTACGAGTTACGAAAGTAAAAGAGATCTGATAACGCATCTTGAAACCTTCTTGCTCACGGCAAGTCGGGTAGACCTCGAGCCACACGAGGAAGATGTCGGGTACTACAAAATGTTTGGAGAAACCCTCTATGGACCAACCTTACTATGGTTCACATCTTTAGCATCAGGCTCGATTGATAGTTTTACGGAGCTGTCAACTTCTTTCATGAAACAGTATTCGAGCCAGATCAAAACAGCGGTGACCGGCGCCCAGCTTTGGAACCTAAGTAAAGTGGCAGTAGAATCACTTTGCTCTTATATCACGAAGTTTAAGAAAATCCAGGTCCAAATTCCGGGGTTGTCGGACTCAACTGTCCTGTCAGCCTTGAAGAAAGGGTTGTGGCATGAATCCCACTTCTGAGAAGAACTAACTGTCAATTAGTTCCCCACCATCTAGGACGCATTACATCGAGTTTCAAACTGGATAGTCGCAAAAGAGGAAAAGGTTGCCGCCACCCAGAAGTTTAATGCTGCTTCTAAGTCGCGATTCGAAGCAGTCCCCAAAAAATCACCTTCCCTATGGCGAAACCCGGGGTGGGGACATTCGTTGTGGATAAGTCTCCGCAGAAGAGTTCCCCCAGGAACTCGGCATCAAAACCCCCTTTTTCACCCCGCTCGAAGAGCGGAGTCCTCTCGAGCAATAAATGGATTTGGGACGATCAACTTGTAGTCGTACTGCGAACTGCGTAAAGCTAATGGGCATTCTACCAGAGACTACAAAAAGCTGTCCACTCACTAGGCGGTCAGTTTTGGCTACTTCATACATATTGGTTCTTCTCCAATATCTTAGAAAATCAAGAAAAAAAGATTGTGAGTATGTCTTCAGCAGAAGGAGAATATCAGGCGATGGCTTATATCACAAAGGAGCTCAAATATTTATAGCGCATTATGCATGATCTTGGTGTTCCACATTTCCAACCAATGCGTCTTTACTGTGATAGTAAGTCCACCATTCACATTGCTACAAACCCATTCTTCCATGAGCGTACAAACATATTGAGAATGACTTCCACTTTGTTCGCGACGAAATCAAGTCCGATAACCTTCATCTTATGCATGTTCAAACAACATTTCAACTGGCTGACATCTTCTCTAAACTGCTTGGGAAGCAAAGCTTTGCAGATTTCTTTTTTACACTGTGCATTTTGAATCTCTATGCTTCATTTTGAGAGAGGGTATTGGGATATTATTCTCTACTGATATCATATCCCATAAGTCTTGTAATTAGAGTTATTTCTTACCATAACCATTCCTGTATATTCGATTAATATCTTCTTAATTTAGGCTTGTTGCCTACACCACTATAATATATATATATATATATATATGTGTGTGTATACTCGATTATCGATAACACAAAATCATCTTTCACCTTCGTCATCTGCTTCAACAAAGTTGGTTTTACCATGACGTTGATGTTTAAGTTTCTTTTGAAAGATTGAGATTTTGATTTTGATTGCGAGTTAAGAGTGTGAAGATAATTCGAGAAGAATTTAGAAATAGCTACTATATAGATTCCGAACGGAAATTTTGTGTGTGTGACACCTTAGAAGAAAAAAAAACTTGATTTGTAGATTCCATTGTATTCAGATTTGGATATTTACAATCACACATGCGTACATATATATAAACATGTTTTGTTCATCTAAAAGCTTTCAAATTAGGGAAAATGATTTTTCTTCTGCTATTAAGCTTTAGGGAAATTGCAGTCTACAACCTTAAAAAGTTTTATAATTCACCTAATAACCATTCTAACCAATAAAATCTTATATTCTCTATATTTTATATAATAACTAGATAAAGACCCGTCCGATGTGCGGGTTTAAATTTATGTAAATAAAATTAAATTTAATAAAAATATATTAAAATTTATTATATATTATTTATAATTTTTTTGCTATAATACACTTATTTATATCCATATACAAATCTTTTATGTATGTTACCATTAAAAGTATATTTTTTACACCTAAGTAAACTGTATGTTACAAATATATTATTTACTACCACCTAGAAAATGTCTATATGAACAAATTAAGCCAACTATTATATGTCTCTGTACTTTCACTTTTGCATAGTTTCTTTAATCACTAAAATTGTTGGCTCAAAAAATATTTTTAATAAAAAAATAAATTACATAACAATAGTTTATGTCTAACCATGGAGAGAACCTCGGTTCTGACATCCTCCCTTATGGAGAGAACCTTGCGTCTAACCTCCTCCACCGTGGAGAGAACCTTTGCTCTGCCTTCCTTCGTTGGAGAGATAACCTTGCATCCAACCTCCCCTACCTTCCTCCCTTGGGAAGATAATCTTGCGTCCAACCTCCTCTACCATAGAGAGAATCTTGGCTCTGACCTCCTCCTGTGTGGAGAAAACACGTTCAAGTCTTTTACCTATCTCAAAGTGGCTCGCTCTAGCAACCAATGATCTAAAGACCTTTTTCCAATGTCACAAAATCTTTTTATGGTAACTAATGTTAAATTTCTCAATGTATTCATGGAAGTTTCTTTGACACACCATGATGTAGTCTCTGTCTCCAAGCTCTATAGATCTATCTACAACGATTTATGTTTTTCCAATCTATCTATGTTTGTTGTAGGCTTCTATTTGATTAGCCTATTTTATCCAACCATTAGGTTGATGACCTTCTTTTCTTTATCTCCTTTTGAGATTGAACGAATGGTAACAATAATGTTTGCACAAAAAAAGGTCTATGACCAACCAATTAAGGTTAAAAAATTAGAAGACAATTAATTTGACATAATTAATGAAGTATCAGAAAATTATAAGCAATGTAATATATATGATCTCAAATAATTCAAAGATGAATATATTAATTAAATAAGCAATCTAAAACCACTACAATAAATTTTAAAATACAATATTAGAAAAATAAGATGCATATATTAATCTTCTATTTTTTTGGGTCAACATATTAATCTTACCTATTCCAAACTGAAAAAAATAGAAAGTAGAAGTATATTTTGGTTAAAAAAAGTAAGGAAAATTGTCTTCCCATTAAAAAAGTTTGACTAATAAAACAAAGTTGAAAGCAATATTTTGAACAAAATGCATTTGTGTATTCATAAAAAGCAAAATAAAAGATTAATAAAAAACAAAGAAAAAAATTTTACCGAGAAAAACAAAGCTAGTTGAAATTCTTTTGTTTGGTGAAAAATATGTTATCATCTATTTGCCTATATAAAGGGGTGTATTTACAATCATTTTCCTTTTAAGATTAACAAAGGCTTTATTAATATAATAATATTACAATTATCTTATACACCGTTGTACCAAGTTTGAAAACTGTGATTTTTAATCGTTAAAATTGATATGTGTCACGATCTGACGAGTTACTAACTTTGATATGTGATTTTTGATCGTTAAAACTGACACGTGTCATGATCTGATGAGTTACTAACTTTGATATTTAATCGTTAAAACTGACACGTGTCACAATCCGGTGAGTTTTTAACTTTGATCTATGATCGTTAAAACTAACACGTGTCACAATCGGGTGAGTTACTAACTTTAAGTACCAAGCGTTATATAACAAGATTACATAACTTACCCTTATAACCACCACCACATCCCCTACTACCGCCACCACCACTCCCTACCACCACAACCACCATCTCTACAACCATCATCACCACCACCACCTCCGGCCACATCCTCCGGCCACCACCGCTGGCCACCACCGCCAGCCACCACCGCCGACCACCTTCTCCGGCCAACTCCTCCGGCTATCTCCTCCATCCACCGCTGCCAGCCACCTATCAGACCACTGCCGCCGGTCACCTCCTCCGGCATCTTCGTCGGTTACCTTCTCTGGCACCACTGCCGGTGACCTCCTCCAGCCACTGCGGCCGGTCACCTCCTCCGGACACCTCCTCTGGTTATCACTGCCGGTTATTTCCACCTTCCGTTACCACCAAAACACCATCACGAAAAATGTAATTTTCTCTACGGTCTATCCTAATCTCCTAATTTTTTGAAATTATATGCTATATTCTTAATTTGATTTAAGATTTTGGTTAGTAGACAAATTGGCCCTAAATTTTATCAAAGTAAGGAACAAACTTTTTTGCAAGTCATCTTGCAAAAGATGAATGGTAAATACTCTTCTCACTTCATGTACCTAAATGATTCTTCTATAAAAAAAATGAGATCTTGGGTGGAGAATAGATAAAAGTGAGTCTTAAGAGAGAGTTTATGTTGGCAAAACCAAACTTCCAACTTTACTAACTTTAATTTTACAGACTTTAGAGCAACTTGGACTGACCTGATGGATATATCAATGTTGGTAGAGACTCGTAGTCATACACCATATGAACGACACACATGAATGGGATGGCAAGTGTCTTACAATCAAACATCATCAAACAAGACTAATGATTTAGGTGGAATCATATACCAAACACCCAAATGAAAAGATGGTTCTAGAGGACCTCGCTGACAGACGGGCTGACAGACTTGTCAAATCTGCTACCAAACCAAGCCAAATTGTGAGCTATGATGAATTTCAGCTTTTAAAAAATTGGATCAGCCTAGGAAGAAGCCCACACACTTGCTTGATTCATGATGACGTCCCAACCCGTGGAGAACCACCCCGAAGAACACCTAGATCCAAACCACCTGGAAACTGTTATTTTTATTTATTTTGGATACAGTCAAAAGCTTCTTATAGAAACCATGAGAATCTTTAGCTACTTCCATAAGAATATCTCTAGAGAATAACCACGCACAATAATAGCCATTAGGTTAGGCGGACTCAGTCCTATTACTTTTTTCCGTGTTTGGACCTGACTGTCATCAATACACAACAAATCCTTCCTCTTCTAGTCTTCTGTTTATATGTGTGTTAGAACATTACCAAGTGCACTAGAAGCTCTAAGACTACAAAACTACCTCTCCAAGTTACACACCCCCTTTGCCCTATTTGGACCGATTTCACGTACACTTGATAGTCTAAAAACCATATTTTTTGAAAATGTTGCAATTTGTTTATTACTTTTAGCTTTAGTGTGTTTTACCCAGCTCTATATAAGCTGATCTCTTATTCCATTGTAAAACGCTCTTAATCTTATATTTTAATAAAGGTAATGTTTTTAGAGATGTGTCTTTAGTCTAGTGGTTGACTCCATTTGGCTCCACCTTCTCCATCGGTGTTCGAATCAACTAAATCGTGTTACACTGCATAGTAGGGATTTGGGTATGGATTAGGCATTGTCGATCCAAAGATGTCAAAAAAGAAATGTAAGTTTTCTTTCAAAGACGAGTTCTTTTTGTTCTTATGATATAACATCGTTTGTCCATTGATTGAGTGAGTCAATCACACCTATATCCATTGTATCACCCCTTAATTTACGTGAGAATGCTTCAGAGCCATTTCATGGATTACACCATTCCGTGTGACAAGCTCTGAATCTCTCAATCATGGATTGATCATAAAGTTGGAGTGATTCCAATCTTGTATCACATATTCATTATTATTCTTTGTAAAGAACATATGGTTAGTTCAGTTTTATCCTACCAAATTGTGATTCCACGGATGGAAGACTAATACTCTCAAGAGTAAATTAATTCATAATAATTAAACATTTTGATTATTATCCTTCTCTCACACATAATAAATTCCTTCTCTGCTCAATTAAAGTTCAACTTGTTTTTTTTATCATCATTGAATCGATGAGATCTAATTCATAATCAATCCTTACTACGGCGAGTAACATGATTTAGTGGAGTCGAACTCCGATGGGTAACATAATTTAGTGGAGTCGAACTCCGGGGGGATCGATCATAGAGGTGGTGCTGAACCACTTGACAAAGACACTTCCCCATTCTTCTTATTCTTTTAAACGACTCATTTCTGAATATAATATTAAAATAATTCAACAACAAAAATAATGTTTGGTTACATCATATGCAAAAGTTACTGAAAGTATTTAGAGATTAAAGATACATATGAATATGTTTAAAAACCTCTAGATGCAAACCAAGCTTGTAAGCCTGCTTCGTACTCCTTCTCTTTGAACGACGACTAAGAGTTTATTTCGAACTTGCTTATCCAGCCAAGTGATGAGGTTGGTTGCTGCACCGTGCTTCCTCCCTTTTCGCTCCTGCCATAGCAAATTTATCGAGATTTGAAATCTGTACGTATAATTTTGTTGGGTACTTCTGGCG
The DNA here is from genome assembly GCF_000633955.1 of Camelina sativa. NCBI lineage: Eukaryota > Viridiplantae > Streptophyta > Magnoliopsida > Brassicales > Brassicaceae > Camelina > Camelina sativa. The sequence goes on from NC_025691.1 coordinate 10,924,082, forward strand.
TTTTAACTGTTAACCATGATAACTGTTAATTGTGGTTGTGGAATGGGTGAATTCGAGTTTTGTTTTGGACTACCAAGTCGCTGGCTTGATTCTTGAGTAGAAAGAGAAGGTGGAAACCAAAGAGAAAGAAGGCTTTGCTTAGCAAAGAAGAAAAATAAAAAAGAGAAGCAAGTTTTATATAGAGAAGTACTATAATATTCCCAATTTATGAGATGGAAAAATACCATTTAATTAATAAATTTAAAAACTGATGGATAAACATACTGCTAAAGTTGGCTCCTCGATCAGTTTGGATCTTGGGTGGTTTTGAAATTGGTTGCAATGAATCAGTTGCATATTGTGTGATGTAATAATTTAAAGCTAGAAAATCTATGGATCCTTTCACTAATTGAGACTCTAAATCTGTAAATCTTGGCGATCTTTTTCCTAAGGTATGTTTCATGATCTTCGGATAATCTCCATACACCAAAGCATCCAAGAACCATCCAACAATGAAATCAAAAGCTCGCCGCGCAGCCATACGATCTGAAACACTTGCTTTATTTAAAGGCTCAAACCATCTTCCAATTAAGGCTATACCAATTTTTCCACCTTGTAATCTCTGCAACATTGTTAAGCATGCCTAGCTATAAATAAATTTCTAATCATTTTTATATGTGAAATTACGACAAAAATCTCATGGTTTATTTGTAAAATAAATACTTTGTATTTCTGCCGGTATGTAAGTACAGTTGTAGCATGAGCAAGAAGTTGGTGATAGCCAACAATATAAGGTTCTGTACCAGAATTTCCACCAAATTCACAACCTGTGCATCGCCCCGGTGGAGATGTTCCATCTCCGTAACCTCTGTTTGCAAACGTGTAAGGTTGATTAAATGTGATCCAAAACGTCACTCTGTCCCCGAATCTTTGAAAGAGAAGCTCAGCGTAATCCTTGTAATCCCCCCTATATATACGACCATACATAAGCTAATAAATGTAATGTATACGAAAAAATAAGGAGTTACTTACTCCAAGTCTCCAACAGTAGGATGTAATGTAGCCGAAGATCCAAATAACTATAATAAGAGAGTTTTGGTAAAAACATATGTATTAGAATTGAATCGCTTACACTATACGTCGGCTTAAAAAACCGCCATACTCGTCTTCTAAAGCTTGTGGGACATCCCAATGGAATATTGTCACGAATGGTTCTATGCTTACGTATGTGTAACTAATACATAACGATATAATAACAAGAAACATGCACATGCATGTTTTGGTGTGTATATACATCATTCATGACAAATTATGGAATAATTATGCTTTCAGTTCGTTGATGAGATTGTTGTAATATGTTATTCCGTTCTTATCCACTCCTCCACACAGCTTTCCCTTTAATAGAGAAATATATATGTAGCAAAGGTTTTTAAAAGTGTAAAAAAGGATCGAAAACCCCAATTAGAAGATTGAAGAAAGAATGAGAGTAAATATGTACTTGGCAAGACCCTTGACAATGCTATTGAGAATCTGTAAGCTTGAACATTCATGCGTTTCAGTAATTGGACATCCTCCTATAAATAAGCAATGAACTTTCTCGATTAAAATTTCAGATAGACAAAATATTTCATTTGAAATAAATTTAATAACCTTATAAAGCTCATAAGAGTTGCATGCCACATCTCCCGTAGCGCGGTCTGGAGCCCTTTCTGCTAGATGAAAAGTCTATACTGTGAGCAAATATATTTTTCAAAATGTATATATATGATCATAAACCATGCATATATGTATTTTATATTTGTCTAAATATCAAAAACTTTGAAAAAACCTGGATATCTGTGAGTATAGTAGTCCCATCCATTAACCGCTCTACCCGCGGCACCTTCAATCTAGTTACAAGAAAATCAATTCAAAAAAAAATCTTCCTAGTAGTTTTTAGTTGTTGCATAATTAAAGAGTGGTGTAAAATAAGTTATAACGAAATAACATACTTGATATGCTGAAGTTGCTGCACCAAAAGTGAAGTTTCTCGGGAAATCAGTTCGATTGAAAGTTTGCACATCACTGCAGTTGAAGGGTTCTTTAGCTTGGCACACTGGATCACAAACTCTGTCAATCGTTGCACTTAAAGCTACAAAGAGGAGCACAAGGATGCAACTTTCACGAAATGTCATGGCTTGAGAGATTACTTTCGCTTGCTTATAGTATTTTTGGCTGATGGAGAATTGTTTGAGTTTAATCCGTTGATTCTGCATAAACAAAAGAGAAATATGAGAAGAACCATTAAGAAGAAAAAGAGAACATGATCGTTTAATTAGTGAAACAGATTGAGAGAGAGTGCAAGCTAGTTAGAAGAGAGCAAGACCTGAAACCTGAGTGAATCAATGAGAAGTTTAACAAGAATCTTGAACTTAATTAGCAGTATATTAATAGGCAGACACTTCCAAAGCAGCCCCACAATCATCTATGAAACTTATATAGCTTAGATTTTTCCATGTAGATCAACAATGACAGTGACGCATTAGTTGAAAAAAAATAACAAGCTCAATAGTCTTCTGGTCCTTCTCCAGCACGCTGATCTTGTAAAATTCGTGGTTCTGATTGCTTCATTGTCGCTGTATTCAACCAGTAGATGACAGCAAAAAGCAATAAAATGTGCAACGATCTACATAATGGACAACACACTTGCTTACTCGTTCTGTTGACATTAGTCATAAGGTATAACCACATGATTTTTTCTGCTATTGTTACAATCTCATAAATCACAAGGAAAGTAGTTTAATTTCATTCTCAAAATGTGAAGTTGTAGCCGAAATGTGTCTTACTTAGTCTCAGGACAAGAAAACGAAGGGAATCGTTATTTTCTGGGTCTATATAATTTTCAAAGACAGTTAACTTTTTTTACTACCGAGTACCGAGTATGGAGGTTTATCAAAAAAAAAAAAAAGAGACCACCCATCGAAAATTTCTGCTTTTTCATAATCTTGCTTTTCACGCTTTCAAAACATATGCAGAAAAAATTCTACAATTTATTTATTGTATTATATGATAATTCAAAACAATTTGTGTATGAAATTAAAGAAAGATAATCATAATCTAAAATCTTTAAAAAAATCTTCCAAATGTAGTTATCAAATATAATCATATTGTATACCTAGATATAAAATCTTATTTTTAAAAATTTTGATTGGTTTACAATTTTTTAAAATTAATTAGTAATTTTCATCCATAATAATTAGAGAGAGAAAATAATTTTTTTGAATTAATAATTATTTAAAAAGACTAATCTTAAAATTATACTTTTAGCTTTACCGAAAAATTAAACAGTTGCCTTAAGAGTTAAGACTAATGGCATAACAATATATGTATTTTTTTTACACTTTATAAGGTTGGTTTCATAATTGTACTTCTCAATTAATATAGTAGGATGAGTTATTGATCCAATGTATTTTTCTATTTTTTCCTCTAAAAAATATTCCAAATAGATACTATTAACACCTTTTATTTATAAAAATTTCATACTAACCCATTTAATTTAACTTTTGTAAACTTTTATCAAAGTTTTTTTATTTGAATTAAACATTTATTATTAAAAATTATATCACATCATATTAAAATTATAAAAACTTACATAGTCTTTGTTGTATAACAATAATTTTTGTGGAATGAATAAAATATAAAATTTCTTATTTATATATATTTATAAGACTTTATCTAATTTATCTTTTGCAAATGGTTGTCTCAGATTTTAGAATAAATAGTTATACTAGAACTTCAAAAATGATAATATTATTAGTTCTTAAAAATATTTACTTGATTTTTTTTTGATTTTTTTTAAAGCAAAATATAGTTTATTGATAATAAAATATATCAACATACAAAAGTTTCATCATCCATACAGAAGGATTTATACAATCAGTATAGAAATCTGTATTAAGGCACCTAGTTGTGCTAACAAATGTGCTACTTCATTAGTTAAACGATGTGAATATTCAAAGCGAACCAGTCGGATTTATTTATGGGAGATTGACACAATAACACACTTTATATAAAACTTCTTTCACTTTACACACTTTTTACTATTAGAGCAATTTTGCATCATTTTTTCTACTATTCATTAAATATTATGACCATTATATTCTTACTAAAAGCAACAACAAAATAATCATATCAAATATTTTTGTCTCTTTCTTGTTCTTCTCTCTCTTCATTTCTTGTCTTTTCTCTTTATATTTCTTCTCTCTTTTTCGCTACATGTTTTTTTATTCTTTTCTCTCTTAGTGGTGTGTTCTTTCTTATCCCCTATATATTAATAGAGAAGCATTCTCACAAAAAAACTGAGGTGTCGCGTCTAGAGAGTTCTTGTACCCTTTTAATAAATGCTATTACTTCTCATTTCTCATTATCATTTACATAAATACTAGGTTTGACCTCGTGGTACATCACGAGACAATTTAAAAAAAAAAACTTTTGAATATATTATAAATAGATCAAGTTTTTTTGAGTTTTACTATAAATGTTACATTGTTATATATGTGGGTGTGTTCTCACAGTAATTAATAAAAATGTTAAGATAGATATTCATTATATATTAAAATAACTCAAATGTAAAACAATCTATATCCGAATATACTTGTTTGGTTACAAAAATCCTAAAACAATTTTTAAAATATATATTTGTTTATGAAAATTCAAATCACATCATATGCTAAAAAAAATATATAATTTTATTAACTTTATGTATTAAATAGTAATTTAAATAATTAAATATAAAATTAAATTAGGTAGATAGATTTTAGGAAATTGATATTATCAAATAAGGAAATCATTTTGTCTGGTTGTAAGGATTGTAGAGAATTTAGTTGGAACTTGTTTGGATACAACGATAAGAGAGGATGTCACAAAAATGTACTCCAAAAATGTTAAAATAGATGTAATTTATTTTATAGATTAACTATATATAAAACTATTGTTTAATTCGTATTTTTTAAAAATGTACAACCTTACAAATATAGATATATTAGTTAGTATAGAAATTGGAAAGTATTTTGTTATTAGTATAGTATCGACCGCTAATACTTAACTATGTATGTTTTGTTCATATATTTATAGAAAAGTAGATGTTATATTCATAAAATGTAAACGAACTAATAAACTAATTGACCCGTGGTTCAACCGGTCCGACTAATTGACCCAACAACCCGAAAGACTTCTGGTTCACTTTCCGGTCCGGTTTTAAAAACATTATCGTTTATTGATTAGGCCGATTGTTTAGGAAATGTCTGTGTGGAGAAAATATTGTTTTGTAAAATTGGAAACTTAATATTAATTAAATTAATTATAATTTTAATACTCAATGTTAAAGGGAGTGGTTCCTATTGTTTTGGAAATTTTATTAGGATAGGAAATCTTGTTTCCAAAAATCAAAACTTAATATTAATTAATTAAATAAAAACAAATTAATAATTGATGCTAATGGCATGCTTGTAAATAGGTTGCAACTCCAAGATTTATTTGCTAAATGTCTCCAAAAATGTATATATAGATACCAATGAAATATAATAGGCAATATTTTTCCTATTAGTTTTTAAAAATGAAAAATTTAATCAACTATTAAAATCTAAAAATGTATTTAATTTTCACTTTCATAACCTATTTAATTATTAAAAGTAAATTACATTTCACAAAAAGTTATAAACCATTTATTTAATTTTAAAAATGCCAAAGTAATTCACCTTTGTCAAAAAAAAAAGTAATTCACCTATTTTAAAAAAAGTCTAATGACGATTCAACTATATGTAGAAAATTTAACTGAATCTATTATCATAATAATCATAAAAGTAAATTACATACCACAAACAATTTAAACTTATTCACCTATTTAACTTTTTGAAACTCCAAACTTATTCTCCGGTTTAAATTTTGTTTTGATAAATATTCATGTAAATTAAAAATTAATTATCACAATATAATCTTCAAAATAAATAACAATTCACAAACAATTTTAAATCTATTCACCAATTTAAATTTTTGAAAAAACAAAAACTTTGTCTCCTATTTAAAAATTCTAATGACTATTTAAACATATGTGACTCAGCAATCTTACATGGTATTCATGTTGTTGAAGTTTTCACCAGAACTACACTTTTTGATTATTTACCACTTTTTATACATTTTTCTCATTGCATTTTTACAATTAGAATTAGTTTAAATTAAATTGATTAGTCCTAAAAATATTACTTTATCTATTTAATGGCATAATGATGTAAATAACAATGTGAAACGTAAAAGATGTGAATTTGATTTTAGAAATACAAAAGAAATCAAAACTTTCTCCACCACTTTGATACTCTTTTTCACGTTTAAATATTTCACGTGTGAAAGGTATTTTTACACAAAATAAACACAAACTTGAATAAACACAAAAAATAAACTTTACTTACAGATTTTGTTTTACACAAACGAATCTTAAATCTCAAATAATAATATTATTCCTAATATTTTATTTGAATGGATTTATCCCGCACTATGTGCGGGTTGGTACCTAGTTCTTCTCTATTTGTCCCTTCACCACCACTAGCACTACACAATCATTGTTTCTTGTCTATGTATCTATCTTGATGCTAATTATATTCTTCCTAATCTATGTATGAATATCATCAATTAAAGCATTAAATTCTTCCAATCTATGTATAAGTTTTTTTCCAGAGTATTTGTGTTAATAGAGAGTGTATATCTGACCAAGTGATCCTATCCACATGGATTCCAAAATATCTGACCAAGTGACCCTATCCGCATGGATTCCAAAACTCCTATCCAAATGAATCTATCCACATGGATTCCAAAACTCCTATCCAAATGAATCTATTCACATGGATTCCAAAATTTCTGCCCTAAACACTAGACATTACGAAAAAAATGTAAATGAAAAACTTTGAGAATATGTAAACAATCGATCATATCCTATGGATTCCGTAACCCCTATCCACATTGATTTCTAAAACAATAATCTCTCTATACTATAACTTCCACATAAACCCTAGAACTTACACTATAAACCCTAAACATATCCAAATGGATGGCTCTTTATGGACGTAATATTTTGTTTACCATTAATGCATATAGCTTAAACTTAAATTAGAAATAACTTCCACGTTATTTGTCTGGTGTGAAACAATTTTGTTGCAAATTGAGATATCTATACTATTAAAAGGGAAGTATTTTTAATAAAAAAACATAAAATTAGACATTATTACAATGAAATGTCACTGAAAACAGAATAAGGATAACTTTAAAAAAAGGAACCAAACAGATTGATAATGATAGCCAAACAGATTTATATTCATAGGATCCAAACAGATTAAAATCAGATGCAATTAAATTCTAAACATATACAGTATCACATCAAAATAGGCTACTATTAATACCTACCATAACAATAACTCTTATGAAGGAATCAACTCCACAAAATTAGCTTTGATTCCAAGGGAAAATCTTCACAATTAACACCACAATATCAATCAGTTAACATAATCTTACCATATCAACTTCTTTTTTATTCTTCCCAATAAATAATAACAAATCAAAATCACCTAAACAATATTTTGTTTACTAAATTTTAGCTACTTACCAAATCTTCATAGATAATACAATCAAATCTTCAATACCATCGTATATTCTGTAAAACATCCCGCACATCCTATAAAAGCCTGAATAATGAACGACTTACACATATCCAATACTTCAAGCAAGAAACCTATCATTCTAAAAAAAAAACGAAATGGTTGCTCACAATGATTTCACAAGCCTTGCTAAACCTTTCTAGACGACTTGGAAGATACAAGTCAAGATTGTCCACAGTTGCAGGCAGTACACGAGTTTCTCAGGAGAAACCTTGGAGATAGATACTCGCTGATGTTGATGTAAATGTATTTTACTGATAGTTTTAAAAATATTTGTCATAACTCTACTTTAATAGATATTGATATTTCCTGTGTTTTACGTGTTGTTCATATAGAGGACTCTGATTCATGCAACAATCAAAAACAATTTGGTTTACATATTGATTGCGGCGGGAGAGTGGAGAATAATCGATAATTTCCAGCTCACAAAATCTTTGGGAAAGAACAGGGCAACGAACCATGCATTCAAGATATCCATAACAAACACCACCATCACTAACCGTTGTTCTTCTATATCGATGACTGGTATCTTGATTTGAAAAGCTTTAAAAGCATAAATGGTGATGAAGGACTTAATGACACCATCTTAATTGGTATGTATTGGTATGGTTGGTATTACTTCACTTGTGTAAAGTGTGACAAAACTGCTATGTTGGTTCCCAAGAGAGAGAACGACGCTAAACGCAAGATCAAGAAACGTCTTTTTTGGTGTGCACAATGTAGTGAGAACACAACTAATGTGCAGCCTATGTTATTATTCTTTTTCCTCTAATAATCATGTTTTGGGTAATAGATAATACTCATGTTTTGAGTAATAGAAATGTTATTTAACTAACCCAGTTCATTATTTGCTTTCTAAAAGGTACAAATTGATTATGTCTGTTATGGACCACACTGCCGAAACCAAGCTAATGTTGTTCGACAATAATGCTCAAGCTATTGTTAATCAAACATTGGCAGAGATTTTGGCAGGCAATTACGATGAGGTAGCGTTTGCTATTCTAATTAGATTCTAATTATTTTTTATTGTCTAAAAATTGAAAAGAAGAGTTACTTACATTGGATAAAATGTCATGCACTTTACAGCTTCAAGATCCAACCAAGATTCCAGAAGTTTTACATAGTTTGGTTGGAAAAACCTACCAGTTCATAGCAAATGTTGAAACCCGCAACATCAATGGTGGCAATGATACATATAAAGTATCAGATGTAGAAGTAGGCAGTGTTACTGGTTATGTATGTTCTGTTTAAGTGATTTCTAAACATTTTCTTAAGAAATAGCTAAAAAAAAGAAAATAAAGTTTGGAATGACTAACCGATAAACGGAGTTATCTTATTCGCAGTTTTATGGCGGGACACCATACTTCTAACCATGTTCAATGATGAACCTGCATATAAAACAGTTTGTTAAAACAGAACAGAAATAACCAGCAAGCAAAACATATCAAAACTATCAAATAGAAAATTATAATCGATTGGATTGAATATACAGCTTAATGGATTAACAAAGTTTTATCTGTAAGTATCTTCTTCCTCGCCAGTTTTGTCTTTTATTTGGTTCCATTTTTCCCTGTACTAAAAGAAAGAAATAAAATCAGACAAACACCCAAAACAATTGAGTTATAAAGAAAACATGTAATAAGAAACATAAAAGAGGATCTAATCTAACAAACAAATTTACAAAGAACGAAAATGATCGAAAAATAGTATTGGATAATATCAATATTTTCTTCATTTTGTCCGGCAAACATCAGAATCATATATTAAACGAATCTAACTAAAACTCTGAAAAATAATTGAGTACGGCTATGATATTATCCACAAATTAACAACGAAAACTTGAAGAATATTACAGAAACTCTTTCGATAAATTCATTCAAATTTTGAATAAGAAAATTTGAATCATTTGAATCAAACAGCGAACACAAATACCAATCTTGGCTTACCTAATCGTTCTTTACTTTGCTTCAACTTTGAGATGGATTCGATGCTAAAGAAGATTGATTCAAAGATTTGCGTAAGAAAATACAACCGATCGGTTTCTACTGTAAAAAAAAAAAAAAATCTTCTCCTACACATTCCTTTTGTTTCGTATTCCCCAGAAAAAGAACTTCTATGTGGGCCATTAAATACAAAAAAACGAGGCCCATATTGCATGTCCAACAATTATAGAACAGGTTTCATTGACCAAGAATGAGCCTTATTTTATTTAAACCTGATCCAGTATAGTAAACAAATCTAATGAAGGTTTATATAAATAATTAAACATAAATATAATATTTAATAATGAATAATACATACTACAAACATTACTACCACTAAAATTTAATTTACAATATGGATAAGATTGTAAGAAAAATAATTTACATAACACTATCAACAAGTCTAAAAAAAAAAAAATCAGAAAAACAACAACATATATATTTCTTTTTAAAAAAAAATAATAACTTATGAAATTATCCCCGCACGTATGTGCGGTATCGAATCTATTATTTCTTATTTAGCACTGCTTAAGGAATGATATCTTATCATTCACTTAAACATATTTTCTGGAAAAAAAATTTGATTGACCAAGAAGTATAGTCCATATAGTTATCTTGTTACCTATAGTTAATTTTAAGAAAATCAAGCAGAAAAGTAAACAAAAAAGTATTTTAAAATTTTATATAATTTTTGCTGTAAAACTAAAATAGATTAAACCTAAACTTTGTATGTAAAAGAACAAGCATCAAACATAGACACAACTTTCAAAAATCAAACGAGAGCTTCAAATTTGATGAACAAAGGCTGACAGTGGTTATAATTATGGATGAGATCATGTGGATCTTGTTCTATGATTATCCATAAACATAAATCTCTACTTTTTCCTCTTTTTACTTTATGGTTATTATGATTTTTTTAAGATATACTATATGTAATAAAATATTGAGAAAGTGAAATGGAAATAGGTTGGATTTTTATAAAGGATATATATGTCAATTTCTTATAAAAAAAGTGTCTCATAGTCAAGAAGTGTGTCATAGTGATATTAAATGTATAGCAAGTGTGATAGAGTGCTATTTTTACTTTATTTATCTTGGTTATAAATAAAAGAATTAAGATTTAAAGGATTACCCGACATTTTTTTGCACCAAATGTTCAACTTGAGTAAACTTTTTACTGCATTTAGAGCGAATTGGGCTGGGCTGGGCTGGGCTGGGCTGGACTGGACTGGACTGAACTAACCCGTTTGATCTATATATTAATGTACACGTGTCATAAAACCATTGGCTATGCTTACGCAGACGACAAGAGTGGTTCTTCTTCTTCCTTCTTTCCTTTGGCTCGCGATTTCTATTTTCCAAATGGAAAGCTCAAGCCTTTGATTATATTTCTCTCTCTCTCTGATTCTTACCTTCTCTAGCTCGCCCGTGATTCCTTCTTTCATGTACGTTTTTCATTCTTGCCCTGATCTTTGTATTCGATCGAGGCCTGAATTTTTCAAAATCATGAGATTATTCAAAAAACCTGAAATTTGTTAAAAACTTACCCTTATTTGTGATGTATATATGTGATTAGCAGATTGAAGGCAATGATTCAGCTAAAGGTTTACGCAGGAGTTAGTACCCTCGCGTCATTGGCCGTGATTTACCATGCTTTCAGTACCAGAGGTCAATTTTACCCCGCGGCTGTGTATCTATCGACGTCCAAGATCAATTTGGTGGTTCTTTTGAACATGGGTTTGGTTCTAATGTTCAGTTTATGGAATCTTGTCAAAATTGTGTTTCTGGGTTCTCTTAGAGAAGCTGAGGTTGAGCGTTTGAATGAGCAAGCGTGGAGAGAACTCATGGAGATTCTCTTTGCTGTCACTATTTTTCGACAGGACTTCTCTGTTGGTTTTATCTCTTTGGTTGTGACTCTTTTGTTGATCAAGGGTTTGCATTGGATGGCTCAGAAGAGAGTCGAGTATATTGAGACTACTCCTTCTGTTACTTTACTCTCTCATGTTCGTATTGTTTCCTTCATGGTGTTTCTTCTGCTTTTAGATGGCCTCCTTACGTATACTTCTATGCGGCAATTGATTCAGTCCCGGAAAGCTTCTATGTCTGTCTTCTTCACGTTTGAGTTAGTGATCTTTTCCTTTCTACTTATTGTCACCCATCTACATACTTTTGTTGGGTTTGGAATCATATTCATCATATATTTAGAGTGGAAGATTTGTTGAGGGAGAGTACGTACGTGGTTTATAGTTTTGACTTTTCTTTGAGCTCTTTCTTTAGGTGTACGTCGGACTATACGAGAAACTATTACTCTCCTGAAAAACATGTTTTCTATGACCCCTACTTGCAGGCCTTTTAATTATTGTTCGTTTTACTAGGATTTTGCTTTAATCAATCCCCTAGCCTTAAACGCTTACCTAGCTGTCAAGCATGAAAGATATTTGAACATAGCTCAACATACATATGTGATCACAAGTTTGAGGATTTTTCTTTTTATGATATTAGCATATTGTTTAGTATTATGTATCCTTCTGTTATAATATGCCATCAAAACCCATGCATGTGGAAGTACCTCAATCTTTAACTGTTTGTTTTTATTATTGTCTTAATGAACTCTGCATCATACAGCCAAGACTTCGTTGATATTTTTCTGTTGCAGGTATATGATTCTTGCAACAACAACTCTTTCTATTATTGTAAAGTATGCCTTCTATGTCACGGATATGCTCAAGGAAGGTCAATGGGAAGGAAAACCAGTATATACTTTCTATCTGGAGCTCGTCCGTGACTTGCTTCACTTGTCCATGTATCTCTGCTTCTTCCTCATGATATTCATGTAAGTTTTTACTTCATATACGTCTGAATCCTGACTCATTAACATGCTGATATTAGTATGTCACAACGCGTTATCTTTTTTTTTATTGCTGGATACTTGTTTCAAGAGTTACTTGCATAACTTTATCATTACACTTATTTCCATCAATGAATGAGTCTTCTCTTGGTTACATAATGTAACTTACATTGGTGCGTTCATAGATTTACTTGTAGATGATGAACAATCAGCAAAATGAGAAATAATAAGCAGCCAGCAAGCCAAAACAATACATCTACCGCGTCTCTCTTTTTGCAATTTATGGCATTTTAGTATTGTAGTTTTTGTATCCTAATTCGAGTATCACCTTTTTATTGCATAGGAACTATGGCCTTCCTTTGCATCTAATAAGAGAGCTCTACGAAACGTTCAGAAACTTCAAGATTCGTGTGACTGATTACCTCCGATATCGTAAAATCACTTCCAATATGAATGATCGGTTTCCTGATGCAACTCCTGAAGA